>NC_090372.1:175408289-175725144 GCF_036365525.1 Heterodontus francisci | reverse complement strand
TGTTTTTCAAGACGCCCAACACCTCCTCCTTAAAGGCCCAGTCTGTTTAATAATTTCTCATAGGACAATACCTCCATCCCAGGAATTAGTTTGGTGAACCTTCGCTGCACTCCCTCTATGGCAAGTATATCTTTGCTTAGGTAAGGAAACCAAATCTGCACACAATATTCCAGGCGTGGTCTCACCAACGCTCTATATAATTGTAGCTAGATATCTTTACTACCGGACTCAAAACCTCTTGAAATAAAGGCCAACACACCATTTGCTTTCTTAATTGCTTGCTGTATCTGCATGTTAGCTTTCAGTGACTCATGAACAAGGACACCCAAGTCCCTTTGAAGTTCAACACTTCCGAGCCTCTCACCATTTAAAAAAAAAACTCACATTTCTCTACATTGTATTCCAATTGCTAAGTTTTTGCCCTCTCGCTTAGTCTCTCCAAAATCCCTTGAAGCTTCTTTGCACCCTCCTCACAACTCACACTTCCACCAAGTTTTGTGTCATCTGCAAACTTGGAAATATTACATTTAATCCCCACATCCAAATCATTGATATAGATTGTGAATAGCTGGGCCCTAAGCACTGATCCTTGCGGTACCCCATTAGTCACAGCTTGCCAACCTGAAAATGAGCCATTTATTCCTACTCTCTATTTTCTGCCCGTTAAACAGTTCTCAATTCATGTCAGTATATTCCCCCTAATCCCATGTGCTCTAATTTTGTTTACTAACCTCTTGTGTGAGACCTTATCAAAAGCTTTCTGAAAATCTAAATATACCACATCCACCAGATCCCCCCTATCTATTCTACTAGTTACACCCTCAAAAAACTCCAACAGGTTTGTTAAACACAATTTCCCTTTTATAAATCCATGTTGACTCTGCCCAATCCTACCATTATTTTCGAAATGTCCTGTTATCACATCCTTTATTATAGATTCCAGCATTTTCCCTGCTACTGATGTAGTTCCCAATTTTCTCTCTCCCTCCTTTCTTAAATAGCGGGGTTACAATTGCCCCTTTCCAATCTGCAGGAACCATTCCAGAGTCTCCAGAGTTTTGAAAGATAACCACCAATGTATCTACTATCTCTACAGCCATCTCTCTCAATATTCTGAGATGGAGATCATCAGGTGCAGGGGATTTATTTACTTTATGCCCCATTAATTTCTCGAGTACTTTTTAAAGTAATATTAATATCTTGCAGTTCCTCATTTACACTAGTCCCTTGATTCCCAATTATTTCTGGGAGGTTTTCAGTATTTTCCTCGGTGGAGACAGACACAAAGTATTCGTTTAGTTTCTCTGCCATTTCCTTATTCCCCGTTATAAATTCTCCTGACTTCACTTGTAATGAACTCACATTTGTCTTTGCTAATCTTTTACTTTTTACATATCTTTAGAAACTTTTACAGTCTGTTTTTATGTTTCTCACTAGTTTACACTCATATTCTATTTTCCCTTTCAATCTTTTGCTTGGTCCTCCTTTGCAAAATTCTAAAATGCTCACAATCCTCAGGCTTACGTTTTTCTGGTCAGCTTTATACAAGTCTTCCTTTGACCTAATAGAATCAAGGATTGTTTTGTTAGCCACGGTTGGAACACTTTCCTTGCTGGGTTTTTGTGCATTAAAGGAATGTATTTTTGTTGTAAACTATGTATTAGTTCTTTAAACATTAGCCATTGCCTGTGTACTGTCATACCTTTTAACACAGTTTCCCAACTCACCATAGCCAATTTGCCCCTTTCCTTTCATAGTTTCATTTGTTTAGATTTATGACCCTATTTTCTGATTGAATTACATCACTTTCAAACTTAATGTAAAATTCGATCATATTATGGTCACTCTTTCCTAAAGGCTCCTTTACAACAAGATTGTTAATTAGGCCTTTTTCATTGCACAATACTAGATCTAAAATAGCCCATTCACTGGATGGTTCCTCAACGTAGTGCTCCAGAGAACCATCTCACAAACATTCCAAGAATTTGTCCTCCACAACATTTGTACTAATTAGGTTTACCCAATCTATGTGTAAACTGAAATCCCCCATGATTACTGTATCACCCTTGTTACACGCACCTCTGATTTCCTGATTTATACTGTGACTTACATTACCACTGCTGTTTGGTGGCCTATAAACAATTACCACCAATGTTTTCTACCCCTTTCCGTTTCTTAATTCCACCCAAACTGATTCTATGTCTCGATCCTGAGAACTAAAGTAATCTCTCACTACAGTACTAATGCCCTTTTTAATTAATGGAGCTACCCCACCACCTTTTCCCAGCTTCCTATCCTTCCTGAATGTCATGTACCCACGGATATTCAGGTCCCAGCTTTGGTTTCCTTGTAGCCACATCTCTGTAATGGCTATCAGGTCATATATATGAATTTTTATTGAGCTGACAATTCATCGGTTTTATTGCAAATGCTGTGGGCATTCAGATACAGAACCCTTAATTTAGCTTTTCTTTAAAGTGCTTTTGTAAACTCTGGCCCTATCTGCAACCTTGATCTATTGCCTTGTCATTTCCCTTTAATTTACTCAATCTTTCCCAACATGATTCCTTCCCCCCCTCTATTTAGTTTAAAGCCCTCTCTACTTCCCTAGTTACGTGATTCGCTAGAACACTGGTCCCATACCAGTCTTTGTGCCATGCATTAATCTCTCTAATCTTATTTGCCCTATGCCAATTTGCACGTGGCTCAGGTAAATATCCAGAGATTATTACCTTTGACGTTCTGCTTTTTTAATTTAGTGCCTTGCTCCTCATACTCCTTATGAAGAACCACTTTCCTAGTAGGATCTATGTCATTGGTACCCACATGGACTATCACCACTGGATCCTGCCCCTCCCACTGCAAGTTCCCCTCCAGTCTGAGTCGATGCCCTGAACCCTGGCACCGGGCAGGCAACACAGCCTTCTGGACTCTCACTCTTGGCTGCAGAGAACAGTGTCTATACTGTACCTACTACCACTACATTCCTTTTAACTTCCCTGCCACTTCAATGGCTTCCTGTACCATGGTCAGTCTGCTCATCCACACTACAGCTCTCTTGTCCATACAAGCTGCAAGAACCTCAAACTTGTTGCTCAATTGCAAGGGCTGAGGCTCCTCCACTGCCACCTTTTCCATCCCCTTACCTACCTAACTCGAAGTCACACCCTCCTGATCCTGACCACTGACCAAATCAGATGACCCTATCCTAAGGGGTGTGACTGCCTTCTGGAACAAAGCATCCAGGTAACCTTCCCCCTCACTGATGCATCACAATGTCTGCAGCTTGGCCTCCAACTCATTAACTCTGTGCCAAAGCTCCTTAAGCCGCAGACACTTACTACAGATGTGGTTGCCATGAACTGCAGTGGCATCCAGATGCTCCCACATGCTGCAGCCATGACATATCACCTGTCCTGCCATTTTTGTTTTAATTACATTTATTTTTCTTAATTAATTTATAATTTCCCTCTTCATTAAACTCCCTCACTTATCAAACTTCACATCTGTGCACTAAAGCAGCACTCAGTGCAGACGCTGTTACCTTAGAGGATGAAACTGGGGAATTAATAATGGGGAACAAGGAAATGGCAGAGCCTTTGAACAAGTATTTTGCATCGGTCTTCACAGCAAAAGATGCAAAACGCATCCCAAGCTTTTCGTTGTGCAGCTTTTCCAGGAGCACAGGCATTGCGAGCGAGGAGTGAACAGCTGGGAAGTCAATTTCATCGGGAGTTTCGGTGGAGCAGGGACTGCTGGCTAAGTAGAAACCTATATATTTGGGCTGTTTCTGAACCCGAGACACTACTCTTGTACTGTCTCCCACCCGCCCTCCTCCTCTTACCAAAAAAAAAAGGACTCGGTTGTGTGTAGGTAAGGTAAGGCTTTTTCTATTTCTCTTCTTGTTTTATCGTGTGATTGGTTAAAAACTTGGGAATTTAGAATAGTGGGAATGGAGGTTAAGGCAATTGAATGCTCCTCCTGCAGAATGTGGGAGGGAAGGGTCGCCAAGGGTGTCCCTGCTGACTGCATCTGCGGGAAGTGCACCCAGCTCCAGCTCCTCGAGGACCGCGTTAGGGAGCTGGAGGAACTTCGGATCATTCGGGAGGCGGAGGGGATTATTGAGAGGAGTTATCGGGAGGCAGTCACACCTCAGGTAAAAGAAGAAGGTAGATGGGTTACAGTCAGGGGAAGGAGAGGGAACCAGCAGGCAGTGCAGGGATCCCCTGTGGCCGTTTCCCTCAACAACAGGTATACCGTTTTGGATACTGTTGGGGGAGACGACTTACCAGGGGTAGGCAATGGGATACAGGTCTCTGGCGCAGAGTCTGTCCCTGTTGCTCAGAAGGGAAGGGGTAAGAGGAGCAGAGCATTAGTCATTGGGGACTCCATAGTTAGGGGAACAGATAGGAGGTTTTGTGGGAACGAGAGAGACTCACGGTTGGTGTGTTGCCTCCCAGGTGCCAGGGTTCGTGATGTCTCGGATCGTGTTTTTGGGATCCTCAAGGGGGAGGGGGAGCAGCCCCAAGTCGTGGTACACATAGGCATCAATGACATAGGTAGGAAGACAGATGGGGATTTAAGGCAGAAATTCAGGGAGCTAGGGTGGAAGCTTAGAGCGAGAACAAACAGAGTTGTTATCTCTGGGTTGTTGCCCGTGCCACGTGCTAGCAAAGTGAGGAATAGGGAGAGAGAGGAGTTGAACACGTGGCTGCAGGGATGGTGTAGGAGGGAGGGTTTTGGTTTCCTGGATAATTGGGGCTCTTTCTGGGGTAGGTGGGACCTCTACAAACAGGATGGTCTTCACCTGAACCAGAGGGGTACCAATATCCTGGGGGGGGGGGGGGAGGGGGAGATTTGCTAGTGCTCTTCGGGGGGGTTTAAACTAATTCAGCAGGGGGATGGGAACCTAAATTGTAGTTGCAGTGTGCAGGATGTTGAGAGTAGTGAGGTCAGGGATAAGGTTATAAGGACGCAAGAGGGCACTGGCAAGCAAGAGCTTGGTTTAAAATGTGTCTACTTCAACGCCAGGAGCATCCGGAATAAGGTGGGTGAGCTTGCAGCATGGGTTGGTACCTGGGATCTCGATGTTGTGGTCATTTCAGAGACATGGGTAGAGCAGGGACAGGAATGGATGTTGCAGGTTCCGGGATTTAGATGTTTCACTAAGAACAGAGAAGATGGTAAAAGAGGGGGGGGTGTGGCATTGTTAATCAAGGAAAGTATTACAGCGGCAGAAAGGACGTTTGAGGACTCGTCTACTGAGGTAGTCTGGGCCGAGGTTAGAAACAGGAGAGGAGAGGTCACCCTGTTGGGAATTTTCTATAGACCTCCAAATAGTTCCAGAGATGTAGAGGAAAGGATAGCAAAAATGATTCTTGACAGGAGTGAGTGTAACAGGGTAGTGGTTATGGGGGACTTTAACTTTCCAAATATTGACTGGAAATACTATAGTTCGAGTACTTTAGATGGGTCTGTTTTTGTCCAGTGTGTGCAGGAGGGTTTTCTGACACAGTATGTAGACAGGCCAACCAGGGGCGATGCCACATTGGATTTGGTACTGGGTAATGAACCCGGCCAGGTGTTAGATTTAGAAGTTGGTGAGCACTTTGGTGATAGTGATCACAATTCGGTTAGGTTTACCTTAGCGATGGGCAGGGACAGGCATATACAGCAGGGCAAGAATTATAGCTGGGGGAAAGGAAATTATGATGCGATTAGGCAAGATTTAGGATGCGTAGGATGGGGAAGGAAACTGCAGGGGATGGGCACAATCGAAATGTGGAGCTTATTCAAGGAGCAGCTACTGCGTGTCCTTGATAAGTATGTACCTGTCAGGCAGGGAGGAAGTTGTCGAGCGAGGGAGCCGTGGTTTACTAAAGAAGTTGAAGAGCTTGTCAAGAGGAAGAAGAAGGCTTATGTTAGGATGAGACATGAAGGCTCAGTTAGGGCGCTTGAGAGTTACAAGCTAGCCAGGAAGGATCTAAAGGGAGAGATAAGAAGAGCAAGGAGAGGACACGAGAAGTCATTGGCGGATAGGATCAAAGAAAAGGCGCAGTGGTTAGCACCGCAGCCTCACAGCTCCAGCGACCCGGGTTCAATTCCGGGTCTTGCCTGTGTGGAGTTTGCAAGTTCTCCCTGTGTCTGCGTGGGTTTCCTCCGGGTGCTCCGGTTTCCTCCCACATGCCAAAGACTTGCAGGTTGATAGGTTAATTGGCCATTATAAATTGCCCCTAGTCTAGGTAGGTGGTAGGGAAATATATAGGGACAGGTGGGGATGTGGTAGGAATATGGGATTAGTGTAGGATTAGTATAAATGGGTGGTTGATGGTCGGCACAGACTCGGTGGGCCGAAGGGCCTGTTTCAGTGCTGTATCTCTAAAACTAAACTAAAACTAAAACCCTAAGGCTTTCTATAGGTATATTAGGAATAAAAGAATGACTAGAGATAGGTTAGGGCCAATCAAGGATAGTAGTGGGAAGTTGTGTGTGGAATCGGAGGAGATAGGGGAAGTGTTAAATGAATATTTTTCGTCAGTATTTACAGTGGAGAAAGAAAATGTTGTCGAGGAGAATACTGAGATACAGACTACTAGGCTGGATGGGATTGAGGTTCACAAGGAGGAGGTGTTAGCAATTTTGGAAAGTGTGAAAATAGATAAGTCCCCTGGGCCAGTTGGGATTTATCCTAGGATTCTCTGGGAAGCCAGGGAGATGATTGCAGAGCCTTTGTCCTTGATTTTTATGTCGTCATTGTCGACAGGAATAGTGCCGGAAGACTGGAGGATAGCAAATGTTGTCCCCTTGTTCAAGAAGGGGAGTAGAGACAGCCCTGGTAATTATAGACCTGTGAGCCTTACTTCGGTTGTGGGTAAAATGTTGGAAAAGGTTATGAGATAGGATTTATAATCATCTTGAAAAGAATAAGTTCATTAGAGATAGTCAGCACGGTTTTGTGAAGGGTAGGTCGTGCCTCACAAACCTTATTGAGTTTTTTGACAAGGTGACCAAACAGGTGGATGAGGGTAAAGCCGTGGATGTGGTCTATATGGATTTCAGTAAGGCGTTTGATAAAGTTCCCCACGGTAGGCTATTGCATAAAATACAGAAGTATGGGATTGAAGGTGAATTAGTGCTTTGGATCAGAAATTGGCTAGCTGAAAGAAGACAGAGGGTGGTGGTTGATGGTAAATGTTCATCCTGGAGTATAATTTCTAGTGGTGTACCGCAAGGATCTGTTTTGGGGCCACTGCTGTTTGTCATTTTTATAAATGACCTGGATGAGGGTGTAGAAGGGTGGGTTAGTAAATTTGTGGATGACATGAAGGTCGGTGGAGTTGTGGATAGTGCCGAAGGATGTTGTAGGTTACAGAGGGACATAGATAGGCTGCAGAGCTGGGCTGAGAGATGGCAAATGGAGTTTAATGCGGAAAAGTGTGAGGTGATTCACTTCGGAAGGAGTAACAGGATTGCAGAATACTGGGCTAATGGGAAGATTCTTGGTAGTGTAGATGAGCAGAGAGATCTTGGTGTCCAGGTACATAAATCCCTGAAAGTTGCCACCCAGGTTAATAGAGCTGTTAAGAAGGCATATGGTGTGTTAGCTTTTATTAGTAGGGGGATCGAGTTTAGGAGCCACGAGGTCATGCTGCAGCTGTACAGAACTCTGGTGCGGCCGCACCTGGAGTATTGCGTGCAGTTCTGGTCACCGCATTATAGGAAGGATGTGGAAGCTTTGGAAAAGGTGCAGAGGAGATTTACTAGGATGTTGCCTGGTATGGAGGGAAGGTCTTACGAGGAAAGGCTGAGGGACTTGAGGTTGTTTTCGTTAGAGAGAAGGAGGAGAAGAGGTGACTTAATAGAGACATATAAGATAATCAGAGGGTTGGACAGGGTGGATAGTGAGAGCCTTTTTCCTCGGATGGTGATGGCAAACACGAGGGGACATAGCTTTAAGTTGAGGGGTGATAGATATAGGACAGATGTCAGAGGTAGTTTCTTTACACAGAGAGTAGTAGGGGCGTGGAACGCCCTGCCTGCAACAGTAGTGGACTCGCCAACTTTAAGGGCATTTAAGTGGTCATTGGATAGACATATGGATGAAAATGGAATAGTGTAGGTCAGATGGTTTCACAGGTCGGCGCAACATCGAGGGCTGAAGGGCCTGTACTGCGCTGTAATGTTCTATGTTCTAAGTATAGCAGAAAATCAAGAAGCAAAAGGAGGAACTTAAAACAATCACAATGACTAGAGAAAAAGTACTAGGAAAACTAATGGGACTAAAGGCTGACAAGTCCCCTAGACTGGATAGCCTGCATCCAAGGGTCTTAAAAAGAAGTGGCTGCAGAGATAATGGATGCATTGGTTGCAATCTTCCAAAATTCCCTAGATTCTGGAAAGGACCCAGCAAATTGGAAAACTGCAAATCTAACGCCCCTATTCAAGAAAGCAGGGAGACAGAAAGCAGGAAACTCAAGACCAGTTAGTCTAACATCTGTCATTGGGAAAATGGTAGAATCCATTATTAAGGAAGTAGTGGCAGGACATTTAGAAAATCATAATACAATCAGGCAGAGCCAACATGGTTTTATGAAACAGAAATTGTGTCTGACAAATTTATCAGAGTTCTTTGAGGATGTAACAAGCAGGGTGGATAAAGGGAAACCGGTAGATGTGGTATATTTGGATTTCCAAAAGGCATTCGATAAGGTGCCACATAAAAGGTTTCAGCACAAGATAAGAACTCACTCATGGTGTTGGAGGTAATATATTAGCATGGATAAAGCATTGGCTAACTAACAGGAAACAGAGAGTCGGGATAAATGGGGCATTGTCAGGTTGGCAAACTGTAACCAGTGGAGTGTCACAGGGATCAGTGCTGGGGCCTCAATTATTTACGATCTACATTAACAACTTGGATAAAGAGACTACGTGTATTGTAGCCAAATTTGCTGATGATACAAAAATAGGCAGGAAAGGAAGTTGTGAGGAGGACACAAAGAGTCTGCAAAGGCATATAGATAGGTTAAGTGAGTGGGCAAAAATTTTGCAGTATATCGTGGGAAAATGTGAGGTTATCCACTTTGGTGGGAAGAATAGAAAAACAGAATATTACTTAAATAAATAGTGAGGCACTGCAGAATGCTGCGGTACAGAGGGAGCTGGGTGTCCTGGTACATGAATCACAAAAAGTTAGCGTGCAGCTACAGCAAGTAAATAGGAAAAAAAATGGAATGTTGGCCTTTATTGCAAGGAGGATGGAATATAAAAGTAGGAAAGTCTTGATACAACTGTACAGGGGATTGATGAGACCACACCTAGAGTACTGTGTACAGTTTTAGCCTCCATACTTAAGGAGCAATATACTAGCATTGGAAGCAGTTCAGAGAAGGTTCACTAGGCCGATTCCTGGGATGAAGGGGTTGTCTTATGAGGAAAGGTTGAGCAGGTTGGGCCTATACTCATTGGAGCAAAAGGAGAATGAGAGGTGGTGTTATTGAAATATATAAAGATCTGAGGGAACTTAACAGGATAGATGCTGAGAGGAAGTTTCACCTCGTGGGGGAAATCTAGCACTAGGGGGAATAGATTCAAAATAAGGTGTCTCCCATTTAAGACAGAAACTATCTGGAATTTCTTCTCTGAGGGTTGTTAATCTTTGGAATTTTCTTCCCCGGACAGCAGTGGAGGCTGGGTCATTGAATATATTCAAGGCTGAGTTAGACTAATTTTTGATCTACAGGAGAGTCGAGGGTTATGGGAGGCTGGCAGGAAAGTGGAGTTAAGGCGACAATGAGATCAGTTATGATCTTACTGAATGGCAGAGCAGGCTCGAGCGGCCGAATGGCCTACTCCTGCTCCTATTTCTTATGAGCATTAACACCCATGGGTCTGCACCATGCGATCCTGCTTCACAGAACCTATAATCATGAATAGGAAGCACATGATTACATAGAGCATGTAGAATGCTCTTATCAAGACTTGTTTTTTTTTAGCTCTTACCCGAGAAGCAGTCACTGCTTCCAACATATGAAGCCGTTCCAACACACTCTGCATATCTTCCTGGAGCCTGATGAGTGCTACTGCGATCTGTTCATTCACATTGCCTTTTTGTAGCCGCTCTGACCCTTTTCGTTCCCCGTCACCACCATTACCCAGCTGTGTGATCTGAAAACGATCCCCGGAATGCTGCATCCTATTACCTGCAAAGTAAACAGGAATACAATTTAAATGACACCTTCTATCTTAGCAGTAATATAGGGTGAACACATCAACTGTTCAGAAAGACCAATGGTTACAAATACTTTGACATTTTAAGAAATTCAATGGCAAAGACATTCAGAGCCAGGAAGATTAAAGAATGACTCGATAGATGTCGTCATGATTACGGAGGATTGTGATAAAATAAATAGTGATGGATTGTTTCCACTGGTCAGCAAGATTATAACAAGAGATAATAATTACAAAAATGAACAGGGATGGCTAAAGAGAAATCTATTAACAGACAATACTTCAAATAAAGGCCCCCTTTGCAATCAAAAACATACCTCGCCCTCTCCTGGACCCATGAAACTCTGTTCTTTTGCTGGTTATCTTCTCTTTGTGAGGGCCACCTCCACCTGACTTTGCATCTTCACCACCATGGGTAAGAACTCCTTCTCCCAAATCCTGTACCATCATTGTTCCGGGATTCCCAAGGGAACTGTGAGAATGTTCCACCTCTGTTTTGGAACTATTTGCATTTCCTAATAACTGACTGTGGTTAAGTTCTGAGATTATCAGAGAACTGTTACATTTCTCTCTGCCAGAGCAGCCAGCTCCTAAAACCTACAAAAATGAAGTAAAATAACAATGTTTACTTGAAAAGATCAAACGATTACTTATGGAATATTCCTGTTTGAGTATATTTAACTTATGCTGTAACCCAAGAAAGTATTTTTAAGTCTCATTTGATTAGTAACATTGTGTTATTTGTACAAGTGAATAGAATATTGTTACTCAATTATGAGCATTAAAAATAATTTAGTGTGTAATGATTTAGACGTGAATATAGGAAGTAGGATCAGTAAGTTCACAGATGACACGAAAATTGGTGGTGTCATAAATAGTGAGGATGAAGGCCTTAGATAACAGGGAGATATAGTTGGGCTGTAAGATGGGCAGAGCAGTGGCAAATGGAATTTAATCCTGAGAAGTGTGAGGTGATGCATTTTGGGAGGACTAACAAGGCAAGGGAATGTACAATGGATGGTAAGACCCTAGGAAGTACAGAGGGTCAGAGGGACCTTGGTGTACTTGTCCATAGATCACTGAAGGCAGCAGCACAGGTAGATAAGGTGGTTAGGAAGGCATATGGGATACTTGCCTTTAATAGCCGAGGCAGAGAATATAAGAACAGGGAAGTTATGATGGAGCTTTATAAAATGCTAGTTAGGCCACTGCTGGAGTACTGTGTACAGTTCTGCTCACCACAGTATAGGAAGGATGTGATTGCACTGGAGAGGTTGCAGAGAAGATTCACCAGGATGTTGTCTGGGCTGGAGCATTTCAGCTATGAACAGAGACTGAAAAGGCTAGGGTTGTTTTCCTTAGAGCAGAGAAGGCTGAGGGGGGGACATGATTGAGGTATACAAAATTATGAGGGGCATTGATGGGATAGATAGGACGAAACTTTTTCCCTTAGCGGAGAGGTCAATATCCAGGGGGCATAGATTTAAGGTAAGGGGCAGGAGGTTTAGAAGGAATTTGAGGAAATTGTTTTTCATTCAGAGGGTGGTTGGAATCTGGAACGCACTGCCTGAAGAGGTGGTAGAGGCAGAAACCATCACAACATTTAAGAAGTATTTAGATGAGCACTTGAAATGCCATAGTATACAAGGCTACGGGCCAAGTGCTGGAAAATGGGATTAGAATAGTTAGGTGCTTGATGGCTGGCACAGACACGATGGGCTGAAGGGCCCGTTTCTGTGCTGTATAACTATGACTATGACATGCACAGTTTGTTTCTGCAATAGGTGATGGTGGAAGTTACAGAAGTTTGGTTAGGCAGTAACAGCAGAGGTGAAAGATAATACTAGTATTGGCAATTAAGGAGATTCTTGCCTCGTCAACAAACCCATTTACTATACTTCAGTTGCTCAATATTTTCTGCTTACATAATATCTATCAGCCACTAATCTCAAAGCATTTATGTAGAAGGAAATCCAATGTCCAAAATCACACAAATAGTGGATTTTAACAAAACTATCATTGAGCTTTTCACATTAAGAATTAATTGTGATGGGAACTAAAGAAGCACTTTCTGAATGGGAACACCCAGTATCACATCTGTGCCAGTAATATTTTTTGTGGAATTTTTCAGTTCAGGGACAGGTTCGTGTTGGTCAATGAAATACTTTAACTTCCTTCATCCAGTGTCAGTTCCCTCTACTTTGTTCAATAAAACCTTAATCCCAATTCCAGAAGAGTTTACAGCACTAGTCTCTTCTTTTAAGAAAACCATCATCCTTTTGTTAAGGATATAACATTTTTTTAATGCAATGTAACAAGCATGAGCAATTTGTGACCACAAACTCCAGGAGCATCACTTGAATAGGAGAGAAGACGACTGTAAATTTAATGACAGTTTTGAATTAGATTGAGACTGCTTGAAACTCAATTCATGTCCTCATAGTTGGCAGAGACAGATGACTTCCATCCCATCAGTCTGGGCTGATTTTGAACCTACTGCACCATCCAGTTCTCCCAAAGAGTTCAGCTTAAAAATCATTCGATGAGGGCAATGTGGTTCCCCTCATGGTAAGCTCTTGATCTGGATAGAGGCCAAGTATTTCTTGCAGATAGAGACAGCAAAACAAAAATCAAAACAGGTATGATGAGATAGAGATAACAAAAGAGAGATACAGGACTGGGGCAATCTCCTCACAGGGAGGTTCACTAGTGGAGTTGGGGAGGGTTTAAACAAAGTTGGCAAGGGGATGGGCACCAGCTAAGAGAAGTAGAAAAGACGAATAAGGTGCATAATGTGTGAGAATGTTAGATAGTACCAGAGAAGGTATCATCACCCTCAATAAGAACAAGGGTGACTGCGGTGACTGCAACAACTACCGTGGAATCTCCCTGCTCAGCATAGTGGGGAAAGTCTTCATTTGAGTCGTTTTAAACAGACTCCAGAAGCTGGCCGAGCGTGTCTACCCTGAGGCTCAGTGTGGCTTCCGAGCAGAGAGATCCACCATTGACATGCTGCTCTCCCTTCGCCAGCTACAGGAGAAATGCCACAAACAACAGAGGCCCCTCTATGTTGCTTTCATAGATCTCACCAAAGCCTTTAACCTCGTCAGCAGATGTGGTCTCTTCAGATTACTAGCAAAGATCAGATGTCCACCAAAGCTACTAAGTATCATCACCTCATTCCATGACAATATGAAAGACAATATGACAATTCAGTATAGCGGTGCCTCATCAGACCCCTTTCCTATCCTGAGTGGTGTGAAACAGGGCTGTGTTCTTGCACCTACACTGTTTGGGATCTTCTTCTCCCTGCTGCTCTCATATACGTTCAAGTCTTCAGAAGAAGGAATTTTCCTCCACACAAGATCAGATGGCAGGTTGTTCAACCTTGCCTGTCTTAGAGCGACGGACAAAGTATCAGGGAACTCCTCTTTGCTGACGATGCTGCATTAACATCCCACACAGAAGAATGTCTGCAGAAACTCATCAACAGAACTGCAGCTGCCTGCAACAAATTTGGCCTAACCATCAGCCTCAAGAAAACGATCATCATGGGACAGGACATCCGAAATGCTCCATTCATCAATATTGGCGACCACGTTCTGGAAGTGGTTCAAGAGTTCACCTACCTAGGCTCAACTAGCACCAGTAACCTGTCTCTCGATGCAGAAATCAACAAGCGCATGGGAAAGGCTTCCTCTGCTATGTCCAGACTGGCCAAGAGAGTGTGGGAAAATGGCACACTGACACGGAACACAAAAGTCCCAGTGTATCAAGCCTGTGTCCTCAGTACCTTGCTCTACGGCAGCGAGACCTGGACAGCGTATGTCAGCCAAGAGCGATGTCTCAATTCATTCCATCTTCGCTGCCTCCGGAGAATCTTTGGCATCAGGTGGCAGGACCATATCTCCAACGCAGAAGCCCTTGAGGCGGCCAACATCCCCTGCATATACACCCTACTGAGCCAGTGGCGCTCCAGATGGCTTGGCCATGTGAGCTGCATGGAAGATGGCAGGATCCCCAAGGACACATTGTACAGCAAACTAGTCACTGGTATCAGACCCACCGGCCATCCATGTCTCCGCTTTAAAGATGTCTGCAAACGCGACATGAAGTCCTGTGACACTAACCACAAGTCGTGGGAGTCAGTTGCCAGTGATCACCAGAGCTGGTGGACAGCCAGCCCCAGGCAGGGCTAAAGAGTGGTGAGTCGAAGAGACTTCGCTGTTGGCAGGAAAAAAGACAGAAGCAGAAGGAGAGAGCCAACTGTGTAACAGCCCCGACAACCAATTTTATCTGCAGCGTCTATGGAAGAGTCTGTCACTCCAGAATTGGCCTTTATAGCCACTCTAGGTACTGCTTCACAAACCACTGACCACCTCCAGGCGCTTACCCATTGTCTCTCGAGACAAAGAGGCCAAAGAGAAGAGACCAGAGAAGGAAGTAGTACCATATTAGATAGGGGCAGAGTTAGAAGGACTACGTGGAATACAAAGACAGGTCTAAAATGCATGTATGTAAACGCACAAAGCGTGGTGAATAAGACTGGTGAGCTACAAGCACAAATACCCTTGTGGGAATATGATGTAGTGGCAGTAATGGAAACTTCCCTTAAAAATAGTGAGGACTGGGTGCTTAATATTCAAGGATACAAAGTGTTCAGAAAGGATGGAGAAGGAAAAATGGGAGGTGGGGTGGCAGTACTGATTAGGGAAAACATTGTAGTGTTGGAAAGATAGGATGTTCTTGACGGGGCAAAGACGAAATCCGTTTGGTTAGAGTTGAGAAGCAAAAAGGGCATGATCACACAACTGGGGATATCTTATAGGCCTCCAAATAGTGAGAGAAAGAGACAGAGGAACAAATCCGCATGGAAATGATAGAGATGTGCAAGATCTATAGATGGGTGATATTGGGGGACTTTCATTACCCAAATATCAATTGCGTTAATGTTAGAATAAAGGGAAAAGAGGGGGGAGAAATTTCTGAAATGCGTTCAGGAGAACTTCCTTGACCAGTATGTTCTCGGTCCAACTAGGACGGAGGCATTGCTGGACCTGGTGCTGGGCAATGAGATGGACCAAGTGTCTGTGGGCAAACACTTGGGTAAGGGTGATCATTTGTATCATAAGGTTTAGATTAGCAATGGAGAAAAGCATGGAACAATCTAAAGTAGAACTTCTAAATTGGAAGAGGGCTAACTTCAATGGAATGAAAGGGGATCGAGCCAGGGTAAAATGGAACCAAAGATTGACAGTATGTAAATAATAAGTGGGTAGTAAGAGGTGGGGTGGGCCTATTAGGGACAAAGAGGGTGAGACTTAGAGACACAGGACAAGGCTAGGATGCTTAATGAGTACTTTGTAACAGTGTTTACCAAGGAAGAGGATGCTGACAAACTATCGGTAGAAGCAGAGACAGTAGAGTTAATGGATGAGGTGAAAATTGAGAGGGAGGTGGTCCTGGAAAGGCTGGCTATGCTTAGACTGGATAAGTTGCCTGGTCCAAATGACTTGCATCCCAGGTTGCTAAAGGAAGTGGGAGTGGAGATATTGAAGGGCTTGGCATAATCTTCCAGTCTTCCCTAGATACAGGTAGGTGCCAGAGGATTGGAGAGTGGCAAATGTGACACCCTTCTTCAAGAAAGGGGGTAAAGACATTCCTACAAGCTGGTCAGTTTAACACCTGTGGTGGGTAAAGTTTTAGAAAAAATAATCAAAAAAAAAAAATCAATAGGCACTTGGCGAGGTTTGAGTTAATTAGGGAGATACAGAACGGATTTGTAAAAGGCAGATTGTGCCAGGCTAATCCAATTGATTTTTTTGATGAAGTAACAGAGAAGGTTGATGAAGGGAAAGCAATGGATGTTGTCCATATGGATTTTAAGGAAGCATTTGACAAAGTACCACATAAAAGGCTCGTTAACAAAATTGAAGCTCATGGAACAGGAGAGTCAG
Organism: Heterodontus francisci; assembly: GCF_036365525.1. Lineage (NCBI taxonomy): Eukaryota > Metazoa > Chordata > Chondrichthyes > Heterodontiformes > Heterodontidae > Heterodontus > Heterodontus francisci. The sequence goes on along the minus strand of NC_090372.1, from coordinate 175,708,957 downwards.
TGTCAGCTTGGATAATAAATTGGCTAAAGGACAGAAAACAACAAGGTGTGGTAAATGGTTGTTTTTCAGACTGGAGGATGGAAGACAGCAATATTCTCCAAGGTTTAGTGCTAGGACCACTGCTTTTTTGATATACATAAATAACTTGGATATTGGAATACAGAGGAAAAATTCAAAATTTACCTATGATACCAAATTTGAAGGTGTGGCAGACAGTGAGGATGATACCAATCAACTGCAACCAGACAGACAGACAGGCTAGCAGAATGGACAGATAAGAGGCAGATGGAATTTAGCAGAGAAATGTGCCTGATGTACTTTAGCAAAAGGAATAGGAAGAATATGGACTAAATGGCACAGTTCTAAAGAGTGTACAGGTACAGAGGGACTTGGGAGTTCATGTGCATAGATCTTTGAAGGTGGCAGGGCATATTGGGAGAGTAGTTAGCAAAGCATATGGGATCTTTGGCTTCATAAATAGGGGTATGGAGTACAAAAGCAGGGGGGTTATGTTGAACCTTTATAATCTCTAGTTAGGCCACAACAAGAGTATTGCATCTAGATCCAATCACCACATTTTCAGAAGGATGTGAAGGTCCTTGAAAGGGCACAGGGGAGATTTACCACAATGCTTCCAGGGATGAGGGATTTTAGTTACAAGGTTAGGTTGGAGAAGTTGGAGTTCTCCTTCTTGGAGCAAAGGAGATTGAGGGGAGATTTGATAGAGGTGTAACAGATTCTGACAGGTTTTGATAGGGTAGACAAAGAAAAGCTGTTCCCATTAGCTGATGATACAAGGAATAGGGGACACAGATTTAAGGTTTTGTGCAAGAGTTGCTGTGGGGAGAAATGCAGCGAGCAATAAAGACCTGGAACTTGCTGCCTACAAGGGTGGTGGAAGCGGAAAGGATGAATGAATTCAAAAGGAAATTGGATGGGCACCTGAGGGAAATAAGCTTACAGAACTATAGGATTAGAGTTGGGGAATGGGATTGATTGGATTGCTCTACAGAGAGCTGGCATGGACTCGATGGGATGAATGACATCTTTCGGTGTCGTTATGTAGGAAGAAACTTAAGCAAGGAGTCAGGAGGGCTAAAAGGGGTCATGAAAAGTCATTGGCAAACAGGATTAAGGAAAATCCCAGGGCTTTTTATACATATATAAAGAGCAAGAGGGTAACCAGGGAAAGGGTTGGCCCCACTCAAGGACAGAGAAGGGAATCTATGTGTGGAGCCAGAGGAAATGAGCGAGGTACTAAATGAGTACTTTGCATCAGTATTCACCAAAGAGAAGGACTTGGTGGATGATGAGCCTAGGGAAGGGATTGTAGATAGTCTCAGGCATCTCATTATCAATAAGGAGGTGGTGTTGGATGTCCTGCAAAGCATTAAGGTAGATAAGTCCCAAGGGCCTGATGGGATCTACCCTAGAATACTGAGGGAGGCAAGGGAAGAAATTGCTGGGGCCTTGACAGAAATCTTTGCATCCTCATTGGCTACAGGTGAGGTCCCAGAGGACTGGAGAATAGCCAATGTTGTTCCTTTGTTTAAGAAGGGTAGCAAGGATAATCCAGGAAATTATAGGCCGGTGAGCTTTACGTCAGTGGTAGGGAAATTATTAGAGAGGATTCTTCGGGACAGGATTTACTCCCATTTGGAAACAAACGAACTTATTAGCGAGAGGCAGCATGGTTTTGTGACGGGGAGGTCATGTCTCACTAATTTGATTGAGTTTTTTGAGGAAGTGACAAAGATGATTGATGAAGGAAGGGCAGTGGATGTTATCTATATGGACTTCAGTAAAACCTTTGACAAGGTCCCTCATGGCAGACTGGAAGTCACACGAGATCAGAGGTGAGCTGGCAAGATGGATACAGAACTGGCTCGGTCATAGAAGACAGAGGGTAGCACTGGAAGGGTGCTTTTCTGAATGGAGGGATGTGATTAGTGGTGTTCCGCAGGGATCAGTGCTGGGACCTTTGCTGTTTGTAGTATATATAAATGATTTGGAGGAAAATGTAGCTGGTCTGATTAGTAAGTTTGCGGACGACACAAAGGTTGGTGGAGTTGCGGACAGTGATGAGGATTGTCAGAGGATACAGCAGGATATAGTTCGGTTGGAGACTTGGGCGGAGAAATGGCAGATGGAGTTTAATCCGGACAAATGTGAGGTAATGCATTTTGGAAGGTCTAATGCAGGTGGGAAGTATACAGTAAATGGCAGAACCCTTCGAAGTATTGACAGGCAGAGAGATCTGGGTGTACATGTCCACAGGTCACTGAAAGTGGCAATGCAGGTGGATAAGGTAGTCAAGAAGGCATACGGCATGCTTGCCTTCATCAGTCAGGGCATAGAGTATAAAAACTGGCAAGTCATGCTGCAGCTGTACAGAACTTTAGTTAGGCCACATTTAGAATATTGCGTGCAATTCTGGTCGCCACACTACCAGAAGGATGTGGAGGCTTTGGAGAGGGTACAGAAGAGGTTTACCAGGATGTTGCCTGGTCTGGAGGGCATTAGCTATGGAGAGAGGTTGGATAAACTCGGATGGTTTTCACTGGAACGACGCAGGTGGAGGGGCAACCTGATAGAGGTTTACAAAGTTATGAGTGGCATGGACAGAGGTGATAGTCAGAATCTTTTTCCCAGGGTGGAAGAGTCAGTTACTAGGGGACATAGGTTTAAGGTGAGAGGGACAAAGTTTAGAGGGGATGTGTGAGGCAAGTTCTTTACACAGAGGGTGGTGAGTGCCTGGAACTTGCTGCCGGGGGAGGTGGTGGAAGCAGGTACGATAGCGACGTTTAAGAGGCAGCTTGACAAATACATGAATAGGATGGGAATAGAGGGATACGGACCCCGAAAGTGCAGAAGGTTTTAGTTTAGGCAGGCATCAAGATCGGCACAGGCATGGAGGGCCAAATGGCCTGTTTCTGTGCTGTACTGTTCTTTGTTATGACTCTATATACAGAGATAGAAATGGTGCAAGAGATCAAGACAGAAATGAAGATTATAGAGTTGAATCGGTTATAAAGTAGCTAGATAAATTTTCAAGTCATTAATAGAAAACAGAAGGCCTTCATTGTAAATGAATAAAGCACAGATGTTGGCAGGGGAGAAAGAAGAGCATTGGAAGATTTCTACACAGGTCTGCTGTGAAACTTCTGCTGTTTGTTGTGTTTAAAAAAAACTATATGGAAGCATGCATTTCATAATTCACAATTTACTGGTGACCAATGCATGTGTTAAAAACTTGAAATTGTATCTGGAAAAAAGGAACTTTCCCAATATTGATCAAAGAAGAGTATCAAGGATTATTCCATCATTGAGCAATATGTTAACAGTAGGATCGAACATAGTTTGGTTCTTAGTAGAAGAAATATAAGGAGGCATGATCCACAACTTCATTATCCTAAGGGTATGGATGTAAACAGGTCATTTGATTTTCAACCTAGAGAACAAGTCAAAAATTGATCAGCCTTTAAGCAAATCTAGATATACAAGAATCTGTCCACCCCAATAGGAAATAAACACTGATCAAAAGCAGTTAATGCCACATTATCTCCTTCAAAGGCAGTGAGAAAATGTTTGGTTATGAAAGGAACTGAAGATTATAACGCCAATATATAAAATATTCCATAGGCCTACTGCTCCATTCTTATGCTGACCACTACAATGCTATCTGTGCACAGAACAATGTTGAAGGATATTCCTTTGGATAATTACGAGTTCAAGATTTTTGGAACTGTTCATTGTCTGATGGAAAGAACACACCAATATTTATTGTTCAATCTTTTCCTCAAAAACCAATAAATGTTACATGATCACATGGCTTCAATCCTTGTTGCATGCTCTTCTCCATATTAGAGTTTACCTCTTCAAGTCCCAACTGTTCCATCGAATCACAATATACTTCACTGTCTGAATCGCTTGTGACGTGCTGAATTCCTGAAAGCTCACCAATCTGGTTTTCTACTCCATCTGTACAAATGGAAGGACAAATAAAACAAGTGATAAAATATGATGTTGAGGCAACATTAGGAGTCAAGGTAACCAATGCACAATAGAGAAACTTTATCAAACACTATCAAAAGAAATGTCTCATATTAATGTTAGGAATTTAAAATTATTCATGCAAATTACAGGGTTTTTGAAAAACAAAAGAAAATAGGTTTGTTAAAAACACTTGGCTATTCGCTTTGAAATTTTAAAAATAAACCTGTTGATTATATTAACAAAGTTGCTGCAACTTATTACTCCATAGGGACTTAAGTTAAAAATGCATTTCACTGTAGGTTTTCTTTTCATATTGTCAATTAGTTTTTTTAAGCAGAGATCAACTTCAGGGAACATGCAATATATGTGTTGATGTTGCTAACCTCTGCACCTTTTTAACCTCTGAAGATTTTTCATTTAATATCAGGGTGAAAAGTTAAGGCCCAGATTGTAGGACTCTACCAGGGTTGTAAAGTGTAGGAAGGAAGAGGTAAATCAAGAAGCATTGGTTAGGCACACGAAGAATGGATTTTAAAGAATGTAGATTATTGGAGGAAAGGGAAACTAAAGGAAGTAAGGAGTTCCGCAGTTTCAAGGGCCTGGAGAACAATGATTCAGAATATGTTGAGAATAGATTTTAACAGAGAGAATGCAGGAAGCAGGAAGGTTGTTTTCAGCAATATATTAAGGGCTAAGGAAGAATGAGAAAGAGAAATCATAGTACAAGAAAGAAAGAAGTCGGAAGATAAGGGGTAAAAGCAGCAATCAGTCAAGCTGTTTTAAAAAAATAAATAACCTATGCACAAATTTAACTGTAAACTGAAGAGATTTCTCAGATTTAGAAACAGTATTCAATCATTTGCACCTGAATTTTAGAGAGGTACTATTGGCATTACTCACAGGCCTGCAGCATGGCTGTGACGTCTGTCTGTCAATTTGACCCATGCATTTAAGGTCGAAGTTTTAAATAGATAAATGCAGTTAATGTAGTTACAAATAAACTGTTGAGGCCAAATAAAGGGCATTTTGAAATGCTTGTAATTTTCAGGCTCCAGCACAATCACTGCTGTTTCTTTTTCCTAAGTAAGTCACAGATGCAAAACAAAGCATAATATCTGGTGAGACGGACATGGCTCCATCCAAAACGTTAATATGAGTGAGCAGTTGAGGGGGGAAAAGAAAGGCTTTGTATGAAATTACATTTTGGATAAACTTCAGCAATGGTGATGATATGGAAGTTCAGAGGAAATAGTGAAGCCAAGAATTCCAAGCAAAGCAAAAACTTAGTGAAGAATCAATAATATGTCATCAGCAGGAGGGAGACGGCGTGGAGACTTCCACCTTTCACCTCTTAACTGACCTTAGACAGTGTTTTTAAAAAAATATTGTTTTCGCCCCGAGTGTTTTAGAGGTCATATAAACGGACATTATAGGTTTTCTCATAGGGCTAAAAGAAAGATACATTATTTATTAAACAATACCCAAAAAATATCGCACCTCACCCACTCACACATGTACAGACTTTCACCCATACAAGTAGAGATAGAAATTAGCAGATAAGCTCAATGGTTGTAAAAACAGTTCACTATGAAACCTTCTCATTTTTCCGCGAGGAATTTTTAAATGGCGGTGCAGGCTTGATGTTTCTTTTCTTGGTTCACTGAATTATTGCAGACTACTCTGGTCAGCATTCTCATCTGTCTTTCAGAAAAGTCTCTTTTTTTTTTATAGAAAAAACCTGATCAAGTTTAGTTTCCATCAGGTGACCATAGATGCTGTCCCCAGGTGTGTTCATACAATAGCTTGGATTTTATCCAGGTGACAGGGTCTCGAGGTCCGGCAAAAGCACCGCTGACAGCCCTCCTGTGGAAGGCCCGCCAAATTAAATTAACTGGACAGTAGCGGGCCTTCCACGGGATCAAGGACCCCAGCAACAGAAATCCCGCTCTGAGAGCTGCTGGCCAATCAGAGGCTGGCAGCTTTTTAACCAAGCAGCACCACCACAGAAGCAGGAGCAGTGCTAGACACAGGCCACACAAAAGTCTAGGCAGGTGCAGTCTCGAGGGGTGGAGGTCAGGGGAAAATGAGTTGTGGGGGGTTGTTAGCAAGGGCAGAGGGGTGACTCTCAGAGGGAACCACCCCCCTCCCCCTTCTCACTGACTGGTCCCTCATTCAGGCACCATGTCTTTTAACAAGGGAGCCCCCACCCCAGAGTCAACAAGCAACCTGCATGTTTTTTCTTGCCCTGTGCTTCCAGTGCAGCAACAGGCATGCCCCAGGATGCTCGGCTAATTGCAGCAACAGCAGGATGAGGCTCTTATTTGGGCATTAATTGCCCCCTTAAGGGCCTCAAATGGTGGTGGGCAGGAAGAACGTTCACAGGGCTTCGTGCCCCGGACTTCATTTCGGCAGAAGCGGGAAGGTGATGGGGCTCCCCCTCCACCACCATCCCACCTGGTTATATAATCTCCCACCTCCAAATCCACTGTGGAAGAGAGGATAAAATTCCCCCCAATGCCTTTGAACATGGGGCCATTGTTACACAATGGGGCTTAACTTGATAAAGTGATCTTATGCCTACTTATTATCGGCTTTGAATCTGGAGTCGCCCTGTCAGTGAAGGCCTTTGTTAACCCAATTCAGAGATAGGAGCCATTTAGCATTAAATGGACTGTTTAGCATTTTAATGTGCCTTCCCCAGGACTAGTACAGAGGTAATGATAGGGACTGTTGGAGACTAAACCTAGGTATATTTGCAGTACACCTGACCTTTTACTCCAGCTTGTCTGCAGCAAAAGTTTATCAATTTTTTTAAGTTTAGTTCAACAGATCATTTTTATGTTTCGTAACTGCTCCAGTTCACTGTAGTTCGTAACGGTCTCTTTCGCCAATGTGACAAATGTAGCACTAATGGCATGATGTAGGCACATTCCAAGGTGAGCCATTTAGTGAAGCAAGTTCACTGAGCAAATGGAAAACTAATAGGGCTATAAGAACGAATTAATGAACTGGCATTCACTTCAAATAATATTTCCCTGAAAAATGTTAAATTTAAACAACTGGACCAATCATGTTGTTAGTAGTTAGCCGCTACAAAACTTGCCTCTCTACTAATCAGGATATACAAAAACATTTACTAAGATTGATACTTACTGGGTCAGCATCACTGGTAGGGGAATATAAATTAATACGTTCACATGTGTTAAGAAATTCAAATTAATATAATGTTAAACTGATACATTTTGGATGCAAGCATATGTGAGTGACAAGTGAAGAGCTGCTACTGATTTAACCTTGTTTACGCAGTCTCCATATCAAAGGAATTATGGATAACTTAAAAGATAAAGATATAGATGATAAATTTATCTTGGATTTTCTCAGAATTTGTGATTTCATAACTGAGGCCATAATGTACATGAAAAAATACATCAAAGCAACTTTCTTTTTCCAAAATAGATTCATCTAATTTTACAATTATTCACTGTGCAAACCAACAATTTTTATGAAATACAAACGGAGATCAAAAGCATAACATTTTCTCTTCCTCTGCCTGTTTCACGGTAACTGATTAAATAACAAAGTGCAAAAACAAACTACATGATTAATTAAATGAATAAAGCTTTGTAATCATGGTCAACATTTCTTGGAACCATTTTTGGTCAAGATTTCAGAATGTCCGTGAGAACATAGTTATTGCAAGCCATACCTATCTCAAGATTGATATGAGGTTGTTGCATGGCTTGAACCATTGTTTTATTTTCCTCCTCTTGGTCCTCTGCATTTAGCACTGACTTGGGATGTGGAAGACCATTTTGGGTACAGGCATTTGCTATCTCGCCAGCAGTATCTTGGGAGAGTATGAGTGCTGGTTTCACATCTTCTAATTTCACATCTGCTGGCCCCTGAGTTATGCCCTTCAGTTTCACTACTTCTTCTACAAGAAAACCACAGGAACAAAGCAATATTTTAACAGATGGATGCAAATTAGCCAATTTTTAAAAAAACTTTTCTTTCAACAGTAAATATAGCTACAAATGGATAACAGATCTACATTACTTGCCACTTCCCCATTTATACTTCAACACATTTCCACAAAAGGACAAGGGCTGCAGCTATGAAGGGAACAATAGGGTCAGCAACATCGCATTAAAAAAAACAGCAGTGCAACTCATGCATCACGTAACAGCAGCTTCAAGACAAAAAAATGTCAAACTTGAAGACTAGGAACAGGTCAACAAATCATATTTTTGGCTGGAAAATGTTGCCAAATTGGGAAATTCCAAAAGAACACATGTAGGCAAGAAACTTGTATATAATCAGGAGGGTGAAGAGATCAAAAGGATAAGTAGAATTATTGTACTTGTACATACCCTTTTCATCCATTTTCTGAGGATCTTTCCTATTGAGGACTAGCCATTTTGAACTGTACTTGCATTTTGGAGATGTGGGGGAGGGACGAAACAGATGAAAATCTCATCACATTTTCTAATGTCTAAAGCAAGGAGTTGCAAAAATATTTTGGATCCAATGCAATGTAATCAATTATGTGGTTTTTCTGTATAAAAATCTATCTTGTATTTTTTCATTATACCTGCAAATCTTTATTTACTTATAAACGGTGTTATAACATTAAGCTAGAGAGGGTTCAGAAAAGATTCACAAGGATGTTGCCTGGTTTGGAGGGCTTGAGTTCTGAAGAGAGATTGGATAGGCTGGGTCTGTTTTCCCTGCAGCGAAGGAGGCTGAGAGGGGACATGATAGAGGTATATAAAATTATGAGGGGCATTTTTAGGGTAGATAGCCAGAGTCTGTTTCCCATGGTACGGGTGACTAAAACTAGAGGGCATAGATTTAAGGTGAGAGGGAGGAGGTTAAAAGGGGATCAAAGGAGTAAATTTTTCACACGAAAAATAGTGGGTATCTGGAATGAGCTGCCAGAGGAGATGGTGGAGGCATGAACGGTAGCAACATTTAAGAGGCATCTGGACAGGTACTTGAATGAGCAAGGCATAGAGGGATATGGAATTAATGCAGGCAGGTGGGATTAGTATAGATAGGCATTATGGTCGGCATGGACGTGGTGGGCCGAAGGGCCTGTTTCTATGCTGTACGACTCTATGACTACCAGTGACATTTCCTGGACTCCAGGGTTATGGGGATCAGGCGGGAAAGTGGAGTTGATGTCAAAGATCAACCGTTATCTTATTGAATGGCAGAGTCGGTTTGAGGGGTAGTATGGCCTAAACCGGCTCCTATTTCTTATGTTCCTATTTTGCCTTTTCAGTTTTCATTGTTTATTCAGTTAATTGCTACTGGAGCTTCATCATTAAATTGAAGAGTTTCTACCTGTGTTTGAAACATTGTAGTCAACTATTAATAAATAAACTGTAAACTTATCATGTTTCGATAAAGCCCTTTTAAGACTTCAGAGAAATATTTTAATTTCCTCAAGGGGGAGCCATTACTACATTATAATGGCACTAGTTGTCCGCAGTTTTTAAAAGTAAATTTAGGAACTGCGACAGTGCATTCAATGAGTTCTTTATCTCGAAACAGCCCAACGAATCTAACATAACCACAGCCAGAACATCTTTTTTTAAAAGAAAAATCAAGATAAATACAGAAGACCACCACCATTTGGTCTCTAGCTCATTCTTCCAAAGAGAGTATGTATCTCAATCACAATATCTTACCGCTTCGTGAATGATTCCAGGATTCTTCCTCCACTACCCTACCTAGAAAGCCATTACAGGTATTAACACTCTTTCCATGAAGAAGCATTTCCCCACATCAGTTTGTCAATTGGTTTCAAATTAAACAAAACTATAGGACATGTTGTTAAGGATTAACCCTTTCAATTACATTTCTTGTCTTGCATACCTCTATAAAATCCCTCTCATGGCATCGGAGTTCAAGTTTTTCCAACCTTTCCAATAAATGCTGGCCTAGCCAGCGATGCCCACATACCAGAAACAATTTTTTTTTTAAATTATACAACTTCAGCAAAATGACCTCAGAGTTATACCTGACTGATCTGGCAAAATAGTTCAACTTCATTACTTGAAGCTCTGCAATGATTGACTCTACACTGGCCATATCCAATCACTCTCGGAGCTCTTTCAGCCTTTTCCCTTCTGGTTCAACTTCATTCACTCATTCTATCCTCCATTTTTTCCCATCCCAATGTGCAACACCTTGTACTTACCTATACTGAATTTTATCTGCCATAGTTCTAGCCAGTGCAAGTAATATAGAGGTCCTTTTGCAACTCTTTGACCATTTCATCAGACTCCACTAAAGTTGGGCATCAGTTGTGAATCTGACCAATCAGATCAATGAGGAGCATAAAATCAGAAAAGGCATAGACCCCAAGGTCACTTTACATAGAATGCACCAGCCTAACATCACTCCCCTAACTACTTCCTCTTTTGCAGCCAAATTCTTTATTCAACCCATGACTTTCCTAGGATATCCACTGCCCTCCCAAGCTTGTACAGCCATCGTTCATATGGGTGATGCAATTATTTTGTGTGAAAGATATTAAGAGTTTTGAAGCACTAAGAGTAAACAGAACAAAAAGCAACACCAAATGAAATTAACTTACATTTTCAAATCAAATGTTAGATCAATAGAATGTAGTGAAAATATCTGAGTATTTTATCAAGTAAATACTTATTTTCTTATCCTATGTAGTCCTACCATTGTTTTGGCACTTTGAACTTGACTTCCAATTTAAAAGGTGTTCCAAGAGATTAAACAAGCTTAACAGTACTGAAATATGCAGCATTTTGAATCAATAATCTTGCAGGTTAATATTACACAGAAAATTCATTTAGCTTTACTGATAAGTCTGCATAGGATTTGATATTTTTAAAGTAATTCGGTCAAAAGCCCAAACCACAAGGCGTTAATAACAGCCTGCCATCTGCCACCGGCAAGACAAATTTCTAATGACTGCAGTTGGAGCTTTGAGGCATGTCTCCTACTCTGAACAGACACAGTTGTGCAAACTAACATTAAGATCTCAAGTGGGCTAGTTAAGACTTGCTTAACAAATTTCTGATAATATTCAGAATCATAATTTGATTTGTCAAATGTTTGCCTTTCCATACTTTTTGCACTTCAAAATTCATCAATTGTTTTGTACTATGTTTCACTAGAATGATCTGGTATAATTAGGAAACATTTTTTGAAAGTATACATAAGAGGGATAACTAATGGCTCAGAGAGTTCACTAATGAGTATTTGTGCTCTACAGATCAAGAATGTCTGAAGTTCAGTCCATGGATTTATGAGTTAGATGATAATGGGCATGGCTAACAGTAGGGTGCTACAATAGAGACTAAAAACAAATAAGCTCCTAATGGGCTCCTCCCCTAATACGTATCCCAATGACTTCTGCTAGAAGCATGTATCTGTTGAGAACAGGATCAGACTGAGTGGCGATGCAACTCTGGATTGAATAGCCTGCTGACATCCTCAGGACTCTCTCAAATACAACAACTTACATTAATATAGCAACTTCAATGCAGCAAAATCAATTTTTACATTGGTGTAGGACAATGTGTGCAGTACGTAAAATGAATATGAATGCAAAAAACAAATTTGTACAATTTAGGGAGGGTAGATTCTGCAGAGGAATTATAAAATCAGCTGCATGGACATACATAGCAAAATCATCTTGACATTGCCAAACAATAATACATAACAAATAGGTTAGAATAACTCTATGCAACAGTTTATACATTCTATAGGTCAGATTGAGGGATGCCCAGGACGTAAGTGTAAACTTTGAAAAGTGCAAAAGAAAATGGGAGCATTGTTAATTATACCACTGTGGATAGATGGGATCAGTAGTACATTATATCTTTTTGTAGGCTGAACTGGGGGGGGGGGGGGGCGGGTAGGGAAGAATCTCCTTCTTCTTAAAACAAAATTTCTCTTTCCAGAAGATTAAAATGGTGGCATTGAGTTTAGTTATATTCTATGAAAAAACTACTTTATTACAAAAATCTAATTCTACAATATTTGATTCAAAATGAAGTATAAACGACAAGTAAACAATGGCTATCTTTCAGGTCCATTGTGGCTTTATATAAAGCACTAATCATTTGATCAAGAACATTGGAAACACACAAGTTGTTGGAAAAAGCATCACTTTGTATCTTGGTTGTGAGGCGATGGGGAAAGAGAGAGAAAAAATAAAAATCTTACATTAGAGTGGAGGATAAACAATACAACCTCCCCCCACCCCCCCCCCCCCCCACCACTCATATTTAGTTTGTACCTACACTTCAATATTCTCTATCCTGGATGAGCCTGATAGGCACTTTGCAACTTTACCACCTTCTTAACATCATATCTGAGTGTACAAGGCCAAATACAGCCTCATCATTGATATTTTAAACATTTCTAGTTTTGAGGTGCTATAGTTTTATTTTTGTTCTTTTGGGACATAGTTTCTATATATAATGATGGTATTTTTAAATACCCGTGCTGCATATCAAGTTCTCCTCCGCACAAATCCTTCTGCAAAACATCTTTGCACAGATCACAAAGCACTTTGTCTTTAAACAGAGTGATGATGGCAGGAAACAGATGTACCCAAGTCTCTGCCACAAAGTGATGTAATGCATAAAAAGTCGACAGTTAACTTATTTATAGAAACTAAAAAGGATGCAGTACCATCAGTCCTAAATTTCACAATATCAAAAAGGAAACACATTGTGAGCATTTCGCTTTCCATCAGAACTGCTTTCCAAATGTAGAAAATAAAGAAAGGAAATATTTCAGGCTATAGCATCTTCAGAAAGGACAGGGAAATTGGCAAAGTAGGGGAAGTAACAATATTGATAACCGATACATTTACCACAGTAGAAAGTGTTTTTAGTACTGGTGATCAGGCAATGGAAACACGATGGGTAGAGGTAAGGAACAGCAAAGGATGCAAGACACTGGTAGGATTTGTTTGCAGTGTTCCTGATAGTAGTGGACTCCATAAATACAGAGATCAGGGAAGCATGCACCAAAAGAGATCCAGTTCGAATGGGAGATTTTAATTTCCACATAAAGAGGGAGAGATAGAACAGCTCAAGTAGTAAAGACAATGAAGTTGTAAAATACTTTCAGGACAATTTTCTAGAACAATGTGTTTTAAAATCGAGAAGGGAACATGCCTTACTAGAATTAGTGGTGCATAACGAACCAAAATTAGTTAACTATCTGATTGTAAGGAAGCATCTTCAAAATAGCAACCATAACATGACTGATTTTGATAATGGGTTTGAGGGGGAGAAAAGAGAATCACAAGCCAAGGTTCTAAATTTAATTAAGACGAGCTTCAAGGAGATGAACAAGATGACCATAGTAAAGTGGGCTGGATTGTTAATGGGTAAGCCTACAAGTAGTGGAAAGTATTCAAATAAATACTTAGTACATAACCCTAAACGGCAATGGCTCCACTTATATAGTTAGGTAAGCATGGTGTCATGCAGACCCCATCTGCCATGAATAAGGCATATTAATTTCACCATATGAAATATTAATTTTAAACTGTTGCTGGACTGAAAAGATGAATTGTTTAAAGAGATCAGCAGTGGCTGGAAAATTTTGCATTCTAAGAGACAGTTGCCTCAGAAAAGACAATGGAACTGCTCCCTGATCCAATTAACCCAAATGAATTTTGATCACCAGACACTGAAGATAGAACAAGCCAGCATTCCATTTCCCCACCCCAGGTGTCTGCTAAGATGAAAGGAATCTACAAAAACGCAGTAGAGTTTGTTTAAAAAATTAGTCACATGACTAACCTGCTGGCCCAGGGTTTTTGAAAATGAGGACAGTTTGAAGTCAGAGACTGCTTTGAAGACAACAGAAAAGGAAGCTCGCTCTCCCTCGAATTTCCAAATCCACTGAAGCCACTTAAACCTCAAGACTCCTATATCGAAACAAGTTTGAAAGCGTACACTGGGCCCCAACGAAACGGCAAGACTTAACTGCAATCAAAGACTCTACATTGAACTCAAAGGACAGTAAATGAACCCCAGCTATTACTTCAAACTTTTCCCCTTTATTCTTGCTCCTTTTCTGTCTCTATCTGCGTATGTGTTCATCACATATGTATGCTAGCTTGGTCGCGTCGCATATTCGGAGTAGTGTTAACCAAATTAGAGTTTTGAGCTTAAGAGATTTAAACAAGTAAGGTGTAAGTTTAAGAAAACCTGTCTGGTTGATTTCTTTGCCTTACAATTGGAGAACAGTGAACAAGGATTCACTGAGGGTAGCTAAACACTGTTATAAAAAATAAACCCTGTTACATTCAAACCAGGCAAAGGCTGAGATGGAACCCCTAGACCGCTTTCTCACCTGGTCAGAACAATGGTCAGCAAATAACACAAGAGACAGTAAGCTTAAAAAAAAGCTTACAGAAACACGAGGAAAAGGGGAAAGACAATGGACTGGGAGTCATTAAAAAAAACTTGCAACAATCAAAGCTAACAGCAAAAGTTTTTATAAATTATATTAAGAGAAAGAGGGCAATAAAAGGGAACGTTGACTCATTCAAGATGGATACAGGCGAGTCTATAATGGATAATAAGCAAATGGCACATTCGTTAAATTTCTACTTTGTATCCTTTTTCCAGTGAATGAATGGATAAAATACCAGTGGTATAAGTGAACCTAAAACTGAGGGAAGGGAACAAACTTAGTAGATTTAACATAAGTTTTAAAAAATGGTAATGGAAAAATTAATGTACACAAGATAGACAAATCAGTCCACTCCAAGATTTAAAAGAACTAGGTGAGGAAATTGCAGATGCATGAGTCACGATTTTCCAAAGCTCTCTAGATCCAGGAATTGCACCTGGATTGCAAAATTGCAAATGTCACTCCATTATTAAAGGAGGAAGGGAAGGCAAAATCAGGCCCAGGATTTCATGAGATGGTGGTGGCCCTGCCCAGTGGCTGGAAAGACAGGAGCAAGCCTTCCTCCGCTGGCCCTGGAAGCCATGACCACATTTAACTGTCCTCAGACAATTAACTATCTGCAGTCGTGGCTTCCGCCCCTCTGAGGCAGGATGCCCCACCTCCAAGAGCTGCCAGCCAGAGGGCCAGCTTCAGTCCAGGCAGCAGTGGCCACTGCTGGAACTGCAGCAGTCCCTGGACCCAGCCTGCGATGCAGTCTGAAGAAGGTGGTAAGAGGGGTCGGGGCTCGGTGCAGCCAATTAGCTAGGCTCCAGCAAAGGGGAGGAAGGGGAGAGAGAGAAAAAAAGCAAACAAAACAAAAAGAACACGAATATCGATCGCCAGAGCAGGTAGTGGTGTTCTAGCGAGGGCACCCCACGCTGCTGGGTGGGAGGGGGTCCTCTGTGGGGCACAGGGAGGAACTACCGCCCCCCAGCCTGTATGAAGGCTACCAGGTTTAACAGGGCAAGGCAACCTCCCCACCTGGTGATGTGCCCGTTGCTGCTGATACAATACCACTGGCAGTGGGAAGAGGACCTTAAGTGGCCATTAATTGGCAACTTGAGGACCTTAAGTGGCCATTAATTGGCTACTTAAGGATCTCAACTGGCCTTAGGGAAGGCAGGCTACCTGCCACCTTCCTTATCGCTGGTGAAATACCAGTGGGGGCAGGTAGGTGATGGGCATGGCACACCCCACCACCCCAATTGATTTTCGCACCCACCATCCACTGCCACCCCCACCCCCCAAACCATCTCCAAGCCCATTCCCGGGGGGGGGAGGGGTTGGGGGTGTAAAATCCCAGCCATGATAACCACAGACATGTCAGATTAACATTAATTGTGGGGAGGATACCGGAATAGATCAGAGAGTGACAATACTTGGACAAGTATCAACTGATCAGTATTAATTTGTGATAGATACATCATGTCTGACGAATTTAGTTGAACTGCACTCTCACCTTTACCTTTGATGCTCTAGTCCCCAGTAAAAGACCATCATTTTCTCGCACCCTGGCAGTTCCCCTCGGTACGGCACTCATCGCCACTCCCTTAAGTTCAAGGGATGCAGACTTTAAAAGGACATGGCGGACAACCTATTTAGCCATCCACCACATGTGACTGGAACACTTAAAACACTATCATCAGGTCCTGCTCTCGTCTGCTGAAACTGCTCACCATTCAAAGATCATCCTGGAATGCAAAGATAACCTCCAGCTTCTTTTCTCTATTACAAACAATCTTCTTAAACCCCTCTCCCCTCCATTCTCACCTCCAACAATAAGTGAGAGGAGCTCATGGACTTGTTTATCATTAAGATCAAGACCTTCCAATCAGCTGCCTTTGACACGTCTCTTCCTCCAGTAGTCCACCTGGCCAAACTTCCTATAATGCTCTCCTCTGCCCTTGCTCTGAGCTCTCTTCTTTATTTAGTTTTTCTCCCATCTCCCCTCATGCCCTCCCTGAGCTCATCTGGTCCTCAAGACCCACCTTCTGTTCCCTCGATCCTACTCGCACTAAACTGATCAGCCAACTTCCCCTCCTGGTTCCCATGTTAGTCGATATTGTTAACAGTTCTCTCTCCAAGTGTAGTCCTTCTCTCTTTTAAATCTGCCGTCATCACCCCTCTCCTGAAAAAAAAAAACCCTTGACCATTGTCCTTACAAACTACCGTACCATCTCCAACCTCCCTTTCCTCTCCAAAGTCCTTGAACATATTATAGCCTCCCAAATCCGTGCCTACTATGCCCGGAAATCCATGTTTGAATCCCTCCAATCATGTTTCCGCCCCTGCCACAGCACCAAAATAGCTCTCGTCAAAGTCACAAATGACATCCCAAGTGACTGTGAAAGGTAAACTTTCCCTCCTCGTCCTTCTGAACATGTCTGCAGCCTCTGACATCGTTGACCACACCATCCTCCTCCTGTCATCCAGCTGGGTGGGACTGCTCTCATCTGGTTCCATTCCTATCTCCCTAATTGTACTCGAGAATCACTTGCAATGGCTTCTCTTCCTGCTACCGCATCATTGCCTCTGGTGCCCCCCCTAGGATCTATCCTTGACCCCCTCTTACTTTACATCGACATCGGCAACATCATCCGAAAACACAGTGTTAGTTGAGATGCATTCACTGGCAAGACCCAGCTCGACCTCACCAACACTTTTCTCAACCCCTCCACTGTTGCTAAAGTATCAGACTGTTTATCTGACATCCAGTACTGGATGAGCAGAAATTTCCTTCAATTAAATATTGAAAAGACTGAAACCATTGTTTTCTGTCCCCAATCCAAACTCCGTTTCCTAGCTACTGATTCCATCCTTCTCCCTGGCAACAATCTGAGATTAAGCCAGTCTGTTCATGACCTTGGTATCACATCTGCTCCCCCAAAATGAGTTTCTAACCTCATATTTGCGCCATCACCAAGATCACTTATTTCCACCTCTGTAAAATCGCCCGACTTCGCCTTTGTCTCAGCTCATCTGCTGCTGCAACCCTCATCCATGACTTTGTTACCTCTAGACTTGATTATTCCAATGCACTCATGGCTGGCTAGTCTCCCACATTCTACTTTCCATAAACTTGCCCGTGTCTTAACGCACACCAAGTCCCATTCCCCTATCACCCCTATGCTCGCTGACCTACAGTCTCTGCCAGTCAAGCAACGTCCTGATTTCAAAATTCTCATCCTAGTTTTCAAACCTCTCCATGGTCTAACCTCCCCACCCCCATTCCCTGTAATCTGCTCCAGCCCCACAACCTTCTGAGATATCTGCGCTCCTCTAATTCTGTCCTCTTGTGCAACCCCAATTTTACTCACTCCCCATGCCTTCAGTTGCCTAGGATCCAAGCAGCAGAATACCCTCCCTACACCCCCCACTTCATTTTCCTCCTTTAAGACACTCTTTAAAACCTACCTCTTGGACCAAACATTTGGTCATCTAACCTAATATCTCATGTGGCTCGATGTTATACTTTGTTTTAATGCTCCTGTGAAGCGCCTTGGGATGTTTTATTATGTTAAAGGTGCTAGATAAACACAAGTTGCTGTTGTCTTCTTTTAAGGAGGTCATTAACATGGTGGATGGCCAAGCTTCTATGAATGTTGTCTACTTGGGACTTCGAGAAAGCATGTGGTAAGGTTACATAGAAGAGATGATTAACAATCTCCTCGCAGGCAGATTTGCTAGTGCTATTGAGGAGGGTTTAAACTAGCTAGTCAGGGGGTTGGGAACCTGCGAGGGAATACAGATAGGAAAAAAACAAAGCGTGTTGAGGGAAGTAGAAAAGCTGTGAATGAAAGTGGAAAGCAGCAGAAGGAGATGCTAAAACCAACCAGGGTCAAAATACAAAATTATGTTAAAAAGAATTAAAAGCACTCAATTTGACTGCACGCAGCATTTGCAACAAGGTAGGTGAGTTGTTATCCATTTACGTCTACCTGCGCTATGACTTTATTGCCATTACGGAGATGTGGCTGCAGGGTGACCATGATGGGAACTGAATATTGAAAGGATTGTCGACATTTAGGAAGGACAGGCAAAAGGAAAAGGAGGTGGGGTAGTGCTGATAATAAGGGATAGGATCAGTGCATTCGTGAGACAGAATCTTCAATCAGAAGAACAGGATGTAGAATCTGTTTGGGTGAATCTAGGAAACAGTAAGGGGAAACAATTATTAGTAGGAGAGGTTTACAGGCCACCAAACAGTAGTGGTAACGCAGGGCATGGTATAAATCAGGAAATTAGAAGCGCATGTAGCAAGGGCAATGCAGTAATCATGGGTGACCTCAATCTACATATAGACTGGATAAATCTAATGCACACCAATGCTGTGGAAGGAGGATTCCTGGAGCAATATGTAAAGGAACCAATTAGGGAACAGGCTATTTTGGATCTAGTATTATGCAATGAGAAAGAGCTAATTAATAACCTGGAGGTAAAAGAACCTTTCGGGAAAAGTGATCATAATATGAAAGAATTTTCCATTAAGTTTGAAAAAGGTGTAGTTCAATCCAAAACTAGTGTCTTAAATTTAAACAAGGGCAATTATGAAGGGATGAGGAGCAATTTGGCCGTGGTTCATTGGAAAAATACATTAAAAGGTTTGACAGAAGATAGGCAATGGCTCATATTTAAAAGAATTAATTCATGGTTTTCAAAAAACAAATATTAAGGCAAAAGAACCCAACGGGGAAAGCGAGCCAGTACGGCTAACAAAGGAAGTTGAAGACAGTATTAGATCAAAGTTGCCAAAAAAAAGTCGTAAGCTGGAGGATTGGAAGTATTTTAAAATCCAGCAAAGGAGGACCAAGAACGTGATAGAGAGAGAAAACAATATGAATGTTCTTTCTTTTGGGCCTCCTTATCTCGAGAGACAATGGATACGCGCCTGGAGGTGGTCAGTGGTTTGTGAAGCAGCGCCTGGAGTGGCTATAAAGGCCAATTCTAGAGTGACAGGCTCTTCCACAGGTGCTGCAGAGAAATTTGTTTGTCAGGGCTGTTGCACAGTTGGCTCTCCCCTTGCGCCTCTGTCTTTTTTCCTGCCAACTACTAAGTCTCTTCGACTCGCCACATTTTAGCCCTGTCTTTATGGCTGCCCGCCAGCTCTGGCGAACGCTGGCAACTGACTCCCACGACTTGTGATCAATGTCACAGGATTTCATGTCGCGTTTGCAGACGTCTTTAAAGCGGAGACGTGGATGGCCGGTGGGTCTGATACCAGTGGCAAGCTCGCTGTACAATGTGTCTTTGGGGATCCTGCCATCTTCCATGCGGCTCACATGGCCAAGCCATCTCAAGCACCGCTGACTCAGTAGTGTGTACAAGCTGGGGATGTTGGCCGCCTCGAGGAATATGAATGTAAACTGGCAAGAAATATAAACATGGATTGGAAAAGCTTCTATAGGTATGTTTAGTTTAGTTTAGAGATACAGCACTGAAACAGGCCCTTCGGCCCACCGAGTCTGTGCCGACCATCAACCACCCATTTATACTAATCCTACCCTAATTCCGTATTCCTACCACATCCCCACCTGTCCCTATATTTCCCTACCACCTACCTATACTAGGGGCAATTTATAATGGCCAATTAACCTATCAACCTGCAAGTCTTTGGCATGTGGGAGGAAACCCACGCAGACACAGGGAGAACTTGCAAACTCCGCACAGGCAGTACCCAGAATTGAACCCGGATCGCTGGAGCTGTGAGGCTGCGGTGCTAACCACTGCGCCACTGTGCTGCCCATGTCTTTAAAGGAGGAGAGAAAGTTGTCACGCAAACATGAAAAATTGGCAAAGACAAATGTGGGTCCATTACAGGCAGAAACAGGAGAATTTTTAAATGGGGAATAGAGAAATGGCAGAGAAGCTAAATAGTTACTTTGTGTTTGTCTTCACGGAGGAAGATGCAAGAAGTCGCTCTAAAATACTTGAGATCCAAGGGTCTAGTGAGAATGAGGAACTGAAAGAAATTAGGATTAGTAAAAAGGTAGCATTGGAGAAATTAATGGGACTTAAAGTTGACAAATTCGCAGACCTGATGATCTTCAACCTAGAGTGTTGAAAGAGATGGCTACAGAGATAGTGGATGCAATGGTGATCATCTTCCAAAATTCTACAAATTCTGCAATGGTGCCTGCAGATTGGAAGGTTGCAAATGTAATCCCACTGTTTGAGAAGGGACAGAGAAAACAGGGAACTACAGACCGACTAGCCTGACGTCAGTAGTAGAGAAAATACTAGAATCTATTCTAAAGGATATGATTACTGGACACTTAGAAAATAATGGTCTGATTGGGCAGAGTCAACATGGATTTACGAAGGGAAAATCATGTTTGACAAACTTGTTAGAGTTTTTTGAAGATGTTACTAGCAGTGTGGATAAGGGGGAACCAGTGGATGTGGTGTATTTGGACTTTCAGAAGGCTTTTGATAAAGTCCCACATAGGAGGTTACTAAGCAAAATTAAAATGCATGGGACTGGGGGTAATATACTAGCATGGACTGAGGATTGGGTAACAGGTAGAAAACAGAGAGTACAAATAAATGGATCATTCTCAGGTTGGCAGGCTGTGACCAGTGGGGTACTGCAAGGAGCAGTGCTTGGGCCCCAGCTGTTCACAATATATTGCAATGATTTGGATGTGGGAACTAATTGTAATATTTCCAAGTTTGCAGATGACACAAAACTTGGTGGCTGGCTTGAAAACCGTGGCTGGCTCTGCTGTTCGGAAGGGCGGGAAAAAGAGTGGAAGGGCTATAGTCATCGGGGATTCGATTGTAAGGGGAGTAGATAGGCGGTTCTGTGGTCGAAAACGAGACTCCCGAATGGTATGTTGCCTCCCAGGTGCACGGGTCAGGGATGTCTCAGATCGGCTGCAGAACATTCTGAAGGGGGAGGGTGAACAGCCAGTTGTCATTGTGCACATAGGCACCAATGACATAGGTAAAAAACGGGATGAGGTCCTACAAGCAGAATTTAGGGAGTTAGGAGCCGTTAAAAAGTAGGACCTCAGAGGTAGTAATCTCAGGATTGCTACCAGTGCCACATGATAGTCAGAGTAGAAATGAAAGAATAGTCAGGATGAATGCGTGGCTTGAGAGATGGTGCAGGAAGGAGGGGTTCAGATTTTTGGGACATTGGGACCGGTTCTGGGGGAGGTGGGACTATTACAAATTGGACGGTCTACACCTGGGCCGGACTGGAACCAATGTCCTTGGGAGTGCTTTTGCTAACGCTGTTGGGGAGGGTTTAAACTAATGTGGCAGGGGGATGGGAACCAAATGAGGAGGTCAGTGGACAGTAAGGAGGTAGTAACGAAAGCCTGTAAGGAACTAGATAATGAAGTCAGCGTGACTAAGGGGAAGAGTAGGCAGGGAGCAGATGATGAACGCAAAGGTAGTGGTGGTCTGAGGTGCATTTGTTTTAATGCAAGAAATGTAGTAGGTAAGGCAGATGAACTTAGGGCTTGGATTAGTACCTGGGAGTATGATGTCATTGCTATTACTGAGACTTGGTTGAGGGAAGGGCATGATTGGCAACTAAATATCCCAGGATATCGATGCTTCAGGTGAGTTAGAGAGGGAGGTAAAAGGGGTGGAGGAGTTGCATTACTGGTCAAAGAGGATATCACAGCTGTGCTGAAGGAGGGCACTATGGAGGACTCGAGCAGTGAGGCAATATGGGCAGAACTCAGAAATAGGAAGGGTACGGTAACAATGTTGGGGCTGTACTACAGGCCTCCCAACAGCGAGCGTGAGATAGAGGTACAAATATGTAAACAGATTATGGAAAGATGTAGGAGCAACAGGGTGGTGGTGATAGGAGATTTTAATTTTCCCAACATTGACTGGGATTCACTTAGTGTTAGAGGTCTAGATGGAGAAAAATTTGTCAGAAGCATCCAGGAGGGTTTTCTAGAGCAGTATGTAAATAGTCCAACTCGGGAAGGGGCCATACTGGACCTGGTGTTGGGGAATGAGCCCGGCCAGGTGGTTGAAGTTTCAGTAGGGGACTACTTTGGAAATAGTGATCACAATTCCATAAGTTTTAGAATACTCATGGACAAGGACGAGAGTGGTCCTAAAGGAAGAGTGCTAAATTGGGGGAAGGCCAACTATACCAAAATTCGGTAGGAGCTGGGGAATGTAGATTGGGAACAGCTGTTTGAAGGTAAATCCACATTTGATATGTGGGAGGCTTTTAAAGAGAGGTTGATTAGCGTGCAGGAGAGACGTGTTCCTGTGAAAATGAGGGATAGAAATGGCAAGATTAGGGAACCATGGATGACAGGTGAAATTGTGAGACTAGTTAAGAGGAAAAAGGAAGCATACATAAGGTCTAGGAGGCTGAAGAAAGACGAAGCTTTGAAAGAATATCGGGAATGTAGGACCAATCTGAAACGAGGAATTAAGAGGGCTAAAAGGGGTCATGAAATATCTTTAGCAAACAGGGTTAAGGAAAATCCCAAAGCTTTTTATTCATATATAAGGAGCAGGAGGGTAACTAGAGAAAGGATTGGCCCACTCAAGGACAAAGGAGGAAAGTTATGCGTGGAGTCAGAGAAAATGGGTGAGATTCTAAACGACTACTTTGCATCGGTATTCACCGAGGAGAGGGACAAGAAGGATGTTGAGGTTAGGAACAGATGTTTGATTACTCTAGGTCAAGTCGGCATAAGGAGGGAGGAAGTGTTGGGTATTCTAAAAGGCATTAAGGTGGACAAGTCCCCAGGTCCGGATGGGATCTATCCCAGGTTACTGAGGGAAGCGAGAGAGGAAATAGCTGGGGCCTTAACAGATATCTTTGCAGCATCCTTAAACACGGGTGAGGTCCCGGAGGACTGGAGAATTGCTAATGTTGTCCCCTTGTTTAAGAAGGGTAGCAGGGATAATCCAGGTAATTATAGACCAGTGAGCCTGACGTCAGTGGTAGGGAAGCTGCTGGAGAAGTTACTGAGGGATAGGATCTATTCCCATTTGTAAGAAAATGGGCTTATCAGTGATAGGCAACATGGTTTTGTGCAGGGAAGGTCATGTCTTACCAACTTAATAGAATTCTTTGAGGAAGTGACAAAGTTGATTGATGAGGGAAGGGCTGTAGATGTCATATACATGGACTTCAGTAAGGCGTTTGATAAGGTTCCCCATGGTATGCTGATGGAGAAAGTGAAGGCGCATGGGGTCCAAGGTGTACTAGCTAGATGGATAAAGAACTGGCTGGGCAACAGGAGACAGAGAGTAGCAGTGGAAGGGAGTTTCTCAAAATGGAGACGTGTGACCAGTGGTGTTCCACAGGGATCAGTGCTGGGACCACTGTTGTTTGTGATATACATAAATGATTTGGAGGAAAGTATAGGTGGTCTGATTAGCAAGTTTGCAGACGACACTAAGATTGGTGGAGTAGCAGATAGTGAAGGGGACTGTCAGAGAATATAGATAGACTGGAGAGTTGGGCAGAGAAATGGCAGATGGAGTTCAATCAGGGCAAATGCGAGGTGATGCATTTTGGAGGATCCAATTCAAGAGTGAACTATACAGTAAATGGAAAAGTCCTGGGGAAAATTGATGTACAGAGAGATTTGGGTGTTCAGGTCCATTGTTCCCTGAAGGTGGCAACGCAGGTCAATAGAGTGGTCAAGAAGGCATACGGCATGCTTTCCTTCATCAGACGGGGTATTGAGTACAAGAGTTGGCAGGTCATGTTACAGTTGTATAGGACTTTGGTTCGGCCATATTTGGAATACTGTGTGCAGTTCTGGTCGCCACATTACCAAAAGGATGTGGATGCTTTGGAGAGGGTGCAGAGGAGGTTCACCAGGATGTTGCCTGGTATGGAGGGCGCTAGCTATGAAGAGAGGTCGAGTAGATTAGGATTATTTTCATTCGAAAGACGGAGGTTGAGGGGGGACCTGATTGAGGTGTACAAAATCATGAGAGGTATAGACAGGGTGGATAGCAAGAAGCTTTTTCCCCAGAGTGGGGGATTCAATTACTAGGGGTCACGAGTTCAAAGTGAAAGGGGAAAAGTTTAGGGGGGATATGCATGGAAAGTTCTTTACGCAGAGGGTGGTGGGTGCCTGGAACGCGTTGCCAGCGGAGGTGGTAGACGCGGGCATGATAGCGTCTTTTAAGATGTATCTAGACAGATACATGAATGGGCAGGAAGTAAAGAGATACAGACCCTTAGAAAATAGGCGTCATGTTTAGATAGAGGATCTGGATCGGCGCAGGCTTGGAGGGCCGAAGGGCCTGTTCCTGTGCTGTAATTTTCTGTGTTCTTTGAATGCGAGTTGTGAGGAGGATGCAAAGAGGCTTCAAGGGGAATTGGACAGGCTGAGTGAGTGGGAAAGAACATGGCAGATGGAATATAATGTGACTAAGTTTGAGGTTGTCCACTTTGATAGAAGAAACAGAGGTACAGGATATTTCTTAAATGGTGAGAGATTGAAAAGTATCGATGTCCAAAGGTGCCTTTGTTCATAAGTCACTGAAAGCTAGCATGCAGGTGCAGCAAGCAATTAGGAAGGCAACCGATATGTTAGCCTTTATCACAAGAGGATTTGAGTACTGGAGCAAAGATGTCTTGCTTCAATTGTATAGAGAATTGGTGAGGCCGCATTTGGAATATTTTATGCAGTTCTGGTCCCCGTGCCGGAGGAAGGATATACTTGCCATAGAGGGAATGCAGTGGAGGTTCTCCAGACTGATTCCTGGGATAGTGGGATTATCCTATGAGAGACTGAGGAGACTGGGCCTGTATTCTCTGGAGTTCAGAAGAATGAGAGGCGATCTCATAGAAATTTACAAAATTCTTAAAGGGATAGACAGAGTAGATGCAGAAAGGATATTTCCCCCAGCTGTGGGGTCTAGAACCAGGGGACACAATCTCAGAACAAAGGGCAGCCATTTAGGACTGAGATGAGGAGGAAATTCTTCACTCGAAGGGCAGTGAATCTTTGGAATTCTCTGCCCCAGAGGGTGGTGAAAGCTGAATCACCGAATAAGTTCAAGTCAGAAATCAATAGATTTCTAGTTGTTAACGACATCACGGGATATGGGGATAGTGTGGGAATATGGCGTAGAGGTAGAGCATCAGTCATGATCTCGAATGGCAGAGCAGGCTCGAAAGGCTGAATGGCCTACTCCTGTTCCTATGTTCCTAAAACTAAAAGCATGTGGAATTGAAAGAAAGCTCATGTCATGGGTTGGTAATTATTTGGGAGGTAGGAGGAAAAAAGTAGCGACAAAAAGAACCTTCTCTGATTGGCAAGATGTGATGTGGCGTTCCTTGAAGATGTGCGCTGTGGCTTCAGCATTTTGCTATATCATAAATAATAAAAGACATGAATTACTGACAGATGAAGGACTGGGAGAGTTTTATATTCAAGTTTGCAGGTGACTAAATTAGGAGGACATTGTATGGATGAGAGCAGGAAGTTACAAAAGGGACATAGACTAAGTGAGGAAAACTATAGCAGATGGAGTTCAATGGAGGGGGTGGGAAGAATAAGAGGTTATCTTAAATGATGAGAGACTAGGAGTTGTCATGCAGCAAAGGGATTTATGTGTCCTTCTGCACAAATCACTAAAATGTTAGTGCACTGGCATAAAAAGTAATTAAAAAGGCTAATAAAATTTTGGCCTTTAATGCAAGATGAATGAAATTCAAAAGTGAAGAAATAATGCTCGAATTATAGAGTCTGGTTAGACCCCCATGTGGAGTACTGTATTCAGTTCAGCACAGAATCTGAGAAAAAAATATTGGCTGAGATAGGAGCAAAGCACAAATTCACCAGAATGATACCAGGTCTTAAAGGGGTAAATTATGAGGATAGGTTGCATAAACTTGGCTTGTATCCCTTTAAATTTAGAAGATTGCAGATTTTATCTAATTAAGCTAGTTTAAAATGATAAAGGGATTCAATAGAGTAGATACAGAGAAATTGTTTCCTTTGATAGGGAAATCCAGAAAAAGACGGCATAATCTTAAAATTAGAGCTGGGGCATTTAGGAGTGAAATCAGGAAGCAGTTATTCAGACAAAGGGTAATGAAAATCTGGTACTCATGTCCTTGAATGGCTGTGGATGCAGAGGCAATTAAAATTTACAAGAGTAAGGGTATCAAAGGATATGAAATAAAAAGGTAAGCAAATGGAGTTGAGGTACTCAGCAGCCATAATCTAACTGAATGGCCTATCCCTGTTCCTATATAATACCTGGGAGATAGTGTAATCTGCTTTTAGTTTAGAGACGAAGAAAGTTAATATGAGTCACTCTTCCCACTTGTACTCTTGACTCAACAGTGTCTTTCCTATGAGTGAAATAAAAAGATTAGCATGCTCAACACCATTTAAAGATTTTAATTGGAAGATTTATATATTTTAATAAATTCTGGGGAATACCACAACAGTTTTTTTAAAAACGGAACCAAACTACTCCATCATATTACTTGCTTTTCTCTTTATTTACTGCAATTCCTTTCAGCTGTTTCCGATTGCTTTAGTCAGAGAACTAAGTTCACTTAACAGAGCCATCCCATTTTTCCCCTGCTAAAGTTAAATAACTTAACTACAGACTCATCGTTCCTACATCAACCACACCCGATTGCTTCATTTCCATTTAGTAAAGAAACTGAAGTCATATAGAGGGAAAAACAGACAATCCTTAAATATCATTTAGCCACAACAGTAAGCAGGAAAAAAAACATGCCATCAAGTACTGAAATCACAAATAAGCCTCGCCAAAGGATTAAGAACAGCTGATGGAAGGACATAATTAAATGGAAAGAGAGTGTAATTGAATGGAATAAATGTTACAACTGGTGCTTAGTTCCCTTTTAATGGGAAACAGGTGTTGTAACAGCAGAATTATCCATTTCCTGAAAATATTATCAATCATTTTCACAGATTGACTTTCATATTACAGTTATAGATCTGTATTCAAGTCTCTAGCATAAGTGATGGAGATTCTAGTAATTCACAATTCAATTGAAGGAATATACATGAGGATGCATTATAAAAACATGTTGGATGCAGTTACAATAGAAAAAGCAGTTAAATCCCAAGCCCCAGCATTTAAAGTTCCATGGTAAATCAACTGCTTATGAAATGGACATTAGTGCTACTTTAACTGGCTGTTGTAGGTAACCAATATTCTATAGAATTCCATTCTGCAATTCATAATTTCACTTAAATCGCTTGCTGGGATCAGCCATCAGGACAGCTGTAGCATACTGGGATAAAATCAGCCATAGCTGTAGAGTAGCTATGCAAAGCTGATCCTGCCAGTATGTTACAGTTTGCACCACAGCTGATGTGAGCAAGTTAAAACCTGTAAGCTGGAATGGCAAAAAAGTGGCAGAGACAGCTGCTTCAAACAGATGAAATCCAATGCACAAATAAGGTGGTTACAAACAGTTTGTAGAGTACTTTATTACATAATAGCTCAAGCTTCCAAAATATTGTCAAGACACTTAATAGGACAAGTTTCCAAGCAAGCAGATCAAGCAGCAGATCCTTACTAGGACAGTAAACTTCCACACTGATCTACAGCTTCTAAAAGTATGCTGATGTGGATCATGTTTGCAAACCAGATCATTCATACAGGTTAATTCAATCTCCATTACTTAAAAAAATGCTAAATAATTCATGCATTTTGAAACACAATGTATTTCAAATGTTGGGGTAGCTTTAATTACAGAATACCATAGTAGGATGATTGAGAAAACTACCATCAGAAAATCTACCATATTTACCTGTACCACCATCATCATCTGTTATATCATCATCATCCTCCTCCTGTTCAGATTCTGCACCGCTATCATTGCCTTCAACTTTTCCATTCATTTTGCTGCAGTTCTTGGTTGAGCTGAGAACATTACCAAGATCTGGATATTTAAAAAACAGAAAAGTTGTTTGAAGTATCAGCTAAATTTATCAAGTATAGAATGAGAAAAGGTCATTCATCCCATAAAAACATTCTATCTCTAGATTATATAAATTAGTGTATCCAAAAGATTTTTAAAAATCAAGCAAACTGCAATTGTTGGAAATCTTGTATAATCTAACAATTATCTACAGTAAATGCCATCTGCTACTCCTTTGGTTATCCACTTAATTAGTTCAAGATTCTTGGAATGCTATTAATCTTCACTGGCTCAGTGTTGGAGTCTCGCCTCTGAGTTACAAAGTTGTGGATTCAAGCCCCAGTCCTGGACTTCAACACATAAATCATGTCTGACACTTCAATGCCTTGCTAAGGGAGTGCTGCACTAAAGACCTGCTCAGGTCAGGGGAAAAAAAACCCGACCCGAACCCGACAGAACCACATCGGACCCGAGCCCAACCCGGCCCGAGTCCTTCCAATTTTTCCCGCGCCCGACCCGACCCCCGGAATGTTCCCTTTACCTACTTTGTGACTCAGAATCTGCAGGAAGCTGCAGCATGAGCGTGATGACATCATAGAGACACTCACTGTGCAGACTCAAGAGTTTCGTTCCTTGATGTCCCAGACACCCAGCTCAGGTAGGTTTTTTACTTTTAACACTTACCAGCAATACTTACTTTGTGTCCCAGCCCAAGCCCGAAAGCCGGACCCGGAAGAGCAAGCCGACCCAAACCCGACAACATGTCATCAGGTCCCATCGGGTTCGGGTCAGGTAGCAGGCCTTTATGCTGCACTGTTGGCCTTGGTTTTCACACTGCATCCATGTCTGCCCTCCCAGATGGACATAAAAGATCCCATAGCACTATTTGAAGAGGAGGAAGAGATTTCCCCAGGTATCTTGGCTAATATTTATCTCTCAATCAACACCACCGAAAAAAATAATCTAGTTATTTTGTTATGGCTGCTTATATGCAAATTCACTGCTGTAGTTCCCGACATTACAACAGTTCACTTTAACACTTCAAAAATGCTTTATTGGCTGTAAAATGTTTTGGCATGTCCTGAGATTGTGAAGCGTGGTGTATAATGCAACTACTACTTCTATTGGTCAGCAGGCCATGTAAGTTATTTGCAAATTTCAGAACATTAGAATTGTCTCCTTTACACTGTTTCACAATGTGAACTGCAAAAGTGTCTTTCTTAATCTAATTCCTGGTAGGAGGTGGAGAAATGAAGAGAAGGAAATTCAGGGCCTCGGATCCAGATGACCCAAGATGAGCTAACAATGGTGAAGCAAACGGAGTGGCAGTTTCATAAGAAAGTGGAGTTGTGGAAATGTAGAGTTTTCAGAAAGTTTTAGGACTGGAAATGTTACAGCGATAGAGTTCCATCGTTGAACACATGGACAGATTTTTGCTGTCTCAGAGAATCAAGGGATATGGGGAGCAGGCGGGCAAGTGGAGTTGAAGCCATGATCATATTGAATGGTGGAGCAAGCTTGACGGCCCTAATGGTCTACTCCTGCTCCTATTTTCTTAGAAGGGAGAGGTCATGAAGGGTTTTGAACAGAAGGATGTAAATTTTAAATTTGTGCTGTTGGGGGACTGGTTGCCAATGAAGCTCAGTGAGCACAAGGATGACGGTGAGCAGGATTATTGCGGGATAAGATACTGGCAGCAGAGTTCTGAATAAGCTGAAATTTATGGAAGACTGTCCAGGAGAGCGGTGCAGTAGTCAAGTCTGAAGGTGACAAAGCCATGGGTGAGGGGAGCGGCAGCAGACGCATTCAGGCAAGGGAAGAGACGGGCAATACCAGTGAGGTGGTCTTTGTGATGAAGTGAGGATATGGGGTCAGAAGCTCAGCTAGAAAAAATAGGATGTCAATGTTGCAAAATGTCTGATTGAGCTGGGGCCAGTGGCAGGGGAGTGGCCTGTAATTGGTGGAAAGGGTGGTGCTTGTAGCAATGACTGGAAATCTTCTCGATGTTTAATTATCGGAAATTGTGGCTCATCTAGGACTGCATGTCAGACAAGCAGGCTGACAACACAGAGGCAGTGTGGGGGACGGTCGAGAAAAGTTTGAGCTGGTTATCATCAGTGCATAAGTGGAAGCTGACCCTGGGTCTTCGGATGATCAGGAAAGCATGTAGATGAGGAAGGGGAGTGCTCAAGGACAGATCCTTGGGGGAGTCCAGAGGTAACAGTGTGGGGAAGAAAAGAGAGATTATTACTGGAGATGCTCCAATTTAATTACTCTTCTGTGTTAATATTTTCGTTTGCCTTCTCAAAATGAAAAATAATGAAGATTACATTTTAATATTACCACAATCAGTTTTCTGCAAACTGGGGTGGATACACAATTTTGTTGGAGCAAAGTCCTGAATCTCCACAACTACTTTTTGTAATGTTTCTTTAAAGTCCACATTTGTTTGCAGCTCATTCATGCAACAGGTCAACTTAGTAAAGCAAAAACAAAAATTAGTAATTCTTAAAACATATTACAATTTTTTGTGTCCATCTGACATTATTTGCTTCACTCACCCCCTCTCTTCACCTCTCCCCCTTCTCTAGCTCAGTCTCATTTTCTTGTTCTTTTTCTTTCTCCCTCTTACTTTTCTGGTTCACATTCTCCTTTTTTGCTTCGTTGTCTCCAGGTCCACTTTTTTTTTTGTTTTTCTCACTCTACACTTCTCTTTTTGGGGTCTCTCAATCCTGGTTTTCTGGTTCTCTTTCTGCCCCCTCCCATCCTGGTTCACTCTCTCTTGCTTTACAGGTTCATGTTCTCCTTTTCTGGATTTTTTTCCCCCAGCCTGTCCCCACACGCCAAGCCCCTCCCCCTTGCCCCACCTCCCTTTGGCCATGATCACAGAACAACTACTGATGGAGAATGTCATTTAGTCCATCTTCTTTCAGTTGCTTCAGGATCTAGTTATGTTTTCAAAGATCTCTTGATTTTCATGGATTCCATTTCATACACTGAATAAGTGTACATGTGAAGGAGAACTTCCCGATAGCAGATCTAAATTTACCTTTTGCTAGTTTAAAACAGTTTCCTTTTGTCCTACTTTTGCAATTTAACTCAATGTGATATTTCAGATTTACCATTTCCTGAAATATATCTTGTATACCTCTACAAAATCAAGTCACAGTTACCTACATTCAAGGCCACAAAGTTCAAGTTGTTCCCCCTCTCAGTTCCACTTTGGCGTTCTGAGTCCCCACTGGTATTCTTCCTCTCTCAGTTTAGACTTTCTTTATAGTTGTCTTCTTCTTAATCTCCTTCCCCTTTTTGGTTCACTCTCTCTCTCGCCACAGCCCCATTAATGTTCTCTCTCCCCCTCTTTTTCTAGTTTACGCTCTCTATTTCTCTACTTTTTCCTCACTTTGCTCCTCTTCGGATCTCTGTACAGAGACTACAAGGCAGAAACATAGCAGGCCATTGAAGGAGTGCCAAGGACAGGCAAGAGTGCAGCAGATTGCTGAAGCCTGAGAAATGGAAGGAAATGAGCCTGAGCCAGGGTCACTTCATGTGCAAGGAGTGCAGCAGCAGCTGAACTTTACAAAGGTGCAAATGGCATGGGCAACTAAAAAATATATACTTGAAGCAATTCACCATCATATCCCACTAGTTAGTTAGCCCTCTGTTCAAGAGAGATATACAGCATACTACATAGTGAAGTGAATGCAGCATCACAATATCTGCAAAAAAGGACTACTGCAATCCTTTCAGTACTCTCCAGAACAAATACTCTGACACTGGTCCTTACAATGCCAAAGGGGTTCAGGAGGGAATACTGCTAGGTATCTGCTTAATCCTGCATTAGCATGGGAGCCATGTGATTATGTACAAGCTCTGGTGCATGTGGGCAGAGAATAATAAGGGTGACTTCTGAAGACTGGCCAGGCCAGGCCACGCTGATTGTATTTCAACATTTGCTGACCAGACTCAACAACGCTAACACTAACATTAGTATGTATGGTATTTTGCGCTAAAAGTACTTTGTCTAGTCTTTCCTTTTCTGCTAAGTGTAAAGTGTCTCAAATGTAATTTGATATTGAGAGTATTAAATTTAAGGGCTAATGATGCTGACATGGGGGCTTTTTGTAATAATTAAACTCAGCTAACACCAGCCTTGGGACTTTTATTATGTTAACTGCGCTATATAAGTCATTGTTGATATTTCTTACTCTGCACAATCATATCACACTAGAAGCCGCTGTAAACATTTCAGTTTAAGTTTGATCAATTGACATACATACATGCAAAGAACCTAGAATGCCCATTTACTGTTTATAGGTTATATAAGTAAATTTTAATTGGAATTTTAGAAAAAGTAACGGTGGAGAAGTTAGTGAATAGAAGGTGAGATTCACAAGCCTTTAAAATCAGATAGGACTTTTTACCCTGATGTTTTATCCTGTTTTTGTATAGCAGGCTTACAAACAGTACTGTAACTAAGCAAATTACTGCCGATGGATCCAAATTGAAAATATCGTTAATAGGGCAGTGGCTACTGAGCAGTTGCAAATTGTCAACTCTATTGAACTTAAAACAGATTTTACATGTTGCCACAGTTTTAGCTTGAATTACAAACGTGCTGAAATAATAGAAGATGTTGCCACACAGCCTACAGCTTAAACTCCTTTGGCCTACTGCCAATTTGTTGAAAGTTTATTGCTAGAATAGGCCAAGAAAATAAATAGAGTAAAATGCATTTCTTTTGGGGTTTAAGACTTGATTGAATCTAGAAGAATTAGCTTTTGTTTTCTGCAAGTTGCAATTAGTCTTAATGGTCCATTTACCGAAGATTGCTACTGTAGCAAAAAAAGTGAAACAAATTAACACATTTTCCATTGCTCTGTAATTTGCACATCAGCCAGCCTCAAAGCCTCAACGTCATACTGAACTATGCAAATATGACATGACCTAAAGATCAACTCTGTATCAAATGACAGCTTTTCACAAAATAATGCCATTTCATTGTCTTTCAAGAAAAATACTGAAACTCATAAAATGCCCATCCAATACGTTAACGGCTCCCTCGGACATGTAGGTGACAGTTTTGGTGGTTTATTTTTTTTAGTAACCAACCAAGTCTCAGCATGTACTTTCAACATTAAAAGCTAAAGTAAAAGCATTCTACCAATCAAGAACAGTAATGCTTAGCAAACGTAGTTTTTAATTAATCCTTACC
The DNA here is from genome assembly GCF_036365525.1 of Heterodontus francisci. Taxonomy (NCBI): domain Eukaryota; kingdom Metazoa; phylum Chordata; class Chondrichthyes; order Heterodontiformes; family Heterodontidae; genus Heterodontus; species Heterodontus francisci. The sequence goes on along the minus strand of NC_090372.1, from coordinate 175,675,415 downwards.
TTCAAGTGACTTAACCACTTTCTCCAATCGGCCTGCACAGTCAACGCAGGATGCAGAAAGTAGAACAGCAGGACACTTATTATTTAAACATATTTCAAGAAAATGATAAAACAGTGATAAAAGTAGGGAAGTTATGCTGAACCTTTATAAAGCTCTGGTTAGGCCCCAACTGGAGTATTGCGTCCAGTTCTGGTCATTACACTTCAGGAAGGATGTGAGGGTCCTTGAGAGGGTGCAGAGGAGATTTACCAGAATGATTCCAGGAATGGAGGATTTTAGTTACAAGATTAGGTTAGAAAAGCTGGATTTGTTCTCCTTAGAACAAAGGAGATTGAGGGGAGATCTAATAGAAGGGTACAAGATTATGACAGGCTTAGATGAGTTAGACAAGGAAAAACTGTTCCCATTAACAAATGGTACAAGGACTAGGGGACACAGAATGAAAGTTTTGGCTAAAAGATGCAAGGGGAATATGAGCAAGCACTTTTTCTTTCACACAGCAGGTGGTAATGACCTGGAACTCGCTGCCCACAAGGGTGGAGGAAGCGGAGATGGCCACCTGAAAGAAACAGTCTTGCAGGGCAATGGGGATTCAGCTGGGGAGTGGAACTGGCAGCATTGCTCTATAAAGAGCCGACATGGACTCGATAGGCTGAATGGCCATAAATGACCCTATGACTCAGATTTTTTTTTAAGCAGAATATAAATTGTTTTCAGGTTGAGTTAATGTGATCAACATAAATAGAGCTCAAAAAATTAAATAAAAATCATGGAAATGTTACATAACTTTCTGAAAGGTCTAACCTGATGAGATTGCATATGGCGATATTGGTTGTTTTTTGTCATCAACAAGTTCATAGAATGGACCAAGAACACGAAGCAGCTCCTCTACTTCCTCAGTCATAGGCATGGACTCAAGGATCTATAATGTGGAAAGCAGATAATTCATAAAGCTTCCATTCAACAACATGGAAGTGAGCTCTGTTCCTTGCCTAAATGAGGACACTCTGAATTAGTTCTAGAAAATTCCATTCACCAAGTTTGACATCAGGAATTGCAAGAAAATAGCTTAAAATTATGTGCCCTTTTCCCACAACATCCGATACCTATCAAATAGGCTTTTATTTAGGCCTGGTTGAAATCAGACATGCACAATGACATGGTTGAAATCAGGCATGCACAAGGATGGAAATAGGAGGTGCCAATGCACATCCTGAAAGCACATTATCATCCATCTACCTTCAAATATAGCTTTACAAGAAACAATTCATCTTATATTATTGCAATGTGGGAAATTGCCCAGGTATGTCCTGTACACAAAAAGGACAAATCCAACTTGGTTAATTACTGCCCCATCAGCCTACTCTGGATCTTCAGTAAAGTGACGGAAGGTGTTGTCAACAGTGCTATAAGTGGCACATGTTTAGCAATAATCTGCTCAATGACGCTCAGTTTAGATTATGCCACAGCCACTCAGCACCTGACCTCATTACAGCCTTGATTCAAACATGGAATAAAGAACTGAACTCCAAAGGTGAGGTGAGAATGATTGCCCTTGACAGCAAAGCAGCATTTGACTGAATATGGCATCAATGAACCCGACCAAAACTGGAGTCAATGGGAATCGGGGGGAAACTCTCCGCTGGTCGGAATCGTATCTGGCACAAAGGAAGATGGTTATGGTTGTTGGAGGTCAATCATCTCAGCTCCAGGACATCACTGCAGGAGTTTCTCAGGGTAGTATCTTAGGCCCAACCATCTTCAGCTGCTTCATCAATGACTTCTTCAATCATAAAGGTCAGAAGTGGGGATATTCGCTGATGATTGCACCATTCGTGACTCCTTAGATAATGAAACAGTCCGTGTAGAAATGCAGCAAGACCTGGACAATATCCAGGCTTGGGCTGATAAGTGGCAAGTAACATTCACGCCACACAAGTGCCAGGCAATGAGCATCTCCAATAAGAAAGAATCTAACCATCTCCCCTTGACATTCAACAGCATTATCATTGCTGTATCCCCCACTATCAACATCCTGGGGGTTACCACTAACCAGAAACTGAACTGGACCAGCCATCTAAATACTGTGGCTACAAGAGCTGGTCAGAGGCTGGAAATTCTGCAGCGAGTAACTCACCTCCTGACTCCCCAAAGCCTGTCCACCATCTACAAGGCACAAGTCAGGAGTGTGATAGAATACTCTCCATTTGCCTGGATGGGTGCAGCTCCAACAATACTCAAGAAGCGCGACACCATCCAGGACAAAGCAGCCCGCTTGATTAGCACCCCAACCACAGACATTCACTCCCTCTACCACCGACACACAATGGCAGCAGTGTGCACCATCTATAAGATACACTGCAGAAACTCACCAAGACTCATTCGACAGCACCTTCCAAACCCATGGCCTCTACCACCTAAAAGGACAAGGGCAGCAAATGCATGGGAACACCACCACCTGCAATTCCCCTCCAAGCTACACACCATCCTGACTTGGAACTATATCGCTGTTTCTTGACTGTTGCTGGGTCAAAATCCTGGAATTCAATTCCTAACAGCACTCTGGGTGTACCTACCCCACATAGACTGTAGTGGTTCAAGACGGCTGCTCACCACCACCTTCTCAAGGGCAATTAGGGATGGGTAATAAATGCTGTCCAAGCTAGCGATGCCCACATCCCATGAACAAATGATGAAATAAATTTTCATTGATAGCACAATTCTAGAAATAAATCATATTAATCCAAGTTCTGTAATTCACACATTAGAAGAGTCTTCCGAAAGAATTAATCCTAGTAACTAACAACAATTGTTGAAATACTCTGTAAATCTGCATTTTTTAAATAGTAAAAGATTAATTTTAAATAAAAAATTGCAGACTCTTATACTTTATTATCCTTCCACTGATAGGATTAAAGATTGATTTATAGAAACAAGTATAATAATCAACACAACACCAAAAATAAATTAAAAGCAAAATACTGCGGATGCTGGAAATCTGAAACAAAAACAAGAAATGCTGGAATCATTCAGCAGGTCTGGCAGCATCTGTGGAAAGAGAAGCAGAGTTAACGTTTCGGGTCAGTGACCCTTCTTCGGAAGAAGGTTCCGAAGAAGGGTCACTGACCCGAAACGTTAACTCTGCTTCTCTTTCCACAGATGCTGCCAGACCCACCAAAAATAAATTAATGGTTATTCATCGCATTACTGTTTATGGAACCTTGCTATGCAATTACAATAACTTGCATTTACATAATACCTTTAACGTAGGAACATCTCCCAAGGAGCTTCAAAGGAGCATTATCAAATAAAATTGGACACCAGATCACACAAGGAGATATCAAGACAGGTGATCTAAAGCTTGGTCAACGACGTAGGTTTTATGAAGCATCTTAAACGAGGAAAGAGAGGTGAAGATGCAGAGAGGGCAGCCAATAGTAGAGCAGTTAATATCGGGGATGCTCAAGAGGCCACAGTGGGCGAAGTGCAGAGATCAGGGGTGGTGGTAGGACTGGAGGAGACTACAGAAATAGGGAGGGACAAAGTCATGGAAGAATTTGAAAACAAGGCTTAAAATTTAAACAAAAAGAGGCATCAGAAGCAAAAGTAGGTCAGCCAGCGCAAAAATGGGACTTGGTGTGACTTAGGACAAAGAACAATTTTGAATGGGTTCAAATTAACAGAAGGTGCAAGATGAGGCCATCAGGCTAGCATTGGAGTCAACAAAGGTATGGACGAGGGCTTCAGCAGCAGATCACCCGAGGCAGGGTGAAGACAGGTGAAGTTACGAAAGTGGAAGTAGGCAATCAATCAACCTGTGGTGGAGAGGATATGGGGTCTGAAGCTCAGCACAGGCTCAAGTAGGATGTCACAGTTGTAAACGGTTTGGTTCAGCTTCAGACAGTGGCTAAGGAAAGGTATGGAGTTGGTGCTGGTGCATAGAATAGTCGTGCACCACATAACAGCAACAACCGCCCAATACAACTGAATTATGTTGATGTTTTGAGATGTTTCCCCAGAGACACAGCAAGTCATTAAATAGACACTTTGTTGTTAACAGGCTTCAAATGATTTAAGGGATTAAATAACAATTGAAATGGGGGTGAGGGGGAAGGAACAGAAGTAAAGATCCTTTGTCTCTAGCTTGTATCAGCGGGTGTTGTTGCTGCTAGCTCCCAACTGCAAGGTTTACGCAACAGCAGCAATCTTAATGTAAAATCTGCCAGATTTGCTAAGGATGGCATATTAGAATAGGAAAACTGGATGTTCCAAGGGTTACTGTCATGTTTCAGAGATTTATACAAACTGAGCACATGAATGAAATTTAATATTGGTCCCAATGTTAAACATGTCACTGATTACCCAAAAATAGATATCCAACAACAAGGAGCTGCAAAAGGATAGAGATGTTTTAAATCAAGTCATTGTCAACATGAATTGCAATACTTCCCATGTCACATAGAATGATAGGGTGATGGCTAGATCTACGGAGTCTAGAACAGAATGTAAAACACGAGCTGGACTTCACTTGAGAATAACATGTCCATTTCTGGTTACTGAATTTACAAAAGGTCAGATGCATCAAAAAAGATTCAAAGAACAATTTTGATTGAGTATTACATCAAGTTTAAATAAAATGCTGAGGCATCTTAACTTATTTCTGCTGGGCACAAAAAGTGCAGGGACATTTAATTAATTTTTAATCATAGACTGAATGTGCAGTAGTTATTTGTGCTAAACCCCAAGAGAAGCAGGTTAGAAGTAGGCTATCAAAGAAAATCATAGAAATTTACAGCACGGAAGGAGGCCATTCGGCAAATCATGTCCACACCAGCTGACGAGTAGCCATCCAGCCTAATCCCACATTCCAGAGACCACTCTAAACCCCCTACCTCTTTCCCTAAGTCTATGCCCTTTGGTTTATGGACCCCTCAACCAAGGGGAATAGGGCCTTCTTATACCACTTTCCAGAATCCCCTCTAAACCTCCTACCTCTTTCCCTGAAGCTACACCCCCTGGTTATGGACCCCTCAACCCAAGGGAAATAGGGCCCTCCTACCTACTTTAGATTCCTCATTTTATACACTTCAAATTAGGTCTCCCCTCAGCCTCCTCTGTCCCAAAGAAAACAACCCTAGCATATCCAATCTTTCCTCATACCTAAAACTCTCCAGTCTAGGCAATATCCTCATACATCCCCTCTGTATCCTCTGTAATGCAATCACATCTTTCCTATAGTGCGGTGGCCAGAACTGCACACAGTACTCTGTTGTGGCTTAACTAGTGTTTTATATAGTTTCAGCATAACCTCCAAGCTCATATTCTGTGCCTCGACTAATACAGGCAATTGTCCTAGGCCCAAACATCTTCAGCTGCTTCGTCAATGACCTACGCTCCATTATAAGGTCAGAAGTGGGATGTTCGCTGATGAATGCACAATGCCCAGCACCGTTCGCAACTCCTCAGAAACTGAAACAGCACATGTCCACATGCAGCAAGACTGGGACAATATCCAGGCTTGGACTGATAAGTGGCAAGTAACATTAGCGTCACACAAGTGCTAGGCAACGACTATCTCAAATAAGAGAGAATCAACCATCTCCCCTTGACTTTCAATGGCACTACCATCGCTGAATCCCACACTAACAACATCCTGGGGTTTACCATTGACCAGAAACTGAACTGGACCAGCCACATAAATACTGTGGCTACAAGAGCAGGTCAGAGGCTGGAAATTCTGCAACGAGTAACTCACCTCCTGACTCCTCAATGCCTGTTCATCTACAAGGCACAAATCAGGAGTGTGATGGAATTATCTCCACTCCTTCGACAGCACCTTCCAAACCCACGACCTCTACCATCTAGTAGGACATGGCAAGCAGATGCAGGATAACACCACCACCTGCAAGTTCCCCTCCAAGCCATACACCATTGTGACTTGGAACGATATCACCATTCCTTCACTGTCACTGGGTCAAAATCCTGGAACTCCCTTCCTAACAGCACTATGCTGTACCTTTCCAACACGGACAGCAGCGGTTCAAGAAGGCAGCTCACCACCACCTTCTCAAGGGCAATTAGGGATGGGCAATAAATGCTGGCATCACATGAACAAAAAAAATTTTTTATCTACCTATCTTGCCACCTTTAGGGATCTGTGGACTTACACTCCAAGGTCCCTCTGTTCCTCTAAACTTCTAAGTTTCCTACCATTTCTTGTGTATTCTCTTGCCTGGTTAGCCTTCCCCAAATGCATTAACTCATACTTCTCCAGATTGAACTCCATTTGCCACTGTTCCACCCACCTGACTAGTCCATTAATATCTACCTTCATTATCAAACACACATCCAATTTTTCTATCATCTGCTAACTTCCTAACAAAACCCTCTACATTGAAGTCCAAACACTGATATATACCACAAAAAGCAAGGGAACTAGTGCTGAGCCCTAAGGAACCCCACTTGAAACAGCCTTCCAGTCACAAAAACACCCATCGACCATTACCCTTCTGGTCTCTGAACCAATTTTGGATTCAACTTGCCACTTTGTCTTGGATCCCATGGGCTTTTACTTTCATGACCAGTCTGCCATGTGGGATCTTATCAAAAGCCTTGCTATAATCCATATAGACTACATCAAATGCACTACCCTGATCAACCCTCCTTGTCAACTCCTCAAAAAATTCAATCATATTAGTCAGAAATCTGTGCCTTTCTAAATGAAGAGTTATCCTGTCTCTCAGAATTTTTTCCAATAATTTTCCACCACTGAGTTTAGGCTGACCGGCCTGTAATTAAAGAGAGAGAAAGGGATAGATCAAGTAAAAATTGGTACAATGTTAGTTGTCCTCCAGTCCTGTGGCACCACAACTGTAACCAAAGAGGATTGGAAAATGATGGTCAGAGCCTCCGCTATTTCTTCTCTTGCTTCCCGTAACAGCCTGGGATTCATTTCATCCGGGCCTGGAGATTTATCCCTTTCAAAGATGTTATACCCCTTAATATTTCCTCTCTCACTGTGTCAATTTTCCCTCTAATATTTCACACTTCTCCCTGATTGAAATGTCTGTATCTTCCCCCTCTCGTGAAAACAAATGCAAATATTAATTAAGAACCATACCAACGTGCTCCGCCTCCACACACAGGTTACACTTATGATCCCTAATAGGCCCCACTCTTTCTTTAGTTATCCTCTAGTTCTTTATATATTTATAAAATCTGAGTTTTCCTTGATTTTACTTGGCAATATTTTTCATGCCCTCTCTTTGCTTTCCTAAGTTCCTTTCTAATTTCACCCCTACACTTTTTACCCTATTTCTTGATTTTCAATGGAAGTTAATGTTTACATTCAGATCCATTGATGGTGATTCTATATTTGTTTTAATTCTTAAATCTGAATAATTGTCAACTAATTTTACTCAATAATCAAATTGCACATTGAAGTACAGTTGTGTACAGTTATAATATACCACTGCCTCCAGAACACTTTTCTATTCTGGGACTATAGGTAGGCTGAGCTGACAACCCACCTATGTGGGAAGGCAATTTAAATATTGATGACCTGTACAGGCCTGTCCCTGACAACAGCAGTAACGAATTCAACATTGCATCATTCTTAAGACCACATGTTTGCAGCTGCGAGAAAATGCATTTGTGCATGGACAGCTGTTACTGCAAGTCTTTGAATCTACCACACAAAATAAATAGGGCAAGTTCAACATGACCAGCATCATATTGTGGAATTCCATTCATTGGAAATACTGCAAAGAGCAACAGAAGGCGGCCATTCAGCCCATCACATCCATGCTGGCTCTTCAAGGAGCTATGCAGTTAGTCCCACTCCCCGGCTCGATTCCTCTAGCCCTGCAAGTCTATTTCGCTCAGGTGGCCATCCAACTTCCTCATGAAGTCGCTGATCGTCTCCGCAGACATCCAAAAAATGTACAACTTCATTACTAGAATCAAAGTTCTAAGAACAGATTGGCCCATTAAAGGATAAACTGGGTTAGACTACTATAAATGATAACAATGTGGTTGCAATATTTCAATGAATTCTTCACATCAGTTTCACAAAGGAGGATTGTGGGCAAGTTCCAGTCAGAAGGCCTTTACCAAAATTCTTCATGTGATACTAGGAAGGAAGCCTAAGGATCATGAAATAGTTGACAAATGGTCTGGACAGATTGAGAACTGGCTTGATATCAGAGGGTGATGATAAATAGAAAACCTTCTGCCTGGAAAAATGTAACCAGTGAAGTTCCATGGCGATCTATCAAAGGACCCTGGTTATTTCCAATATTTGCCTCCTTCTATGCCGTAAACGACTCTAGGGCTATTTGTTAATGATATGGAACAAATGGCTGTAGTAGTATTAGATTTTCTAACGATACAAAGCTCTGTGGGCAGCTAATGAGTAGAAAGGAGCTAGGACCAATTATATAGTTAAACTGAATATGGCAAATGGACTTTGATGTGTATATGCTTAGAGGAACTTGTAACAGTAAAAATATGTTGCATGAAATTTATTACTGCTGCAGAAAGGACTTTCCTTCAGCCACACAGGCTCCAAGCTCTGAAATTCCTCCCATAAACTTTTCTGCCTCTCCATCTCTCACCGCCTTTATAAACCCTCCTTAAAATCTACCTCTTTAACCAAGTTTTTAGTCAACTCTCTCAAATTAAGGAGGCAAAAACAGACTTTATACAAGCTTCTTGATTTAAAATAGCTTAGACATGAACAATGAAAATTTTCAACAATCAAGGAAATCATTTTAATTTCAGGTGCCAATTTGAGCAAATAATTAACTTGCTCCTTGGTATAGATGCACACATTTTCATTCAATTGCAGTACTGATTAAATGACAAGTACGATCCTTGAAATATAAAATGCTGCATTCCCAGTACATTTGCGCATACTTATAATGAAAGTAGTTACAAAATTAATTTTAACATAATACTTCCAAAAAAGGCCAGGATCTGTTACAGAAAGCAAGCCAAGAGCTATGCCAAGTGAAAAGGGTAAAAACACTATAATAGTGTATAATTTTGGCAAGAACAAATGTGGATAACTATTACTTAATAATGATTAGAAACAGATTTACTACAAGTAATATATACAGCAAGATCACACAAGGCTTCAAATACAGGAAGATTTTAAATAATGTTGGTACTCTCACATACGACTTTTTAATTTTGATCTACCAAGTCGTTATATGTCGCATAAAACCACAAGTAAACATTCTCATCCTTACTCTGTGCAGCATTTTATTACTTACCGGAAGTAGTAAATTGCTGTTAGATTTGGGAAAGGAAAATAAGGAATATTTCAGAGTCATGGAAGCTTCTTGATCTCCTCCTTTGTCTAAATTTGGTTCAATATTACCCAATTTCTTTATTCTGTTAGGCTATAAGATTAAACAAGTAAAATAGCAGCCTTACATTAATTGAGTATATGAACAACATTTCTGATACAGTATCACCTTTATATGCATAGCAGTTCAAGTAGGAAAGTGAGAAGATGGGCATACAGCTCTGCATTTTGAGCTTAAATGCAAACATGCACACTACCTTTAGCCATGCCATTTTTCTCAGATCAGCTTTTCTCAAGTCAGGTGAAAATATGGGAGGATCTGAGGACATTTTTAGTTCAAATATATACGGTGGTAATTCCATCTGCAGTTCATACAAAATCTAATACAAAGCAATTTTTCTTCAAAAAATTATATAAAGAGGGTGACATAAGAAAATATATCACACCAACTTCAAAAATGTAGTGCAGTGGGGAAATCAAAGCATTTTTACTTAAAATAGGTGAACACGCCAGGGTTCCTGATATAACTGAGAATTTATAGATATATTGGAACACAGCAAACTTTGTTATTCCTTAGGGACATACACTGGGTGGAAATTGATAGATCTTCCTTACTATATAAGAATGAGTACAAGGTTCTAAGACCATTAAATAGACACCCAAACTTCAAAGGAGACAATAAAGCTAATCTTGAGTTAGTTTGCTTCAAGTGCTTTTAAAAACAGAGCTATTGTCTCTTTGAAAACTTCCAGCATCAGTTCTCTTCTCAAAAAGACCACACTTGATCCAGGGGAAGGCAGCAGTAGCCAGGTCCATGGCACCGTGGCTGGCTCTGCTGTTCAGAAGGGCGGGAAAAAGAGTGGAAGGGCTATAGTCGTAGGGGATTCGATTGTAAGGGGAGTAGATAGGCGGTTCTGTGGTCGAAAACGAGGCTCCCGAATGGTATGTTGCCTCCCAGGTGCACGGGTCAGGGATGTCTCAGATCGGCTGCAGAACATTCTAAAGGGGGAGGGTGAACAGCCAGTTGTCATTGTGCACATAGGCACTAATGATATAGGTAAAAAACGGGATGAGGTCCTACAAGCAGAGTTTAGGGAGTTAGGAGCCAAGTTAAAAAGTAGGACCTCAAAGGTAGTAATCTCAGGATTACTACCAGTGCCACGTGATAGTCAGAGTAAAAATGAAAGAATAGTCAGGATGAATGCGTGGCTTGAGAGATGGTGCAGGAAGGAGGGGTTCAGATTTTTGGGACATTGGGACCGGTTCTGGGGGAGGTGGGACTATTACAAATTGGACGGTCTACACCTGGGCCGGACTGGAACCAATGTCCTTGGAGGTGCTTTTGCTAACGCTGTTGGGGAGGGTTTAAACTAATGTGGCAGGGGGATGGGAACCAATTGAGGTCAGTTGACAGTAAGGAGGTAGTAACAAAAGCCTGTAAGGAACTAGATAATGAAGTCAGTGTGACTAAGGGGAAGAGCAGGCAGGGAGCAGATGATGAATATAAAGGGACTGGTGGTCTGAGGTGCATTTGTTTTAATGCAAGAAGTGTAGTAGGTAAGGCAGATGAACTTAGGGCTTGGATGAGTACCTGGGAGTATGATGTTATTGCTATTACTGAGACTTGGTTGAGGGAAGGGCATGATTGGCAACTAAATATCCCAGGATATCGATGCTTCAGGCGGGATAGAGAGGGAGGTAAAAGGGGTGGAGGAGTTGCATTACTGGTGAAAGAGGATATCACAGCTGTGCTGAAGGAGGGCACTATGGAGGACTCGAGCAGTGAGGCAATATGGACAGAACTCAGAAATAGGAAGGGTGCGGTAACAATGTTGGGGCTGCACTACAGGCCTCCCAACAGCGAGCGTGAGATAGAGGTACAAATATGTAAACAGATTATGGAAAGATGTAGGAGCAACAGGGTGGTGGTGATAGGAGATTTTAATTTTCCCAACATTGACTGGGATTCGCTTAGTGTTAGAGGTCTAGATGGAGCAGAATTTGTAAGGAGCATCCAGGAGGGTTTTCTGGAGCAGTATGTAAATAGTCCAACTCGGGAAGGGGCCATACTGGACCTGGTGTTGGGGAATGAGCCCGGCCAGGTTGTTGAAGTTTCAGTAGGGGACTACTTTGGGAATAGTGATCACAATTCCATAAGCTTTAAAATACTCATGGACAAAGACGAGAGTGGTCCTAAAGGAAGAGTGCTAAATTGGGGGAAGGCCAACTATACCAAAATTCGGCAGGAGCTGGGAAATGTAGATTGGGAGCAGCTGTTTGAAGGTAAATCCACATGTGATATGTGGGAGGCTTTTAAAGAGAGGTTGATTAGCGTGCAGGAGAGACATGTTCCTGTGAAAATGAGGGATAGAAATGGCAAGATTAGGGAACCATGGATGACAGGTGAAATTGTGAGACTAGCTAAGAGGAAAAAGGAAGCATACATAAGGTCTAGGCGGCTGATGAAAGACGAAGCTTTGAAAGAATATCGGGAATGTAGGACCAATCTGAAACGAGGAATTAAGAGGGCTAAAAGGGGTCATGAAATATCTTTAGCAAACAGGGTTAAGGAAAATCCCAAAGCCTTTTATTCATATATAAGGAGAAAGAGGGTAACTAGAGAAAGGATTGGCCCACTGAAGGACAAAGGAGGAATGTTATGCTTGGACTCAGAGAAAATGGGTGAGATTCTAAACGAGTACTTTGCATCGGTATTCACCGAGGAGAGGGACATGACGGATGTTGAGGTTAGGAACAGATGTTTGATTACTCTAGGTCAAGTCGGCATAAGGAGGGAGGAAGTGTTGGGTATTCTAAAGGGCATTAAGGTGGACAAGTCCCCAGGTCCGGATGGGATCTATCCCAGGTTACTGAGGGAAGCAAGAGAGGAAATAGCTGGGGCCTTAACAGATATCTTTGCAGCATCCTTAAACACGGGTGAGGTCCCGGAGGACTGGAGAATTGCTAATGTTGTCCCCTTGTTTAAGAAGGGTAGCAGGGATAATCCAGGTAATTATAGACCAGTGAGCCTGACGTCAGTGGTAGGGAAGCTGCTGGAGAAGATACTGAGGGATAGGATCTATTCCCATTTGGAAGAAAATGGGCTCATCAGTGATAGGCAACATGGTTTTGTGCAGGGAAGGTCATGTCTTACCAACTTAATAGAATTCTTTGAGGAAGTGACAAAGTTGATTGATGAGGGAAGGGCTGTCGATGTCATATACATGGACTTCAGTAAGGCGTTTGATAAGGTTCCCCATGGCAGGCTGATGGAGAAAGTGAAGGCGCTTGGGGTCCAAGGTGTACTAGCGAGATGGATAAAGAACTGGCTGGGCAACAGGAGACAGAGAGTAGCAGTAGAAGGGAGTTTCTCAAAATGGAGACGTGTGACCAGTGGTGTTCCACAGGGATCCGTGCTGGGACCACTGTTGTTTGTGATATACATTAATGATTTGGAGGAAAGTATAGGTGGACTGATTAGCAAGTTTGCAGACGACACTAAGATTGATGGAGTAGCAGATAGTGAAGGGGACTGTCAGAGAATACAGCAGAATATAGATAGATTGGAGAGTTGGGCAGAGAAATGGCAGATGGAGTTCAATCAGGGCAAATGCGAGGTGATGCATTTTGGAAGATCCAATTCAAGAGTGAACTATACAGTAAATGGAAAAGTCCTGGGGAAAATTGATGTCCATAGAGATTTGGGTGTTCAGGTCCACTGTTCCCTGAAGGTGGCAACGCAGGTAAATAGAGTGGTCAAGAAGGCATACGGCATGCTTTCCTTCATCGGACGGGGCATTGAGTACAAGAGTTGGCAGGTCATGTTACAGTTGTATCGGACTTTGGTTCGGCCACATTTGGAATACTGCGTACAGTTCTGGTCGCCACATTATCAAAAGGATGTGGATGCTTTGGAGAGGGTGCAGAGGAGGTTCACCAGGATGTTGCCTGGTATGGAGGGCGCTAGCTATGAGGAGAGGTTGAGTAGATTAGGATTATTTTCACTAGAAAGACGGAGGTTGAGGGGGGACCTGATTGAGGTGTACAAAATCATGAGAGGTATAGACAGGGTGGATAGCAAGAGGCTTTTTCCCAGAGTGGGGGTTTCAATTACTAGAGGACACGAGTTCAAAGTGAAAGGGGAAAGGTTTAGGGGGGATATGCGTGGAAAGTTCTTTACGCAGAGGGTGGTGGGCACCTGGAACGCATTGCCAGCGGAGGTGGTAGATGCGGGCACGATGGAGTCTTTTAAGATGTATCTAGACAGATACATGAATGGGCAGGAAGAAAAGAGATACAGAACCTTAGAAAATAGGCGACATGTTTAGAGAGAGGATCTGGATCGGCGCAGGCTTGGAGGGCCGAAGGGCCTGTTCCTGTGCTGTAATTATCTTTGTTCTTTGTTCTTTTAAATGTGTCACTGTCTCTCAGCACTGTGACTAAGAATTCAAAGAGTTTTGGAAGACATTCAATCCTCCTCCTTATTCTATAGCCAGGGAGATGAGAGCCTTTCTGCAACTATCAGAGAATGAATGCTACGCTTGGCTCCAGTGAGGTGGTTGAAGTAATGAAAAGATTTGCAGGCTTATGAACAGTCTGACAGGTGACAGGAAGGCTCCATCAATAGCTGTAACCATCTTTATACCAGCCAATAGCATTTAGCTCTACATGATTGAGACACGGTAGGAAAGAGGGAGATTAAGGAATGAGGGTCAGACACAGGAAGAGGGAAACTGGGAACTAGGTCAGGGAGATTAGGGACAGAGTGTGAAACTGGGGACTGGGGGTTGAGAGAGGACTGACGAACAGGGTGGAGTGGCTTGGATGTGGGGCACAGCATTTCCTGCAGAGCCAGGGGCAGCAGCAACATGGCTTTCATGCAGCACAGAGAGGAGCAGTCAGTAAAGGGGGTGAGTGAAACCTGGGGACTTTACTTGGAGTGAATAGTGCAAAATTGTTTCCATTGGTGGGCGAGTGGGAAACAAGGGTTCGGAAATGGAAGATTCTCACTGCATGCAGGGAGTTTGCACGTCCAGGTTTTACACCAAAAGCTCCAACATGGGGAGACGGTGATATTGTGGTAATTTCACTGGACTAGTAATCCAGAGGCCCATGCTAATGCCCTGGGAGCATGGGTTCAAATCTGACCACAGCAGCTGGTGGAATTTAAATGCAATTAATTAATAAAAATATGGAATTGAAAGCCAGTCTCAGTAATGGTGCTATGAAATTATCATCCATTGTCGTGAAAACCCATCTGGTTCACTAATGTCCTTTAAAGGAAGGAAATCTGTCGTCCTTAACTTGTCTAGCCTACATATGACTCCAGACCCACAGTAGTTTGGTTGACCCTCAACTGCCCTCTGAAATGACTTAGCAAGCCACTCAGTTCAAGGGCAATTAGGAATGGGCAACAAATATTGGCCTTGCCAGCGATGCCCACACCCCATGAAAGAATAAAACAAAAAAACTGCCAAAGTTCACGGCCAGCTACAAGAGGCAGAGAGCAGCGAGAAATGCAGTCGCACCTCACTTCCCTCAGTTCCTCTCTTAATATAGCAAACACACAAACAACCCTGAGCCCAACATGCCATCTCAAGTGTCAGCCTCTCACTCAGGTTCTCAAGGAGTTTGTAACTGGAACCTGAGTCAAGCTTCAAATCAGCAGCAAAGGGTACAGCTGCATGATAGGATTTGAAGTGTACAACTTGGAGGCAACGGTATTCTCTGCACTGGTCTCTAAATGGCACTACTGCCTCCCAAATTTGCTCCCTTTTCTTTAATACATGGATGTTAAAAATGTTAACCAACTTGCAAATATTATCCCTACTAGGAATTCATTTGGGACAAAAAAAATTTGACATCGTCAGGCAAGCCCCCACCTGCCAAGAATGAGGAAAATTAATTTCGCCACGTGAACATTGATTTTAAACTGATAATGGTGAAGAAAGAAGTTGTTTTAAAAAACAATTGGAGACTTTGGCTGGAGAGTGACATTAACATATCAACAGACAAGTACTTCAAAGGACAAAGGAGCTATTCCCTGCTCCAATGGACTTTTGATTACTAGACGTTGAAGCATTCTAGGTTAACTACTAAGATGGCCGAACACACACACAGACGTGGTCGGGCCAGTTTGGTCACATGACTGACTGACTGTTGGAGTTTTCTGAATTTGAGCTTCCAACAAGGAATTGGAACTCAGAAGGCGGTTAGCTCCTGTACTGAAAACACCTCTCTCCTGTTCGCTCTCATTTCACTCTCACCATCTTCGGAAACCACTGAAAACATATAAACCCCAAGAGAGAAAAGTTTCCTACAGTGACCAAAGTTTAAGAAGAATACTGGGCCCCAACGAAAAGCAAGACTACCTACAATCAAGGACCCTATAGCGAGCTTGATGCACAGTAAAAACCCCTCTTCAGAGATTCCCTCAAACCTCTCCATTTTATTTTTTTCTGCTCTTTTCTGTCCCTATTTGCATGTGTGTATCGCGTGTGCATGCTAGCTTGGGCGCATCGTATATTTGTGGCGTTAACCGTATTACAGCTCAAGTTTAAGGTTCAATAAATTTCACTTTTCTTCTTTAAACCTGGTGTGCTCATTTCTTTGCCTTATAATTGGAAAGCTGTGAACAAGGATTCACAAAGGGGGAGCTCAAAACCTTGTGTTTAAAATTAAACCCCATTTCAATAAGACCCCTCGACACCTTTCTCACCTGGTCGTAACAACATCCATTCCAAAGATTATTAAAAAATGTAATTCTCCATCTCCTGCTCCCCAAGTTGGAGTGCTCTGGGAAAGTGTGCATTAAAATTACATTTTCTTCTCCTCAAAAAGCGACCCTCATAAGTGGCAAGAGCTGCAACCACCCACATCACTCCCCCACATCCAATGACAAGCAGGAAATTTGATACTGAACCGTGCTGTTTCAATGTGCAGCCACCAATCCACGCCAATGGAATCAGAAGGTGGGAGATCATGAATTATAACTAGAATTAACTTTAGATGGGAAATGACAACTTTTTATTTGAGCAAAACAACTTGTGAATGAGGACAGTGATGTAAATTTAGATAGGATTTTAAACACCCATGTTAGAGAGAAAGGGAAGCAGTAGAGCCCAAAGGACATTTATTGTAGCAACCTATGTTTCAAATGTAAGTATGTTTGGATCAAGAAAATAGCATTTGTCCAGTCAAAAGAGAATTTTTCTGTTGCTCAAGAGTTTATTATAAAGTTAGTCAACTATTTCAATTCCTTTTATTCAGTGCAGTTTGCACTAGGACAACAAGCTGTAATGTATACTGTACTGTTGTAATGCTCAAGGTCAGATAGTTAAACTGTTTGGACAATTCTGTGCCCAGTTTTATGAATACCTGCTGATAACATGCCACTCATTTTCGCACAGGACACATATGGTATTAGTTCTGGTGTGTATATATATATTTGTTCGTTCAAACACAACTAAAGCAAATTTTAGCAAACAGCTTTTGATCCTGTGGTCTCAAAATCTTGCCAGAATTTCACTAACTTGCACACTTATCAAATGCACAAATAGATAAAAATGTATATCATTTACAAGATGGTTTCTTTTGTATTGTGATATTTCAAAATAGTATTGCCTTTGTCACTAAGATATATGCATTTGTAGACAATAGGTTTTTAAACTATTGAAATAGGGGACTATTCAGCTCCAAGCCTTTTCTGCCAGTCAAATAGATTATGGCTGATCTGTATCGCAACTCCAGCAACCTGCTTTGGTTCCATAACCCTCACTAGCCTTGCCTACCAAAAATCTATCAATCCAAATTTTTTAATTTTCAACTGACCTAGCCTCAACAGCTTACTGGGGAGATTTCCACTACCCTTTGCGTGAAGGGGTGATTCTTGATACTCCCCTGAATGGCCTACCTCTAATTTTAGTTACACCTCTTTGCTCTACACATATCTATCAGAGGAAATAGTTTCTCTCTATTGACCCTATCAATTCAATTAATCATTTTAAACACTTCCATTAGATCACCCCTTAATCTCTGAAACTCAAGGGAATATAAGCCTATAATAAAAGCAAAATACTGCGGATGCTGGAAATCTGAAATAAAAACAAGAAATGCTGGAACCAGTCAGCAGGTCTGGCAGCATCTGTGGAACGAGAAGCAGAGTTAACGTTTCGGGTCAGTGACCCTTCTTCGGAACAGTTCCAAATTTTCCAATTCAAAGAATCAATACCTGAATAAGAGATCTTGGAAGACCATGACTGAGACATCTACAATTTCCTCACCTACTTCTAACAGCTTGGGGTAGAAACCATCAGGTCCTGATGATATGTCCTTCTTTAGTCTCATTATTTGTTCCTTACTTTTAAAAAAAAACTTGTATTCAAATAGTAACTTCCTCCACTTTATTTTTCTTTAGTTTTCCTCATATCTCTGGTGCTTTATTCACAACCTCTACCTTGAAGACCAATATAAAGTATTTAGCAAGTCTCCCATTTTCTGATTTGAGTCTTTTTCTAAACTAGAGTCTATGAACGCAGGCCACAGAGAATTCCCAAGCTTATCAGTTTCTTATTTGTTCACTTATTGGCATGTTGTCTCTGTTATTGTAAGTATTAAAAACAGCTTTCACAGCACTAACACTTTTTCCATGGATAAAAGATAGTCTTTCTGAAGTTAACACTAAACATCTCTGGGATGCATCAAGATTTTTAGAGGTTCATCAAAAGAAAAGCTTGTAAATCACAGTTGCAATTGGGCGGCACAGTGGTTAGCACCGCAACCTCACAGCTCCAGTGACCCGGGTTCAATTCTGGGTACTGCCTGTGTGGAGTTTGCAAGTTCTCCCTGTGTTTGCGTGGGTTTCCTCCGGGTGCTCCGGTTTCCTCCCACAAGCCAAAGACTTGCAGGTTGATAGATAAATTGGCCATTAGCAATTGCCCCTAGTGTAGGTAGGTGGTAGGGAAATATAGGGACAGGTGGGGATGTGGTAGGAATATGGGATTGGTGTAGCATTAGTATGGATGGGTGGTTGATGGTCGGCGCGGACTCGGTGGGCCGAAGGGCCTGTTTCAGTGCTGTATCTCTAAACTAAACTAAATAAGCAACAGCTTCAGAAAACTTGTGTCATTGTTTATTTTACCTTTTTCATTTCTTCAACATAGGAAATCATGGCTTCTTCTTTGGACATGTCTCCCAGGGAATTCCAAGCATCCCTACAATAAACACAGGAAGGTATTTCTGTTAATGACCCATGACAAAATGCAAACCGATTTTCAAGCTCCAATCATTCTAAACCACACTCAGCAAGTTTCAAAAGTAATCGTGAAGGCCCAGAGGAAAGGATTTGCTGATTACTGTCAAGCAAACTACATTTTCTCTCTTAACAGGCAACACCCAACTTTTCAAATTAACTTGTCTGCTCACTTCTTTTCCCCAAACCTCAGCTCTCAACTTCACAGATATCCTTACATTTGGGGGCAGTTTGGAGAAGGCTCACCAGGTTTATTCCTGGAAGGACAGGGTTGTGTCATGTGGAAAGGTTGAGCATGTGGGTCTATACTCATTGGAGTTTAGAAGAATGAGAAGTGATCTTATTGAGACATATAAGATTCTGAGAGAACTTGACAGTATAGATGCTACAGGGATGTTTCCCCTTGTGGGAGAATCTAGAACTAGGGGCCATGGTTTCAGAATCAGGGGTCTCCCATCTAAAACGGTGAAGAGAAGGAATTTCTTCTCTCCGAGGGCCGTTAATCTTTGGAGTTCTGTTCCCCAGAGAGCAATGGAGGCTGGGTCATTGAACATATTCAACACTAAGTTAGACAGATTTTTGATCTACAAGGGAATAAATGGTTATGGGGGTCAGCAGGAAAGTGGAGTTGAGACCAAGATCAGATCAGCCATGAGCTTAATGAATAGCAGGGCAGGCTCGAGGGGCCGTATGGCCTCGTCCTTCTCCTGCTGCATATATTCTTATCCTATCCAACAAAAAAACCAAGGCAGAATGACTTCTCTAATTATCAAATCTTTTAATCAACATCTATAACAAAACATATTTGTTTATTTAGATTTAAGACTTCTCCATTGCCCAACTAAATACAACACACAACTCCCACAGTTCTAATTTGTTTTCCGAACACATATAATCTGTTTTCAGTAACACAGTTAGTAGAGCAATGTTAAGAACTGAAAGAAAAGATCTGTAGTACTGGCACATGAAGCAAAAAAACGACACATTGGCAGCTATGCTGTTGCACTACTGAGCAGAAGGAACATATTGCTCCAGCTGTCCCCAACCATCCATAGTGTGATCCTAAATTCATGCAGTTTCCACACAGAAACAAACAAGGAGGGAAAAATTGAAAGAGATAACTTGCATTCACAGAGCACCTTTCATGACTTCAAGACATCCCAAAACCAGCTTACAGCCAATGAATGATACACGTCTGAAGTATAACCAATATGGCACTAATTTTGCACACAAGGTCCCACAGACAACAATGAGATACATTGTTAATAATCTAGTTCAGTGATGCTGGGTGAGGGATGATGTCTCAGGCACCAGGAGAATTTCCTTGCTCTGTTTTGAATAGTACCATGAGATATTTTATGCCCAACTGAGAGCACAGACATAGTAGACAAAAGGCTGGCCTCCAACAATGCAGCACTACCTGAGTACTGCACAAAAGATTCAACCTAGATTCTATACTCAAGTCACTGGAATGGAACTTAAATCCATGACCTTCAGCCTCAAGAGGTGAGAGTGCTAAATGCCAAAAGGTGATCCAGCCTCCAAGGTGTGCTCAAGAGTATCAATTAGCACAAGTTGCAAATATGTCATTATTCACCCTCTTGTTTGCGCCAGGAAAGGGCCTATAAATTTACAAAATGGGAAGAGACAGAAAAGAAAAGAAGTGACTTATAAACATCTACCTCAAACATACACATTGTTTCACAAATCACTTCTTTTCTGTCTCTCCCCATTGTGTAAATTTTTAGGCCCTTTTCTAACACAAGCAAGAGGGTGGATAATGACATGTAAAAAGAAACGTTATTGTTGCAAGGTAGTTTTGGGCTCAGACTCCCATTTTTAAAATTTGTTCTTGGGATGTTGACAAAGCAGCATTTATTATCCATCCAAACTGCCTCAAGAGCATTAACAGTCACGTATAGGCTAGGCTGTGTAGGAGTGGCAGGTTCTTTTTCCAAAAGGACATTTGGGAACCAATGGATTCACAATCTAGTAGCTTTCATGGTCTTTTTTTTACAATACCAATTTCATAACAAGTCATGGTGGGATTTGAACTCTCAAGCTCAGGGTATTGTAGCCCCATGCCATAACCACAACATTAACATGCCCACTGTTGCTTGGTATTAGTTAAGATTACAGAACAACCTTTAAGGTACCCAACCCGTCTTTTCCCTCATCTCCTGAAGGCATTTACTGTTTGGTGGCATATGACTACCATCACTAGGTACCCTATGATAACTTGTCCAATTGAATATTCACATATGAACCTTAGCTTGGAGTTATTGGATTGTGAAAGGCATCATAACGAACTCAATCCTGTTCGATATGTACATTTATACTGAAGCACCGATCAGGCATGGGAACCATGGTAAAACCCTAACCTCAGGTGTTGAGGCAAATTCTAAAATTCTTACGGCAATCCTGGCAAATATTAGCTAACTCAATGAAGACAGAAGACTGAAACTGGTAATCAGCTGGTTCGTACAGTTCAGGTGTATTAACCAGCTGAGTCATTAGGATCGATTGCATCGAAAAGAAACACATGATTATTAGACACCAGACAAGAATCAGGAAAAATAGAACAATTATTAAATGAACAGTCAGAAACTTTTTCTGAGAGATACCTGGTACTCAGTGTTGCACCAGGAAGAGTCTTACATATCACAGCCAGAGCTGTAGTACACTATTCAGCGATGATCAGGCCAAATATAATCAGTTACTGATTGTGCCTAGTGATAACAACTATTAAATACATGCATGGAAGTCAGGATTGGGCTTGCTTGTGAAATCTCCTGGAATTGAATTAGCTGCAATTAGAAATGAAGAATGCTTGCTTGGTGAGGTGCCTGAGTACTGTCTGTGCCACTAATTAGACCTCAGGCAAAGTAAGCAGCTTCACAACAGGAAGGGAAAGGAAAAAAAAATGAAGGACTTGCACGATTTCACTGACTTACACATATCTATTCATAATTACTTATGTACAGGGCTCCACACAGTGTTTAATGGATGCATTATATCTGCCTTTATCAGAATTTCATTCCATACAGTTCGGTCAATCCCCTATCAGTTTAGTAGTAGCCAAGCAAAGGCTGGACTATCAGATAAGCCAACTAACCAGCTCTTTCCCAGGTTGGAAAAATCAAAATGATATTCTCAGTTTATACTGTAGCCCGTGAAGACCATCTCCTCTCAGGGAATGGACATTTTCCATAGAACAACAGAAACTTACAACAATAACAACTCAAATTTATATAACACTTTTAAAGTAATAAAATGCTCCAAGGCGGTACATAGAAGCATTATAAAAAATGACACCGAACCATACAAGGAGATATTAGGTCAGATGACCAAAAGCTTGGTTAAAGAGGTAGGTTTTAAGGAGTGTCTTCAAGGAGGAAAGCAAGTTCGAGAGGTGCAAGGAGCTTAGAGCCTAGGCAGCTGAAGGCACGGCCACCAACTGTGGAGCAATTAAAATCAGGAATGCTCACCACACCAGAAATAAATAAGCACAAGTATTTCATAGGGTTGTGGAGCTGGCAGAGATTACAGAGAACAGGAGTTATAGGTGACTTAGTGCGAGTTTTGACTAACCTCAGGTTTAGGGAGGTAGAATGTCGGAGACCAGCCAGGACAGCATTGCAGTAGTCAAAGGCATGAATGACAGTTTCAGCAGCAGATAAGCCGAGGCAGGGGTGAAGTCAGGCGATGCTACGGAAGTGGAAATAGGTGGTCTTAGGGATGGCGCGAATATGTGGACAGAAGCTCACCTTGGGGTCAAATATGATACCAAGGTCGTGGACAGTCTGGTTTAGTCTCAGGCAGTTGCCAGGGAGAGGGATGGAATCAGTAGCTAGGGAATGGAGTTGGGAGCAGGTACCAAAAGCAAATACTTCAGTCTTCCCAATATTTAATTAGAGGAGGGGATTTCTGCTCATCCAGTACTGAATGCTGGATAAGCAGTCTGATAATATAGCAACAGTGGAGGAGTTGAGACACAGTGCTGAGGTAGAGCCGGGTGCCATCAGCGTACATGTGAAAACTAACGCTGTGCTTTTGGATGATGTCCTTGAAGGGCAGCATCTAGATGAGAAATAGGAGGGGGCCAAGGATAGATCCTGTGGAGGGGGGGGGGGGGGGGAAGGGAGAGGAGGGACAGTACTACCAGAGGTAATGGTACGGGAGCAGGAAGAGAAGCCATTGCAAGTGATACTCTGCCTACCCTCAGATAGATAAGCATGGAATCAGGTGAGAGAAATCCCACTCAGCTGGACAACACTGGTGAGGTGTTGGATAAGGATGGTGTAGTCAACCATGTCAAAAGCAGCAGACAGGTTGAGAAGAAATAGCTTACCTTTGTCACAGTCAAATAGGATGTCATTTGTAACTTTGGTAAGAGCCGATTCAGCAGCGGTGAAAACGTGATTGGAGGGATTCAAACATGGCGTTCTGGAAAAGACAGGCACGGACTTGGGAGATGACAACATGTTTGACAACTTTGAAGAGGAAAGGGAGATTGGAGAAGGGGCAATAATTTGCAAGGACGGTGGGGTCAAGGGTTTTTTTTTTGAGAAGGGTGATAACAGTAGATTTAAAGGAGAGGGACAACAACTGAAGAGAGAAGAACCGTTAGCAATATCGGCTAATATGGAGGCCAGGAGTGAAAGTTGGGTGATCAGCAATTTAGTGGGAATAAGGCCAAGGGAGCAGGAGAAGGCATGAGGGAAGATGGGAGAAAAACTACAGAAAGATGCAAGTTCAGGGCTGGTGGGCTAATGAGGAGGAGGGACAGGGCAGAGACAGCTGATTAGATGGTCTTGTTCTTAGTGACAAAGAAGCTCATGAGCTCCTCACACTTACTGTTGGAGGACAGGGTGCAGGAGACCACGGAGAGGGGCTTAAGAAAATGGTCTGCAGTAGAAAAAAGAAGCCGAGGGTTATCTTTGCATTCCAGACAATTGTGAAAAACATCATTTGATCAGTCATCCTGGCCAATATTTATTCCACAACCAACATCACTAAAAAGAGAGAGACTATCTGGTCATGGTCTCATTGCTATTTGAGAGACCTGTTGTACAAAAAGTGGCTGCCATGTTTCCTACAACAGCGACTACACTTCAAAAGCACTTCTTTGACGTCCTGAGGTCGTGAAAGGTACTGTATAAAACACAAATTCTTTTTTTCATTGCTATGGAATCTGCAGATATATGAAAGCCAGGGATTGTATATCAATTTTCAATACATCTCAGAGGGGAAATATTTAACCACCATTTAGCATCTTTCCATCAAATAGCAGAGAATCTAGCTAAATGGGGAAAATGTGGGTCAATAACTCATAATTTTTTTGGTTACCATGGGCACCAATTTTTTTTCAAAACTTTGCAACAAAAATAAACCAAAAACCATGAGAACATTCAAGTCAATTACACTTCACTGTACCTCATTTTTGAAACATGTCGACTTTCTCTTTAGGGACTAACGATAACCATTCTGCTGGTTTTGACCAGTTTATGAAACTGCAGTTTCCCCTTTCTAATTTTACTTCGGTGTATTATTGCATCTCCAGTTTGTCTGGTTAAACAAAGAGTTAGAAGACTCCAGTGCCAGATATTTTATAACACAGCAAGTAGTTGGTGAATTTTTAGAATTTGCCACAGGGAAAAATGTTTCACAAGTTTTAACCAGAATGTCCCACTAAAAACTATAACAGACTTTTGATTCTGAGAAAGACTAGTCAGTAGGAATGAAAGCTACAATATTAAACAAAAAGGATGGAAATGTGGCAAGAATACAACAAAAGAACAAATGGTTGGAAAGGGAGTAAAGGACACTGATGTGACTTTTGAACTAGCAAGTTAGCTTTTAAAATGCTAAACGCAGAAAATAAAGACACAGCTAGTGGATTTATTTCAGCCCTGCATCGGACGTGAATAATGCTCGGCGAACAAAGACAGACCAACTATTATTAAGCTCCCAGTAATCTCAATGATCAAAATCTGCTTGCTGTTTCCTGTTGTTTTCTACAGAACCAGAAGCCAATGCTACTAAAATGAGTACATGGAAATCAGCAGGAAACATGACAATACAAACCGTAAATAAGCACAGCTCTGAAGAACTTACATTCAGGCAAACTATAAACAGCTATCTCTGAAAATTTAGTTGAAGTTTACCTTCTGAACAACAATGAGTTTGGATTATAGAAATACAGCTGCTAAATCACAATCCTCTTCAAAAGCATACTGATATAAATCTATGAAGCACATGTCAAGGAGGAGCATTTCATGCCTACTAACAGGAAGGAATCCCTTCTCACATTGCCTAGCCAACATCAGCAAAATAGGAAGATTGATATTTATAATCAACAAGGGTAGATTAGTAACCAATTTAAACCAATGGGAAACAAGGAAATGGCAGAGGCTTTGAACAAGTATTTTGCATGCTTTGCACGGCAAAAGACACTAAAAGCATCCCAATAATCGTAAAAAATCATGAGGCAAAAGGGAGGAAGGAACTTGAAACAGTCAATGTGAAAAAGCACTAGGAAAACTAATGGGACTAAAGGCTGACAAGTCCCCTGGACCTGATGACCTGCATCCTAGGGTCTTAAAAGAAGTGAATGCATTGATTGTAATCTTCTAAAATTCACTAGATTCTGGAAAGGTCCCAGCAGATCGGAAAACCACAAATTTAACACCCCTATTTAAGAAAGGAGGGAGACAGAAAGCAGAAAACTCTAGGCCAGTTAGCCTAACAGCTATCATTGGGAAATTGCTGGAATCCATCCTTAAGGAAGAAGTATCAGGACATTTAGAAAGTTATAATACAGTCAAGCAGAGTCAACACGGTGTTGTGAAAGGGAAATCGTGTTTGTCAAATTTATTAGAGTTCTTTGAGGATGTAATGAGCAGGGTGGACTAAGGGGAACCAGTAAGTTGGAGAAATAAAATGACAGCCCACCAGAAGCTCAGGGTCACACACACAGACTGAACGGAGGTGTTCCGCAAAGTCACCCAATCTGGGTTTAGTCGCCTCAATGTAGAGCAGACAACATTGTGAACAGTGAATACAGTATACTAAATTGAAAGAAGTAAACATAAGTCACTGTTTTACCTGAAAGGAATGTTTGCAGTGTTAGAGGTAAGAAAGGAGAAGGCAAAAGAGCAGGTGTTGCATCTCTTGTGCGTGCATGAGAAGGGGAGAGAGAGATACATGTATTTTCACTGATTCATAGATGATGTACAGACACACAAATAGTGGTTAATTGTGTAGGGTACTGGAGGACAAACAGTGTCTATGGAATTGTACTCCAGTCAGTGACCTACACTTTTAGGAGAGTAGCAGCAGCCAAGTTAAAAGTGAAACACCAACTTGCATCTGTATAAGGTCTTTAAAGTATAAAAATGTCTCCTGTGAGTCTCATGAACGTAACCAGGCAAAAACTGCCACCGGTCCAAAATGGAAGACGTTAGGAGGGGTCAAAGAGGTATATTTTAAGGACGGTCATACAGCGGACAATTAAAAGATTTAGATAGAGGAAATTCTAGAACTTATGGCCGAGGCAACTTAAGGCACACCTATCATTTAAGTTGGGTGAAAGAAGTGTGGGTGTGCAAGAGGCCAGAGTTGGATGATTGCAGAGTTCTTAGGGATTTTATGGGCTGGATGATGTGAGCGAGATAGGGAGGGGTGCTGCTATGGAGGGAATTGAACACAAGTATGAGATTTGTAAATTTGAGGCATTGGAGGACTAAGACCCATTGTAGGCTCGTGAGCACGATTTGGTCTGGTTAGGATACAGAAGCAGAGCTTTGGATGAGAACAAGTTCATAGAAGTTGGAAGATGGGAGGCCAGCCAGGAGAGGACTGGAGTTGTTCTTTGTGACAAAAACACACAAAGGTTTCAGAAGCAGAGGCAGGGGAAGAGAAAGATGATTTTGCAGAGGTAGAAGTGATGGAGAGAACATGGGTAAAAAGTTTAGCACAAGGTCAAATTGGACAACAAAGGTTACGGTTTAGTTCAGCCCGAGAAAGTGGCTGGCAACAAGACAGAATCAGTGGCAAGGGAGCAGAGTTTGCTGCAGAGTCTGAAGACTATAGCTTAATGGTAGAAATTGTGGCTCATCCAGAACTGGATGTCAGCAAGCAGGCTGACAACACAGTGGCACTGGAGGGGTTAAGAGGGGTGATGATGTGGTTGAGCTGCGTGTCCTCAGCATACATGTTGAACCTGAAGTCATGTCTTCAGATGATATCCACGAGAGACAGCATGGAGATGTGAGCTAGAAGGGGCACAAAGCAAGATCCTTGGGAGACACCAGAGTTAACAGTATGGGGGTAGGAAGAGAAGCCATTGTAAAAGATTATCTGGCTGCACCTGGATAGGTTAGAGTGGAAAGAGGTGAGAGCTGCACCATTTAGGAGAGGTGTTGGAGGAGGATAGCAAGAACGGAAGAAAAAAGATGTCTCAAGAGGAGGTGTGAGTGGCAGAATGATAAACAGCAGCTGGGGCAACAGATTGACTGTGTCAAAGCCTGCAGAGAGGTTGAGAAGGATGAGGAGGGATAGTACACCATGGTCAGAGTCACAGAGGATGTTATTTGTGACTTTGATTATTGCCTTTTCAGTACTGAGGCAGGAGTGAAAACCTGATTGGAGATGTTCAAAGATGGAGTTGCGGGAAAGGTGAAGATGAATTTTGAAGGCAACATCACATTCAAAGACTCAAGAGTAAAGGGAGGTCGGAGATGGGCAAGTAGTTTGCTGGACAAAGGGGTCAAGGGTGATTTGGTTTTTAAATGGAGAGTGTGGGGGAATGAGGGTAGATTTGAAAAGTGAGAGGTTTAATTACAATAGCCTGGATTTTGTTGCCAGCGACGAAGCAAGGGCCCTCGCTGCCAACCTTGAAGAAAGATGCGCAGAGAAATCTAGGACCTTAGTGGTGAGAACTTTATCCCTTTTGACATACAATTAATAGCAGCTTGGCTTAATGGGTATTCTCAGTGTTGAGCTGCAGCGAGATCATAAAACCGTCCGTGCAGTCAATCACATTAAAGCATTCTCGCAGACCGCCAACCAGGAAATGAAAAGTGCTCTCAAATCACTTGTTAAAAATTTTTACAAAGACCTAAATAGAAATTGGTAGAGACACAGAGAAGCTGAAATATTATGAACAAATATTAACGAAAATCATTTCAAAACATCGAGTCATTAATTACAATGGCAACATTTAACAGCATTACACAAATATAAAATTATTTTTTCAGGGTTGGGTTGGTTGTTCAGCGGTAGTTATTACTCAAGTCATCATTTAAAACCCCAATTACACCTCACTGAATAAGGCTTTTTAATTTTGGTTTCTAACAGCGATGAGAGTGAAAAGGGGGAAGTTCTCACCAAATCAACTGATTTTGCTGATAGCCAGCTCGAGATGGGGGTGAGGGTGCAACGGGGTAAGAGATCCACAGCACAGCCTGTGGTGAAATAGTGAATGACAAATCGCGACATCAGGATTTCTGCATTAATCTGCGCTTATGCTAAATCCTGAAGATGCTAGTCAGATTCAGAGGGGTAATAGTGGCAAACAGTCGGTGTTTGCCATCAAAAGCCCCATAAATTCCTGGCCATTGTCAGCTAGCATGGGAAGTAGGAAGGGAAATTGGACAGTTTACTAGAATTAGGGCTGAGAGAGCAAGAGATGAGTCTCATGCACAAGACAAGCCTGGAGAGGGCATGAGGACAAATAAGAGAGAAACTAAAAAAAGATGCGGGTTCAGGACTAGAGCAGGGTGGAACCCTGGGTGAACTTGGCTTGGTGGGCAAGGAGAAGGGAGGGATGTGGCAAAGGCAGCTGAATGGTTTGTCTTTTACTTAGGTGTCAAAAAAGTTCATTAACTACACACACTTGTTGCAGGTGAGGTTGGAGGGGTCAAGTGAGGAGCCTGAACTTGCATACATAAAAAATAAAAAATGTGTCCATTTTGTCGACTAGTATGGACAATAATCACAAATTTATTTTAATTAGGCAGAAAGGATCACACCACCAGAACTCTGGTTCAACACTGAAAATACACTTCTGACATTAAGTAGTGTCCAATGCTATAGCTTAAAAATGTCATCAGGATTCGAACAGCTTGGAAAGTTGGTTTTATAAATTTGAAAATGAATTGATTTAATTTGTTTATGGTATTTAACATCAACATGCCAAAGATTTCAATATAAATCCCATTTAGTCCATAAAGTGAAACACATTTGTCTGAGGAATTGATTTTCATTTGCTTAAAACATGCAACACCAGTACGATAATTCACATTCTACAGTAATGCTTGTATAAAGAGCTGTGATAATTTATATACTGATGTGAATCAGTGATTGAAGTTAGAGCAAGTCTCAAGTTAGATTTACTCTCAATCATGCCCAAGAAAGGCATCAATTTATTTTTATATTATAAAATTTAAATGAAATATTTACATTAGAAATCTTTAAGGTATTAATAGCACAAGATCAGATCTAGAAGGAGCACTGAAAGTTGAATATCATCAAATCATCTATTACTCAGAACTGTCTGTAGTAATTTTCAATAACAGTGATTGTAAATAGAAGCATTTGAGCAGCAGAAATAAGACCACAATGAGATGCATGTTTCAGTTGTAACAATTCAGGGGAAAACCTAGAAACAGGAGAAGGCCATTCAGTCCTTCAAGCCTGTTCCACCATTCCATTAGATCATGGCTGCCCTGTATCCAATTCCATTTACCCACCTTGGTTCCATATCCTTTACCCAACAAAAGCCTACCAATTTCAGTTTACAAATTTTCAACTGACTCACCCCAAGTAAGCTGTTGGGGCGAGGAGTTCCAGATTTCCACTATCTTTTGTGTGAAAAAGTGTGTCCTGACATCACCTCTGAAAGGCCGAGCTCTAAGTTTAAGGTTATGTCCCTTGTTTGGCAAAACACTGCATTAAAGTAAACATGGAGAACAGTATCTCCATCTGACATCTGATTCAGAAAAGCTGATGGATTGAAAATTTTCTTCTCCAATGGCTCTACAGGTTCTATAGCAAAATGTCCCTGGGTGGTCTCAATGTAAATTGTAGTGGAACTAGTTCATAGTACCAAACCAGTCAGGCATGGTCATAAAATCCAGTGTACAAACCTTTCTTCCTCCACATATAATTCTTGCTTTAGGAAAAATAGAAGCATAGAATGGTTACAGCTCAGAAGGAGGTCATTCAGCCCATCATGTCTGTGCCAGCTCTCTAAGAGCAACTCACCTCGCCCCACTCCCCTATCGTTTCCCCAAAGCCCTGCAAATTGTTTCTCTTCAGATAATTATCCAGTTATCTTTTGAAGGCCTTGATTGAATCTGCCTCCACCACACTCTCAGGCAATGCATTCCAGATCCTACTCACTGCGTTAAAAAAGTTTCTCCTCATTTTGTCGTTACTCCTCTTGCCAAATCAGTGCCTTCTGGTTCTCAATCCTTCCGCCAACAGTAACAGTTTCTTCCTATCTATCCACGTAACTGAAGACCCTTATGCATGAAACCATTCTCGTGAATCTTTGGTGCTCTCCCTAATCCTTAGCATCCTTCCAAAAGTGTGGTGCCCAGAACGGGACACGATCCTCCAGGTGACGCCAAACCAGTGTTTTAAAACAGATTTATCATGACTACCTTGTTTTTGTACTCTATGCCCCTATTTATAAAGCTCAAGATCCCATCCACTTTATTAACTGCTTTCTCAACCTGCCCTGTCACCTTCAATGATTTGTGCACATAAACCTCTGCTCCTGTACCACCTTGAACATTGTACCAATTATTTTATATTTGTTCTTCCTACCAAAATGAATCACTTCACACTTCTCTGCATTAAATTTCATCTACCACTTGTCCACCCATTCCACCAGCCTGTATGTCCTCTTGATGTCTATCACTGTCCTCCTCACAGTTCACAATACTTCCAAGTTTTGTGACAGTCGCAAACTTTGAAATTACACCAAAGTCTAGGTCATTAACATACATCAAGACAAGCAGGGGTCCTAACACTAACCCCTGGGGAACCCCAAAATATATCCTTCCTCCAGTCCGAAAAACAACTACTCCCAGTTTTGTATCCATGCTGCTACTGTCCCTTTTATTCCATGGGCTCCAACTTAGCTGACAATGTAAAAGTCATCAAAGTTTGGGGAGAAAAAACAAAACTGTATCAACAACTCCAATTTTAAAAGTCCTGGAAGTTGTATTTTTGCAGTCACAGGATTGCCGTCTTTATGTTATACTGTATGGGCTCAATGTTACAATCACTGATATTGTACTTGCACAGGTATTCATGTGAAGAAGCTAACTTCAGGTTAAGAAGCAGAATGCAACTGACAGCAAGACAATTCTACACCATCAATAAATTAAGTCAGTAATTGTAAAACAAATATCACCATTTGTATTTGCCAATAGGATCCCAGAAGCCAGGCCTAGGGGTGCTGCAGGGCCCCAAGGTCGCTTGCTTGTAATAACTGTAGAACTTCAGCATTAGCTCATTGGATGGTTGAAATGAACCTGTTTAATAAGACATTTCAAACATTTAATTAGTCCAATATTTTCACTTTTTAAAAATCAGTTAAAATCTAATTAAAACAGCTGCAAATAACATTGCAAATGGAAAGTCACTATAACAGTATCAACAAAGCTTCTGTCTAATTGGTACATTAGCTGTTACAGACTAGTGAATTAAAATCTAGCAATTCTGGATTCCAAATAGATCTGGTCAGGTACTGACCTTTACTATTGTGGCCCAATACATTTGTCTCATGTGGATAATTGGGAATCTAGATGTGACTAATGTATTTTTGATTAGTAAATTAAAAAATAAACAAGAGGGATCATCATCATTGGGCATGTGAAGTCAATACTCTTACTTACACAGTGTACACCTGTGTACTTCAACCTTTATGAGCATTTGTTGGCAAAATGTTAAGATGAAAAGCAGAGTGCAAGTGTTTTTTGATCACAGGCAATGATTTGCTTCCTTGGTTACTGTTTAGTCATATTTGCTGAAATAGCGTGCAACAAAAGTGAAGTCATTAAACTTCAACACCTTGGAAACTATGTTTGCCAACCCCACCGAAATTGCCCAGGAGTCATCCGGTATGGGGCACGAATGTCCCAGACACTGCTGCACTTGAAATTTTTTGCTGTAGCAGCACTTACCCACACCCTCCCCACCACCCAATCCATAACCTGGCTACTGCAGAGAAGCCCCAGCTCAGTTATGTCAATGCCCCCTGCCACTGCAAAGAGCTGGCTCCAGCTTAGAGATGTCAAAGAACCAGACTGACTCAGAGTCTTGGGGGGCGGGGGGAGAAAGGAGAGGTGCACTACTGGGTTGACAGAGTGTTAACAAGGACTGGGGGCAGCGGATTGGGGCTTGGGGAGATAGTAACGGGGTCAGGGAGACTGGAGAATGGAGGGTCAGGGAGAGGGGGAGACGAAGGATGAAGGATCGGGGCATACAGAGACTGGGGAAGTGAAGTGGGTGTGGGGTCCAGCATTTGCTTGCAGAGCAGGAAACAGAGTAAATGTGGAGAGTGGGACTGGCATTAAAAGAGTTGCTGCTAATATTTACTGGCTAAGTACTGAAAGATTGCTTACACTGGGGGGCAAATGGGGAACTAGGGTACAGAAACTGAGGTTTTATACTGGAAGAACCAACAGGGACAGAGAGAAGAGAGGTTTTTGAATGTATGATCTGCCCATCTAAAAGTGCCTTTCATTACAGATACAACCCAGGGTAAAGAAGAGTCTGCTACACATTTACAAATATAAACCTTAGTTATGGAAAATTGCAATTTTATGGATGTTAAAGCAAGAAGATACTCTGTCATACTCAAATATCTTGTTCCACACAGACAGCAGTGGAAGAAATAAATTGTCTCATTTGCAACTAGGCACAGGAGATCCTAACTATTTGTGGAAAGACGTACCTCAATAAAAATCTGAATGTGGGGGAGGGAGGAAAAGCGAAAGAGAGATATTACCAAGACTGTACCTCTATCGATGACATCTAGGAAGACAAAGAACCTACTGATCCACACTAGTCCATAAGGACAGGTTTATAAAAGCTCTCGAAACATTGTTAAGTACTAGCATGTAGACTTTATTCTATTCAACATACTAGTTGTCTAATGCTGCTAACAGCTAAGGAGTCTAATTCTGAATTAATCTTACCAATTTGTATCAATTTCAGATGATAAACTCAACTGTAAATTTATAATCAACAAGCAGTTACTGTTGAATTGCTTTTGAATTACTGTGACATAACTAAACATTCTTCATAACTCCATTTATTTTGATTCAGCAAGTGGGAAACAGCGAGAGCGGAGCCCGAGCACAGAGAGACCGGGAGAGAGAGAGAGAGTTCATTCAGTGAGCGGGAATTACCTTCTGGGAGCAGTCCAGGCGCGCCGGAGTTTTGAATAAAAAAAGTCAACAGTGACATCACAGGAAAGCTGCTAGGTGATTGGTTGGTGAGTAATAGCCGTTAGGGAATAACTCGAAATAGCTCAGTTAGGAACTAAAGTAAAGTATTTTGGGGGGGGGGGGGAAATCAAGGTTTCTAGTGTAAATAATCTAATTTTTGGGTAATTTAAGGGAGTAAAAACAGAGTGAAAAAAAACAAAGTGACATCACAGAAAAATTGTAAGTTCATTGGTTGGTAAGCAACTGCTAATTTGAATTACCTCTTCTAAATTGATTTCAGATTAAAGATGAATAGGAGAAATATTTTGCAGATTAAAAACTAAAAGCCAGTTGGAAATTAAAAAAACAAATTAAAATCTAATTAAATAAAATAGAGATGTAGGGCCAGGCGACGTGTTGTACCAGCATGATGAGGGAGCTGGTGGATCCCATTGTGGTTCCCAGTGACCACATCTGTAGCAATTGTTGGCTACTCGAGGAACTCCGGCTCAGAGTTGATGAGCTGGAGGCTGAGCTTCGGACACTGCGACACATCAGGGAGGGGGAGAGTTACCTGGACGCTGTGTTTCAGGAGGCAGTCACACCCCTTAGATTAACTACCGTGAATTCGGCCAGTGGTCAGGGACAGGAGGGTGTGACTATGGGTGAGGCAGGTAGAGGGATCCAGGAGGTAGTGTTGCAGGAGCCTCAACCCCTGTCCTTGTCCGACAGGTTCGAGATTCTTGCTCCCTGTGTGGACGAGAGCAGAGAGTGTAGGGAGGATGAGCAAACTGACCACAGCACCGTGGTACAGGGAGCCATTCAGGTGGGGGGAGAAAACAGAAATGTAGTCGTAATCGGGGATAGTATAGTTAGGGGCACAGACACTGCTCTCTGTGGCCAGAATCGAGAATCCCAAAGGCTGTGTTGTCTACCTGGTGCCAGGGTTCGGGATATCTCATCTGGGCTGCAGAGGAACTTGGAGTGGGAGGGGAAAAATTCAGTTGTCGTGGTCCACATAGGTACCGATATAGGTAGAATGAGGTTAGAGGTTCTGCTGAGGGAGTATGAGCAGCTAGGGACTAAATTAAAATGCAGAACCAAAAAGGTGATAATCTCCAGATTACTACCTGAGCCACAAGCAAATTGGCAAAGGGTCAATAAGTTTAAAGAGGTAAATGCGTGGCTCAAAGATTGATGTGTGGGAGAAATGGATTCGAATTCGTGGGACATTGGCACCAGTACTGGGGAAGGAGGGAGCTGTTCCGATGGGACGGGCTCCACCCGAATCATGCTGGGACCAGAGTCCTGGTGAATCGTATAACTAGGGCTGTAGATAGGGCTTTAAACTAAATAGTGGGGAGGGAGGGTTCAGTTGCATGGAAAAACAGGAAGTTAAAGGAGAAGGTAGGAGTGCAGGTTAGTGGTGAGGCTGATTGTTACCAAACTGCAAGTAGTATACCGGTTAAACCAGAAGAGAGAAATAATAAACAGGCGAATAAAGCATCAGTGCTGAGGGGCAGGTTAGGGGGTTTAGCCCAAATAAGAGTTCTATATACAAATACACGGAGTGCAAGAAATAAACTTGATGAACTGCAGGCGCAAATTCAAATGGAAAATTATGATGTGGTGGCCATTGCGGAGACGTGGCTGCAGGATGGTGGGGACTGGGAACTAAATATACCTGGTTATAAAGTTTACAGGAGGGGCAGGGAAAATGGGAGAGGGGGTGGAGTAGCCTTACTGATTAGAAATAATATCACCTCATTGGTGAGGGAGGATATAATGAGGGGAAAGCATCCAGTGTAGACCTTATGGGTGTAATTGAGGAACAGAAAAGGATCTAAAACTGTAATGGGTGTTATGTATAGACCCCCTGGTAGCAGTTCTGAGGTGTTAGATTGTATAAATGCACAAATTAGGCAAATGTGTAACAAAGGCAGAGTAGTATTAATGGGGATTTTAACTTACACTAGATTGGTAGAGGCAGACTAGCACCTGTCAGAAAGGTAGTGAATTTCTGGAATGTGTCTGGGATAGTTTCCTACAGCAATATGTCCTAGATGTAACAAGGGGACAGGCAATATTCGATTTAGTTATGAGTAATGAGCCAAATTTAATTAGCAGCCTAAGTGTGCATGAACATTTATCAAATAGTGATCACAACATGATCGAATTCAAGGTTGCGTTGAAAGTGAAAAGCACGAATCAGCTACTAGAATTTTAGACTTGGGTAAGGTGGCAGACATGTTGAACAATTACTTTGCTTCAGTATTTACAGTTGAAAAGGAGGATAACTTGCCGGAAGTCCCAAAAAAATTAATAGCCGATAGGGGACAGGGACTTAGTACAATTAACATAAGTAAATCATCAGTAACAAGGAAATTAATGGAACTAAAGAGTGAGAAGTCCCCAGGACCTGACGGTTTCCATCCAAGGGTGTTAAAGGAAGTAGGGGAGCACATTGTAGATGCCCTAACTATAGTCTTTCAGAGTTCCCTAGATTCAGGAGTGGTCCCTCTGGATTGGAAAGTTGCACATGTCACTCCACTTTTTAAGAAGGGTGAAAGGGGGAACCAAGGAAATTACAGACCAGTTAGCCTGACATCTGTGGTGGGCAAGTTGCTGGAGTCTGTAATCAAGGATAGGGTGACTGAACACCGAGAAAATTTACAGTTAATCAGGGACAGCCAGCATGGATTCATGATGGGAAGGTCATGCCTGACAAATCTTATTGAATTTTTTGAAGAGGTGACTAAGGTAGTGGACAGGGGAGTCTATGGATGTTATTTATATGGACTTCCAGAAGGCATTTGATAAAGTCCCACATAAAAGAGTGTTAACTAAGGTAGAAGCCCATGGAGTTGAGGGCAAATTATTGACATGGTTAGAAAGTTGGTTGAGTGGTAGGCAGAGAGTAGGGATAATGGGTAAGTACTCCGATTGGCAGGATGTAACTAGTGGTGTCCTGCAGGCATCTGTGTTGGGGCCTCAATTATTCATTAACGACTTGGATGATGGCATAGTAAGTCATATATCCAAATTTGCTGATGATACAAAGTTAGGTGGCATTGTAGACAGTCTAGATGATAGCATAAAATTGCAAAGAAATATTGACAGACTAGGTGAGTGGGCAAAACTGTGGCAGATGGATTTCAATGCGGGCAAACGTGAGGTTATCCATTTTGGACCAAAAAAGGATAGAGCAGGGTACTTTCTAAATGGGAAGAGGTTAAGTACAGGGACTGTCCAAAGAGACTTGGGGGTTCAGGTGCATAGATTTTTAAAATGCCACAAGCAAGTGCAGAAAATAATCAAAAAGGCTAATGGAATATCTAGAGGATTGGAGTATAAAGACACAGAGGTTATGCTGCAGCTGTACAAAACCCTGGTTAGACCCCACTTGGAGTACTGTGAGCAGTTCTGTGCACCACACCTTAGGAAGGATATATTGGCCTTGGAGGGAGTGCAACGTAGGTTTACAAGAATGGTACCCGGACTACAGGGGTTAAGTTACGAGGAGAGATTACACAAATTAGGCCTGTTTTCGCTAGAATTTAGAAGGTCAAGGGGTGATCTGATCGAAGTCTTCAAGATATTAACAGGAAAAGACAGGCTAGATAAAGATAAACTATTTCCACTGGTTGGAGATTCAAAAACTAGGCAGCATAGTTTAAAAATTCGGAGCAGACCGTTCAGGAAAGATGTTAGGAAGCACTTCTTCATGCAAAGGGTGGTAGAGGTTTGGAACTCTCTCCCACAAATAGCAGTTGAAGCCACAACAGTTGTTAATTTTAAATCCGAGATAGATTTTTGTTAAGCAAAGATATTAAGGGATATGGGCCAAAGGCAGGTATATGGAGTTAGGCCGCAGATCAGCCATGATCTCATTGAATGGCGGGACAGGCTTGAGGGGCTGAATGGCCTACTCCTGTTCCTATCTTCCTATGTTGCTATATTTTGTCAAGTAACCCCATCTCTAGTATACTCGATTGTTAAGTGTTGCTAATTATTATAGTAAGGTTAATACAACGATTGTTAGTTCATGACTCTTACGCCTGAATTAATAATTAGGAAGAAAGGTTAATTCATTGATTTTGTAGCTTGTGCTTATTCTGATGAGAGGTTGGTAATGTAAATGTTAATATAATTCAAACTGGTTGACGTAATACAGTTCAGCAATCCAAATTTTGGCATCATTAGCTCTTACGTAAACCCAAGACATCTCCTTGATGAGGAGTTATGATAAGCCAATAGAAGGCTTGACAAAGAACAAAGAACAGTACAGCACAGGAACAGGCCATTCGGCCCTCCAAGCCTGCGCCGATCATGATGCCTGTCTAAACTAAAACCTTCTGTACTTCCGGGGTCCATATCCCTCTTTTCATGTATTTGTCAAGATGCCTCTTAAACGTCGCTATCGTACCTGCTTCCACCACCTCCCCCAGCAGCAGGTTCCAGGCACTCAGCACCCTGTGTGTAAAGAACTTGCCTCGTATATCCCCTCTAAACTTTGTCCCTTTCACCTTAAACCTATGTCCCCTAGTAACTGACTCTTCCACCCTGGGAAAAAGCTTCTGACTATCCACTCTGTCCATGCCACTCATAACTTTGTAAACCTCTATCAGGTCGCCCCTCCACCTCCGTCATTCCAGTGAAAACAATCGGAGTTTATCCAACCTCTCCTCATAGCCAATACCCTCCAGACCAGGCA
Organism: Heterodontus francisci; assembly: GCF_036365525.1. NCBI lineage: Eukaryota > Metazoa > Chordata > Chondrichthyes > Heterodontiformes > Heterodontidae > Heterodontus > Heterodontus francisci. The sequence continues at coordinate 175,637,694 of NC_090372.1, read as the reverse complement.
ACACCCTGGTAAACTTCTTCTGTACCCTCTCCAAAGCCTCCACGTTCTTCTGGTAGTGTGGCGACCAGAATTGTACGCTATATTCCAAGTGTGGCCTAACTAAAGTTCTGTACAGCTGCACCATGACTTGCCAATTTTTATACTCAATGCCCCGACCGATCAAGGCAACCATGCCATATGCCTTCTTGACTACCTTATCCACCTGCATTGCCACTTTGTGATCTGTGGACATGTACACCCAGATCTCTCTGCCTGTCAATACTCCTAAGGGTTCTGCCATTTACTGTATACTTCCCACCTATATTAGATCTTCCAAAATGCATTACCTCACATTTGTCCGGATTAAACTCCATCTGCCATTTCTCCGCCCAAATCTCCAATCGATCTATATCCTGCTGTATCCTCTGACAATCCTCGTCACTATCCACAACTCTACGAACCTTTGTGTCTGTCCGCAAACTTACTAATCAGACCAGCTACATTTTCCTCCAAATCATTTATATATACACTACAAACAGCAACGGTCCCACCACTGATCCCTGCGGAACATCACTAGTCACAGCCCTCCATTCAGAAAAGCACCCTTCCACTGCTACCCTCTGTCTTCTATGACCGAGCCAGTTCTGTATCCATCTTGCCAGCTCACCTCAATAGGATGTGGCGACATCCAATACTTATTTTTAAAAACAGATTTCCCACTTATCTCTTCTTTTAGCCTTGTGTACTCTTCATCAACCACACCTGCAACTTTTAGCAAGATTTTTAACCTTTGTCAAGTCGGGTGAGCAAACTGTTGATGTAGCTTTAAGACAATGTGCTTTTCCCCCTCTCTGATTCTTATCACCTCATGTCATCAATACTTGTCTAACACTCTGATGAAAAAACATAAGATTTTGTTCAGCTGATACAATAATGTCCTGACTGGCTAAACAGCAGATCCACACACTTCCCAAAAATAATTGCCTTATCATGCTCCATTTCAAGTTTCATTTGTGCCGTTTTCATAGATGGTTTACTCAACAACACAGGTATCTCACTAGAAACTACATCAGTACTTATAAAACGGATTACTGCAGCTTTTTTTTTTAAAACATGGAATTACAACACTCTTTAGTGACTTCAAAGTGTTATCACCAAACCTAAAGCAAGTAGTACTTTTACATTACTTAACATAATGTCGATCCTTGCTACTTAGTGAATCAAGATAACATTTGAACCAATCTGTTCCACATACTGAAGTGCAAGCACTACACGAGTAAGTGACGAATATTCATCACAGGACTAAAACTCTTTGTGACCAGTATAATTTGTTTGATTCTTCATTATGTTCATCCTCTGCCTCAGAACTCTGTATCATGTGTTATTTCGAGGACCCTTCCTCTCCACTTTGGGCAGTACATCGCATAATGATACTTCAAGTCATACCTGAAGCACCTATTAACTATTCCTTGGGCATTCCTGGGATTCATTCACCCATCACCGCTGTTCCAATTCTGTTCCCTGCTGTAATAGCCAGATCTGTTAAAGCAGCTTTCATCTTCATTCTGCCTGTCTTTAACCCTTCCAATGTATTGATACCTGCATCCAGTATCTGGACCATTTCAAAATCTGGCAATCATTGAGTCCTCTATCCTTTCTATCACTGCGGAATGTCTCATTTGTTCCACAAAGGCTGAAGGAAATTAATGTTTCCCCGTGAAATATTTCAAGAGGGTCTCCCTCTCCAAGAACCGAACACCAGTTAGAACCAGGAGCCTGTCCATACGAGATGCCTCAGCACAGTCCAGCAACTTAAACTGATCCAGGATCACCAAATTGAATCGTCAATCTTTTATACAAACTTTTAAAGTTCATAATCTATTCCTTCTTGGAATGATCATCTGTTTTCCGAAATCTAAGTTTGACTACGCATCGTAGGCATTTAACAGATCATCTTTCCTGTAAATTTCATCCTCATATAAGGTCCAAACCTTCATCACTATCCAAATGACAGGCATCCAGCTCACAAAATATTTTACTTCTGGTAGGAAGCGACAACACAAGGCCATACCTTGTTTCCTCTTTGGTAGGGACATAATCCGTGTTCACATATTCACTTCATTCGTTCACTGGTCATATGCTTCAGACTCACCACTTCAGAGGGTAATCATACCCTGACAATTTACACTTGCTTTCTAATATTTCCCATAACGGCTACTGGAATTGTAGTTTGGTGTCTGAATTTTTTTTTCTTCGCTTCCAACCTTTGCCGTTCCATCCTCTGCTACCATGTTCCATTCCAGAAAGCCAGGTGGTGAAGGATAGAACTGGAGTTAATCTTTACACACTTTTATATTTACAGAATTACACCTTACAAGCATACACCTCCTAACCCAACTACCAGTTTTAACCCGTAGAGCTCAAGTGAATTGCCACCACCTTTATGTACAATTAACATCCCTTCTGTGGGAAAGCATATTGCCTTCTCCTGGCAAATCCGAGATAAAAGGCCACTTACAAAGTCTTGAAATCATGATTAGAACTACAACTCATAGCAATGCTTACCAGATTAACAATGACTGAAACACCACAGTATTTTTTTAAAGTTCTATTTTTAGAGTGTTGTTAATACTCAAGATGAGGGAACGCATGCATTGGGGAATCGAACACATTTTGAATATCTTGCGCCAATATCAGAAATTGTCAGATCAGTTGCAGCATGTGCCAGACACAGAGCAAAGTTCCTCCAACTGCACTTAAAGTCTAACTCTAGGAAACCTTTACTGCTCTGTTCTGAACGCCAGCTACTGTTACTGTCTCTTCGATTGAGAATGTTAATTTGAGCTAGACAGAAGGCAATTTTGTGCTTTGGGCCTGTAATCTGGAGTAGATTCAGATCAGCATCCTTGCAGTTACAAGATAGTATGCCAATTCACTACACCAGCCAGCTTCAGTTAAAAACATGCACAACAGGATTTTTCTTTTTATTCATTCATGGGATGTGGGCGTCGCTGGCCAGGCCAGCATTTATTGTATGAAGTAAAAAGAAATGGAATGCTAGAGCTTTGTGTGTGCCTTTAAAGCATTTCAGGACAGACCTTGAAGGGCAAGGCTGTGGAAACATATGCTTAAGGCAGGTATTACTCATAACTTTCAATAGTAAAGTCTTTAAAAAAGTGTTTCCTAATAAAGCGATTTGACATAACATACAAGGTCATAAAAGGCCATGGCAGCTGCAATTAAATAATTGGGTTACCTTGTTTGAGTTCAGAAATATAAACAATTCTTTACTCCCAGATCACACTTAAAGCGTTTCATTGGTTTAAAAGAAATACATGAGCAATATATTTCAAATTATTAAAATTTTAAAAGGTCACTCATGCACAATAAATGTTCTAACATAAAGGGGAAAAAAAACTATTGAAGATTATACTTGGGTAAAGGGACAATCAGCAAGTACTCCTCCGCGTATTGCACCAGAGATGATTTAAACTGTTAAACAAACATTCAATGATGTCAAACAAAAGTACATTTTCAATTTGTTAATTCACATCTAACTCCACATTTTTTCCCTCTTTTCTTCATTAGGAAGGCAGGAGTGTACAGGACCGGAAAATAACTACTGCAGTCCACTAGCTATTTCTTGGGATTATATCTCTCAATACATCTCACATCCCATTATAATTTTTTTCTTGCCGTACTTTCTTGAATTTGGGTACGATAGTGTAGTAGTTCTGGTACTGAACTAGCAACACAGAGGTCAAGAGTTCTAATCCTACCATGGCATTGCTGTGAAATCGAATTCAATTGTTTGGAGAAACACAGGAACAGGAGTAGGCCATTGAGCCCCTTGAGGCTGTTCTGCAATTCAATTAGATTATGACATCTTTACCTCAACTCCACTCACCCGTCTTTGTTTCATGTCACTTGCTATCCTTCACTACACTCTCTCCCATGTCTGGATATAATTCTCATAATACGGTGAGCATATTGTACCCCATAGAAATTTACAGCACAGAAAGAGACCAGTCAATTGTGTATGTGCCAACTAAACAACAGCTATCCAGCCTTATTGCACTTTCCAGCTCTTAGACCATAGCCTTGGAGGTTATGGCACTTCAAGTCTCTATGACTATTTTTTAGATGTCATGTGGGGTTCTGTCTCGATCACCCTTTCAGGCAGTGAGTTACAGATCCCCACCTGGGTGAAAACATTTTCCCTCGAATCCCTTCCAAACCTCCTACCCTAAATCTATGCCCCCTGGTCATGGACATCTCAACCAAGGGAAATAGGGCCTTCCTATTCAAATTTATCAAGACCCCTCAATTTTATATACTTCAATTAGGTCTCCCCTCAGCCTCCTCTGTTCCAAAGAAAACAACCTAGCCTAGCCAATCTTTCCTCATAACTAAAATTCTCCAGTCTGGGCAACATCCTCGTTAATCTCCTCTGTACCCTCTCTAATGCAATCACATCTTTCCTATAGTGTGCTAACCAGAACTGCACGCCATACTCCAGCTGTGACCTAACAAGTGTTTTGTACAGTTCCAGCATATCTTCCCAGCTTTATCTTCTATGTCTCAGCTAATAGAGGCAAGTATTCCTTCTTGACCATCTTATCTACCTTTCCAGCCACCTTCAGGGATCTGTGGACATCCACTCCAAGGTCCCCCTGTTCCACTACACTTCTCAGTTTCCTGGTGTATTCTCTTGCCTTGTTAGCCTTCCGCAAATGCAATACCTCTAACTTCTCCAGACTGAACTCCATTTGCCACTGTTCCACCCACCCGACTAGTCAATTAGTATCCTGCAACAGTCTACAGCTTTCTTCTTCATTATCAACCACACAGCCAATTTTTGTATCATCTGCAAACTTCTTAATCATAGCCTATACTTTCAAGTCCAACTCATTTATACCACAAAAAGCAAGAGACCTAGTGCTGAGCCTTGCAGATCCCCATTGGAAACAGCCTTCCAGTCACAAAAACGCCCATCGACCATTACCCTTTGCTTCCTGCCTCTGAGGAAATTTTGGATCCAACTCGCCACTTTCCCTTAGATCCCAAGGGCTTTCACTTTCATAACCAGTCTGCCATGTGGAATCTTACCAAAAGCCTTGCTAAAATCCATACAGACTACATCAAATGCACTACTGTCATCAAAGAACAAAGAAAACTACAGCACAGGAACAGGCCCTTCGGCCCTCCAAGCCTGCGCCGATCCAGATCCTAAATCTAAACCTGTCGCCTATTTTCTAAGGGTCTGTATCTCTTTGCTTCATGCCCATTCATGTATCTGTCTAGATACATCTTAAAAGACGTTATCGTGCCCGCGTCTACCACCTCCGCTAGCAATGCGTTCCAGGCACCCACCACCCTCTGCGTAAAGAACTTTCCACGCATATCCCCCCTAAATTTTTCCCCTCTCACTTTGAACTCGTGACCCCTAGTAATTGAATCCCCCACTCTGGGAAAAAGCTTCTTGCTATCCACCCTGTCTATACCTCTCATGATTTTATACACCTCAATCAGGTTCCCCCCTCAACCTCCGTCTTTCTAATGAAAATAATCCTAATCTACTCAACCTCTCTTCATAGCTAGTGCCCTCCATACCAGGCAACATTCTGGTGAACCTCCTCTGCACCCTCTCCAAAGCATCTACATCCTTTTGGTAATGTGGCGACCAACACTCCTTGTTAACCCCTCAATCATGTCAGACACGACCTTCCCTTAAGAAATGCTTGCTGACTGTCTTTGATTCATCCATGCATTTCTAAATGAAGATTTATCTGGTTCCTCAGAATTATTTCCAAGAAATTTCCCACCACTGAGGTTAGGCTCACTAGCCTGTAATTACTTGGTCCATCGCTTTCTCCCTTTTTAACAATGGTGTTAGCTGTCCTCCAGCCCCATGCCTCTAGCCTCCATTATTTCTTCTCTTGCTTCCCTCAACAGCCTAAGATACATTTCAGCCAGGCCTGGGATTTATCCGCTTTCAAAGATGTTAAACCCTTTAATATTTCCCCTATCTCTATGTTAATTTGATCTAATACTTCACACTCATCCTCGCTTACTGGAATGTCTGTATTGTCCTCCTTTCATAAAAACAGCTGCAAAGTATTCATTAAGAACCATACCCACATCCTCCGCCTCCACATACAGGCCACCCTTGTGGTCCCTAATAGGCCCCATTATTTTAGTTATCCTCTTGCTCGTTATATATTTCTAAAAAATCTTAGGTCCTTCCTATCCACCCTACCAAGGCCCCTCATAATTTTATAGACTTGAATTAATTCTTCCCTCAGTATCCTCTGTTCCAAAGAAAACAACTCCAGCCTATCCAATCTTCCCTCATAGCTAAAACTCTCCAGTCCTGCCAACATCCTCATAAATCTCCTCTGTAACCTCTCAGTCATGGTTGACTCTATCACGAAGGTTGTGCGTTCAAGTCCCACTCCAGGACTTGAGCACAAAGATCAAAGCTGACACTCCAGTGCAGTACAGAGGGAGTGCTGTATTATCCGAGGTGGCGTCTTTCAGATGAGACGTTAAATCGAGGCCCTGTCTACCCTCTCAGATGAACATAAAACGTCACATAGGACTATTTCTAAGAATGGCAGGCGGGTTATCCCTGGTGTCCTGGTCAATATTTTAATCGCTCAACCAAAATCACTGAAGTCAAATCATCAGGTCATTATCACATTTTTATTTGTGGGAACTTGCTGTGTGCAAATTGGCCATATTTCCAACATTACAACAGTGAGTACACTTCAAAAGAACTTGGCTGTAAAGTCCCGTGGTTATGAAAGGCGCTATATAAATGCTAGTCATTTTCTGTCTCTAGTGCGATCACATCCTTCCTGTAATGTGGTGACCAGAACTGTACGCAGCTGCCTAGTGTTTTACATAGTTTTAGCATAACCTCCCTGCTTTATATTCTATACCATGGCTAATAAAGGAACATATCCCGTATGCCTTAACTATCTTACATACCTGTCCTGCTACCTCAGAGATCTCTGGACATGCACTCCAAGGTCCCTCTGTTTCTCTCACTTTTCTGCCCACCTGACCAATCCATTGATCTTTTGCTGCAGTCTACATCCTTCTTCCTCACCATCAACCACAGAGTCAACTTTTGTATCTGCAAACTTCTCAGTCATGCTCCCTACATTTAAGTCTTATACATACATACACCATGATATACAACATGAAAAGCAAGGGGCCCAATACTGAGCCCTGCAGAAACAGCCTTCCAGTCACAAAAACACTCGTCAACCATTACCACTTGCTTCCTGCCACTAAGCCAATTTTGGATGCAACTTGAACTTTCTCTTGGATCCCATGGGCTTTTACTTTTCTGACCAGCCTCTCATGTGGGACTTTGTCAAAAGCCTTGCTAAAATCCATGTACACCACATCAAACATGCTCACTTCATCAAGTTTCCATGCTACTTCAAAAAATTCAATCAAGTTGGTTAGATACAATCTTCCCTTAACAAATCCATGCTAACTGTCCTTAATCCATGCCTGTCTAAGCGACAATTTATATTGTCCCTCAGTCAGTCCTCTCCAGAAGGTCAGACCAATGCTTTGTCCAAACATCATCACTTCCTTAGATTTGTGCTCAATTTTGCTGGCTATTCAGCCCAAGCTCATATTTTCTCTCTTTAATGCTGCCAGATATTTTCTGATGTCTTCAGTGATGCATCCACCAGTACATCCAAATCCCTCTCCATTATCCTTTCCCAGTCCCATGATTTTGCATTTGTCCATGTAACACCTATTACTTGTCAACCCATTGTTATTAACGTTGCTCTGCTGTGTGAAAAATAAACTGAGGCAATTTTTTTTTTTTAAGATTCATAACATTTTAAATCATATTTCTACACTTCAATCAGTTTTACGGTATGGGTCTATTTCCTACGAAATAACCCCAATTCCCACAGTTCTTGTCTCAACTACCAAATGAAACTAAATTGCCAGTTTAAAATCTTTATCTAGAATTTGAATTAAGTATTTGAAGTATCAATTAAAATATTGTTTCACATTTCTGGATTACATACTAAAGTGAACAAGAATCAACAAACTTGCCTCGATATAGCACCTTTTATGACCACAGGATGTCTCAAAATGCTTCACTGCTAACCAACTATTTTGGTGCAATAACTGTTACATCGCATGGAAATGTGACATTTAATCAGCGCAAAAGAAGTTCTGACAAATAAATGAGACAAATTATAAAATAATCTGTTTTTTGGAGGTTGATTGTGACATAAACATTGGCCATGACACCAAGGAAACTCATGCTCTTCTTTGAATAATGCCACAGAATCTTTTATGTCCACTTGAGACAGTAGACAGGACTTTGGTTTAATGTCTCATCAAAAAAGCAGCTCCTCTGACTGTTCAACATGCCCTCAGTACTGCACTGAAGTATCAGTCTAGATTATATGCTCAAATCTCACAAGTGGGGTTTCAGCCTTCTAACACGAGGTAAGGATAGCACCACTGAACCAAGACTGACACAAAGAATTAAATGTTTGGAATGATCTGCTAGGAAACAGTAGGAAAAAAGCACTGGAGTCATTCATAATACAATTGAATGCTTTGATGGGTGGGGTAGGACATTGAAGGATGGACTAATAATTATCTTTTCTCATCTCTGACTTTTCTTACATTTAATTAAATAGAATTTCCTGCAGAAAAACAGACCAGTTGGCTCAACAGGTCTATGTCAGTGTTTATGCTGCACATGAACCTCCTCTCATGCTAATTCAGCTGACTCCATTAGCATACCTTTCTAATCTTTTCTCCATCATGTATTAATCTAGCTTCCCCTTAAATTGACTTATGCTATTCCATCAGGTATAAAAACAAGAAATGCTGGAAATACTCAGCAGGTCTGGCAGCATCTGTGGACAGAGAAGAAGAGTTAATGGTTCAGGTCAGTGACCTTTCACCAGGACTGGCAGAGGCTAGAAATGTAATAGGTTTTAAGCAAGTAAAGCAGGGGTGGGGCAAGAGATAACCAAAAAGAAGGTGTTGATAGGACAAGGTCACAGAGGATAACTGACCAGAAGATCATGGAGCAAAGGCAAACGGTGTGTTAATGGTGTGCTGAAAGACAAAGACTTAGTGCAGAGAGGGTGTTAATTGACAGAAAAATAGAACAACCTGTCCCAAAGCACATGACAAAAAAAACAGTAGGTAGGCACATGATAAAAAAAAATGAAGAAACAAAATGAAATAAAAGAAAAAAACAGCTAAAAATAAAAAGAGGGGGGGCCGTCATGCTCTGAAGTTATTGAACTCAATGTTCAGTCTGACAGGTGGTAGCGTGCCTAATGGGTAAATGAGATACTGTTCCTCGAGCTTGCGTTGATTTTCACTGGAACACTGCAGCAATCCCAGGACAGATATGTGGGTATTTGAGCAGGGGGGAGTGTTGAAATGGCCAGCAACCGGAAGCTCAGGGTTATGCTTTCGGACTGAGCGAAGGTGTTCCGCAAAGCGGTCACCCAATCTGTGTTTGGTCTCCCAAATGTACAGCAGACCACATTGTGAGCAGCGAATACTGTATACTAAATTGAAAGTACAAGTAATTTGCTGCTTCACCTGAAAGGAGTATTTGGGGCCTTGGATTTTACTTTTATTCCTTTTAGTAGCAAGTTTTACAATTTCACCAACCACTGCATAAAGAAATTTCTCCTGATTTTTTTTATTTGATAATATATATACACATACACATATGATCCCTAGTTTTGGACTATCCCCACATGTGGAAACATTTTCTATGTCTACCCTATCAAAGCACTTCATAATTTTAAAAGATCACTCCTCAGCCTTCTCTTTTTCCAAAAGAAAAGAGTTCCAACCTGTTCAGTCTTTCCTAATAGTTACATCCTCTCATTTCTGGTATCATCCTCGTAAATATTTTCACACCCTCTCCAGTGCCTCTATATGTTTTTTTGTAATATGAAGATCAGAACTGACCGCAGTACTCTTAAATGTGGTTTTACCAAAGTTATACACAAGTTTAATATCACTTTTCTGCTTTTGAATTCTATTCCTCCAGAAATGAGCCCTCGTGCTTTGGTGCAAATTTAAAATTCTGTTCCTGCTGTTAACATAAGCAGAGCAAATAATAAGAGCTTCATCAAAACAGCCCCAAATTAAAAATAATTTCAAACGGAAAAGGGAGGCCAAGTTATATGTGAGGTATAAATAGAATACATCATCAGGCCTATAGTAATTAACGTACAACAGTCACCAATGCTCCCTCCCATCAGTTCCCCATGTGGCAACACAAATCATGTTACAAGACATGCAGTTTGACATCGGTTTACACCGCTCTAAACCGGGCTCACTGGATAAACAAGTTGGGCGAGGCAAAGGAGGAAGTGGTTCTTTAAATGCTGAGAGGGATTAGTAACCAACCCAACCCTCTCAGAGATGCTGTTAAAAACATCCCCACCCCTCCCTATTAATATGAAAGAAGAAAATGCTTTCACCGTTTTTAGGCAAACTCTGAATAACACTGACAGCAGCTTCAAATCTTCTCTCGTGAATGGATTTAGTATCCGCCATCTTTTGCAGACGAAAGGGGATCAAACCTTATGGGGTTTTTTTCTACCCCAACTTTGACTTTAAATGAAACAAAACAAACGAATGATAAACAAACAGACTAGGCCCGTGCGAGATTGCGCGACGAAGCGGAAAGTAATGGCCGGGCACAACTGCCAGGGTTTAATCCGCTGGTGGTGGGTACAGCTGGCGACCTGTTAGTGCACAGCGACAGCCCAAGACATGGTCAGTGAACTGTGACTTTAAACCACCTTTAGATCGTATAATCCGCTGGAAAATGTCTCAGAGGACGCACATCATCGCCCCAGACCGAGGGCGGCGCGCTGCACGCTGGTAGTTGTAGTTCTGGGCAACGACAGTTAACCCAGGTTTAACCGGGCGCTGTGGAGCCGCGCGACTACAACTCCCCACAGGCTTGGAGCCGGCATTTGCGCTTCAGCTGCCAAGTAATCATAAAGCTCTTTAGCAACTAGTTTACGAGTTTTGCATTTGTAACAAGACTTTCCTTCTCCCCAGGGTCTGTCAAAGCCGCTTATAGATTCGCATTTTTTCAAATACTATCATCATTAAATGTTTAGACCAAGGTTATAATGAGTCAACTTGGTACAGAACAAAAAAAATTAAGAAACAAGAAAAGGCTATCTAATCCATCATAATCGTTTTAATAGCCTAACTCTCCAACCATAATAGCTAAAGGATATGATTCCTTTGAAATAATAAGATGGGTTTTTCTTATTAATACCATTGAATAATATACATTGTTTTTATCCATTCATGGGATGTGAGCGTCACTGGCAAGGCCAGCATTTATTGTCCATCCCTTGAGTCTTCAATGAGATTCCCCCCTCCATCATTCCTTTGCAAGATGGTAATTTAAACTTTCCTTACAAATCATGAAAACAGACCAGAAAAACTCAATAAAAAAAAATACAATGGGATCTTCTACTTTCACCTAATCAGAAAGACGGGACCTATGTTTAATGTCTCATTCAAAAGATGGCATGTTTGGCAATGCACTGCTTCCTTGGTACTCCATGGAAGTATCAGATTAGAATAGACTGGGACTCTCGGGCAGTAAGCCTTAATGTTCTAAAGCCCCATCACCCAAGAGTTAAAATCCCTCCTTGTATCAATGATCCTACTAACTGTGCTCTGACATTAATTCATTCCATGATATATTTATTGCTTTGAAATTAGTCAATTTGTATATTAAGAAAAAAATCTAATCATATATGGTTGTGAATTTTGAAATTAATTTATAAAGTCGCTTTGAATTCACGTAAAGAAAAAAGCGCTATCAGTTTAATTCCATTCTAACACCATGCTTTCCATCAACCTATTTCCTGTATTTAATTTTTCTTTTAAAAACTCATACTTTCAAACTGTAGTTGAAATGTTGATGGTACCTGAGCAACCAGTCAAATCGCATATTCTGCTGAATCAGATTTGGATATTGAGCAGGAACCAAAGCTGCATACACCTATTTCGAAAGTACACATTAAAAAATCTGAAACTGCTTTTACCTTAAGGACGAAAACAGAAATTTGCCTTTTTGAAGTCTAAAAGCAAAACTTAGAAAACAAAGAGTTTCAGACAAATGACTACAGTTCAAAACAAATTGTAAAAACATGATTTACATACGCATTCCACTTTATTAATTTATTGATATAGCACTGAAACAGGCCCTTCGGCCCACCAAGTCTGTGCCGACCATCAACCACCCATTTATACTAATCCTACATTAATTCCATTACCCTCTCACATCCCCACAATTCCCCTACCACCTAGGGGAATTTATAATGGCCAATTTACCTATCAACCTGCAAGTCTTTGGCTGTGGGAGGAAACCAGAGCACCTGGCGAAAACCCACACGGTCACAGGGAGAATTTGCAAACTCCGCACAGGCATTACCCAGAATCGAACCCGGGTCACTGGAGCTGTGAGGCTGCAGTGCTAACCACTGTGCCACTGTGCTGCCCTTAAAAAACAAAAAGAGCTTTCCAGAGTTACTAGACCATGATATGGAGCTGAAACCCTGACTGACGCCCCCACTCACTGCTGGAATACTGAGGTACCAGCTGAGATCTGGAAGCTTCTTGAATTGTATAAGGTCATAGATTTAACCATTGATGTTGAATATTTTTACGACATAAAGAAGAAAGACTTGCATTTATATAACACCATTCATGACTTTAGAACGTCCCAAAGTGCTTTACAGCCAATTAAGTACTTTTGAGGTATATTCATTGTTTTAATGTAGGAAACATGGCCACTTATTTGAGCACAGCACAGTTTCACAAGCGACAATGTGATAATGACCAGACAATCCGTTTTAGTGAACTTGTTTGAGGGATAAATACTGACCAAGACGCCAGGGATAACATAAGAACTTATGAAATAGGAGCAGGAGTAGGCCATTCAGCCCCTCAAGCCTGTCCCACCATTCAATAAGATCATGGCTGATCTGTCCCAGTCCTCAACCTCTCTTTCGGGCCTGCTCTGCCTAACCCTCGACTCCCCAAGATTTCAAAAATCTGTCTACCTCCTCCTTAAATATATTTAGTGACCTAGCCTCCACAATTCTCTGAGGCAGAGAATTCCAGAGATTCACCACCCTCTGAGAGAAGAAATTCCTTCGCATCTCAGTTTTAAATGTGTGCCCCCTTATTCTGTAACTATGTCCCCTAGTTCGAAATTCCCCCACTAATCTTCTCAACATCTACCCTGTCAAGCCCCCTTAAAATCTTATATGTTTCTATGAGATCATCTCTCATTCTTCTAAACACCAATGAATAAAGGCCTAACTTGTTTAGCTGCTCTTGATAAGACAGCCCCTTCATCCCAGGAATCAGCCCAGTGAACCTTTTCTGAACTGCCTCCAATGCTAATATATCTTTCTTTAAATACAGGGACCAAAACCGTATGCAGTACTCCAGGTGTGACCTCACCAATACCCTGTACAGTTGTAACAGGACTTCCCTATTTTTAATCTCTAACCCCCTAGCAATAAAGGCCAAAATTCCATTTGCCTTCCTAATTACTTGTTGCACCTGCATGCTAACCTTTTGTGTTTCATGCACAAGAACACCCAGATCCCTCTGTACTGCAGTATTTTGTAGTCCTTCTCCATCTAAATAATAATCTGCTTTTTATTCTTCCTACCAATGTGGATTACCTCACACTTTCCCACATTGAACACCATCTGCCAAGTTTTTGCCCACTCACTTAACCCATCTACATCCCTTTGCAGATCCCTTGTGTCCTCATCACAACATGCCTTCCCACCTATTTTTGTATCGTCAGCAAATTTGGATACACTACACTCTGTCCCTTCCTCTACGTCATTAATGTAGATAGTAAATAGCTGAGGCCCTAGGACCGATCTTTGTGGCACCCCACTAGTTACGGCTTTCCAACCTGAAAAAGACCCATTGATCCCAACTCTCTGCCTTCTGTGTGTTAGCCAATCTCAATCCATGCCAACACATTACCCTCAATACCTTGAGCTCCTATTTTGTGCAATAACCTTTTATGTGGCACCTTATCAAACGCCTTCTGAAAATCCAAATACACAACATCTACTGGTTCACCTTCATCAACTCTGCTTGTTATATCCCCAAAGAACTTTATATCCCCAAATTTGTCAAACATGATTTCCTTTTCATAAAACCATGTTGACTCTGTTTGATTGCATTATGTTTTTCTAAATGACCTGCTATTTCTTCCTTAATAATCGACTCAAGCATTTTCCCAATGACTGATGTTAAGCTAACTGGTCTGTAGTTTCCTGTTATCTGTCTCCCTCCTTTCTTGAATAGGGGTGTCACATTAGCAGTTTTCCAATCCACTGGGACCCTACCGAAATCCAGTGAGTTTTGGTATATTATGACCAATGCCTCCACTGTCTCTGCCGCCACTTCTTTTAAAACCCTTGGATGCAGGCCATCAGGTCCTGGCGACTTGTCTGCCTTTAGTCCCATCAGTTTGTCAAGCAGCTTTTCCCTCGTGATAGAGATTGTTACAAGTTTCTCCCTCCCATTTACACCTTGGTCATCTATTGTTGTTGGGATGTTTATAGTGTCCTCCACAGTGAAGACCGATGCAAAATATTGTTTTAAATTATCTGCCATTTCCCTGTTATTAATTCCCCAGTCTCATCCTCTAAGGGCCCCACACTTACTTTAGCTACTCTCTTCCTTTTAATATACCCATAGAAGCTCTTACTGTTTGTTTTTATATTTCTTGCCAATTTACTCTCATAATCAATTTTCTCCCTCTTTATTAGTTTTTTAGTCATCCGCTGCTGGTTTCTAAAAATTCCCAATCCTCTGGCCTACCACTCGTTTTCACCGCATTGTACACCTTTGCTTTTGATTTGATACTCTCCTTAACTTCCTTTGTTATCCATGGGTGGTTCATCCTTCTCTTCGAGTCCTTCCTTCTGACTGGAATAAATGTTTGCCGAGTATTATGAAATATCTGCTTAAAAGTCTGTCACTGCTCATCCACTGACTTGCCCTGTAGTCTATCTTCCCAGCCCGCTTTAGACAACTCTTCCTTCATACCTCTGTAATTGCCCTTGTTTAAGTTGAAGACATTGGTTTGAGACCTGAGTTGCTCATCCTCAAACTGAATTTGAAATTCTACCATGTTATGATCGCTTCTCCCGAAAGGATCCTTAACTATGAGATCTCTTATTAATCCTACCTCATTACGCAATACCAAATCTAAAATAGCCTGTTCCCTGGTAGGTTCTGCCTCCTGTCCTTCTTCGAAAAAGTGCCGTAGGATCATTTACATTCACCTAGGAGAGCACACTGGGCTTTGGGTTAATGTATTAAATGTAAGACAGCATTCCCTCACTATTGCACTGGAGTGTCAGCCTAGATTTTGGTGCTTGAAGTTCTGGAGTGGGACTTGAATCTACACCATTTGATTCAGAGGCATGGCATTAAGCTTTCATTTTCTCCGGACTGCAGTCACTGAATGAAGCTGGGTTGTTTCATATGCTCTTAATGCATATATGTTACAGTTGAAAATTGTAGATAACTGATAAATGTTTAAGTTTAGCTGTTGATACTGATTAGTGCTGATTAGTGCCAAGAGTAATTATTTCCAAGTTTGCAAGTTATTTGAAATAATTGCTTACATGTACAGGATGATGCATTCATTTTTTTTTGTTCTAGTAAGACATTAGACATGAGCAAAACCTGCCTGAGCTTGCACTATTTTGACTGCTATGAGCTGATTAAATACTGTCTTGTTGCTCTGGAGACTATAGTTAGAATCTCTATTTTATGTCAAAGGTCCCTAGTGTTGTGCCATGCTGAACTGCACATTGTTTTTTTCTTTTGCATTGCAGTTCTGCTCTGCTCTGTGATACCTTTGGAAATGGTCTCCGATTCCAGAGCAGACGGACATATTTTATGCTTAATTAATAATCATCTCGAATAAAATTACTTACAGATATAAGTAGTCTTCTGGAATGAGAGCACAAATCTCTGTGACCATCTGCCTGCTAAGGCGTAGTCTCCTCCTGGCACTGGTTCTCAGTCACCTTCAGGCAGCAGTATCCTGGAGTTGAATTCTGAGGTCCCTCCGGGGGCAGGGATAGACGGGTGGGGAATCAAAATGCCGGCATCAGCTGGTGTGCCAGTTTCCCATCACTATTCCTGGCGCTGACGATTTTCACCAAGGCAGGGTGAGGGTGGCCTCGAGAACCTGACTAATCTGGTAATGATGCCGATTAAGGTAATTAAAGAGTTCATTGTGGGATCATTAAGGGACATGTTCAGATTCTATTGAGGGTGCAGGGCTGACGTGCTCCGTGTATTTCCAGGTGCATGGAGCTGGCAACACAGTGGGGAGCCAGTCGTGGCCACCCCATGAAAGGCAGAACGGCGCAAAGGGCAACTTGGCCACTGGCATACAGGTGACATTCCGTCAGCGGAAGTTGCTGGAAGAGTGGTCAGTCAACATACGAGCAACATAGGGGGCCGTCCTCCTCCTGGCATTGTGGAGGCATAAAAGGAGGGGGCAAGCCTTCCAGACACAATTGGGAGGCCACTTGAGCACAAGGAAGGTAGCGGCTGGCAATGGAAGTATGGATCTCAGATTTTGGGTCCAGTGGCGATGAGGAGTGATATCGTCTGCAGAAAGAGCTGAACCCTGGGCATCAGGAGGGCAGAGGAGAGGGACGAGGGGCTGGAAGGCAACGAAGGCCAAACCCTCAGCATAGGGTCTACCGTCAAAGATGGAACTACCTGAAGGTAACTGAGAACCAGTGCCAGAGGAGACTGCGTCTTAGCAGGCAGATGGTCACAGAGATTTGTGCCCTCATCCCAGGGGACTTCATGCCTCACAGCACTACTTGCCATGTCCTGCCTGTAGTTTTGAGAGTCACTGTGGCCATGAATATCTTCCCTCTGGCTCCTTCCAAAGATCAGCTGCAGACCTTGGTAGTGACATGCAAGTGGCTGCATACTGTTGCATCTCACAGGTTACTGATAATCTCTTTGCAGTATATACAATTCCTGATAGGTGATGCTCTTCAGGCACAGAGGGCAGTGGCATTCACCTACATCGCTGGATTGCCCCAGGTGCAGGACATCAATGGTTGTACCCTGACAACGATGAAGACACAGACTGACTGCCCAGTGAGATTCATCAACAGGAGGGGCTTCCATTCCCTCAACATTCAACTGGTCTGTGACCACAACAAGAACTTCCTACATGTGTGCGCTCACTTTCCTGGCAGCTGCCATGACTCCTTCATCCTTCGCCAGTCCAGGTGCCGCAACTCTTCATTCTGCACGCTCCCCCCCACCCCCCCGAAACTCTGTGGATGGATTCTAGGGGACAAGAGATATCCCTTGAAGAGATAGCTACTCACCCTGTGTACCATGACCCTGAGACAGAGGCACAGATGTACTACAACCGCAGCCATCTATTCACCAGGACAGCCATTGAGCAGACCATCGGGCTTCAGAAGATGCAGTTCCAGTGACTGGACCAATCAAGTGGTGCCTTGCGGTAAACACCTGCAAGGGTCTGACACATGGTGGTGTTCTGATGCGCTCTCCATAACATGGCCCTTCAGAGAGGTGTGGATCTTGAAGATAGCCAAGTGCTGGACACAGCTCATCAGGAGGAAGAGGAGATGCATGACGTGGAAGAGGAGGAGGAAGAGGATGAGGAAAAGGAAGATGAAGAACACAGAGGTTCCCTGGTTACTCAGGGAGGTGGTCGGAACCGGCGTAGAGTTCGAGGGTCTCATCGGGATGCCATTAATGTCAGGGATCATCAAATTCAGGCTTGTTTCTGCTGAGCCTCTTTGATCTAGGAGGAATGTCATGGTCTCAATTTGAGATCCCTGTGAGAATACTTCCATTGAAGACACAGCCTGGAACAGCTCAACTCTTACCACCAATGAAGGAAAGACATCTGCCCAGAGGTTTCACTGTCATCATTCACAGACCCTTGCTTGCCTTCACCACTTCACCCCTCTTCTCCTGTACCATCATTAATAAAAGAAGTTACAAATTTCAGTGCTGGCAGGTTGTCGGTAGCACTGTGGCTCTGAGCAATTTTGAGTGGTCACTAAGTACCCTGGGTACACACTTCTCCCATATTCAGGAGCAGCATGCACCCTCAGGCTCCTCAGCGGTGTGTCTGCTGGAGGATGAATATCCAGAAACCTGTCCTGAGGGTTCAGTGTTACACTCACCTTGCCAGCGTGAATAAGGTCATTGAACCTCTTCTGACACTGGACCCAGTTTCTGCGCACCACACTACGTCTGCTCACAGTGTCGGTGACCTCCATCCAGGCCGGTTTGGTTTGGGAGGTCCTCCATCTGACACCTCCAGGGAGAACCTGCCTCTTCTCCCTCACTGCCTCAAGGAGGACCTTCAGGTCTGCATCCACGAAACAAGGGTGTTATGGACAGGTGGAAAGGGGTGTGGGTGGTTCTTACTGTTCACCTCCCAACTGACCGCAATGATGTTTTGTTAACAATAATGCATATTAGCACTTGAGAGTCTTTCAGGTCAAATAAACAGAAAAATGGCAGGTTGTCTCGTTGGTTAAAAAAAAAAATGTTTTTACACAGTTGCCAAAATGGTCACAACCTCATCCACACACACATTCACTCACACACATACACAAGAATAGATAGAGAGAAAAGGGTAGGTGGTTTAAAGTCCATAGCGAGGTACGTGTTTGTGGTTTACAGTAAATCTGTTGAATCTTCTTAGGTGAAAGGTCTTTTTAAAGGTGCAGGCATGGGTGTTTATAGTCTTGAACTTGTTGTGGTGTTGAAGAGTTCTAATGGGTACAACTCAGCATAAAGCTGGTGGTGTGGACATTGTTACCATCACAGATGGAGAGTTTTAAAGTCACTTTATGATGTCTCTTCTGTAGTGGCTGTTCAGTTATCGTTCAGCAAGGCTCTTCTTACTTGGCTGGATCTCTTGTACAGCATCTGACTGGACTGCTTTCTGAAGGTGTTGGTTTGATCTCCCCTCTCTCTCCAGAGGGTTACCTTTTAAGGTCAAAATCCATCACATTATTGTTTCTCTTAGGAGATACATGGCCCTTGCCCGTGATGTGACCAATGGGCCAGGATATGATAACTATGACTATCGATTGATGTCTGAATGGGGACCATTTTGTTAACATGGTGCTATTTCACACCTATTCAATTATTCGAGCTGAGTCCATCTGTCTCCAGGATCCTTTGTTAGTTCATTTATGTTTTTAGAAGTCATTAATATGTAATCGTGCTCTTTTCAATTTCAAACGTGTTCTCCCCAGAGCTATTTCAGATGAGGTTAACAAATTCCATCTTTGCAGACAAGTTTGTTGATTTCCAGTACAGGAGTGGGTCACGTGACCACTGCTCCATTTTGGCTGTGGTACAAGTGTCCGTGTTCTTGTGTTTTTGTTTAACAGTTGACTTTTAAATTCATAATTCTTCCATTTCATTGTTTATTTCATCAAGGCGCTTTCTGTACATGACAAGGGTCTGCCCTGCCCCAAGTTCCAGGCCTCTGACTCTCCTGAGACATCTTTCCAACAGTAGGAAATGCAATGAAACAGCAGCCACAGTAATGGCGGCCATGATGGGTTTAAATCAGGCCCGTATTTGCACCTTCGTCCTGCCCCCAAGGCCACAAATTTGCCACCCAACCTGCCCATTAGCTAATTAGCAATCTGCCTCCATGCAAATTGGGGGCTGTGACTGCTTCCCCCCCACCCTGGGGGCAGGATTGGGACCCAAAAACGGTCCCGACATCTGTTTCCCACCCCTAGAAAATCCTGCCCCTGGGTGGGGGGGAATCGTCGAGGTTTATAGTGTGTGTTATGGTGTCAAGATATCTTCAACTTAAAGTGGTAGAGAAAAATCTCCAGTATATGCTGAAAAATACAGTCAATTAAAAACAGATGCTGCAAGGTGTGCAGAGCATCATGAAACACAAAAATTGGCATAAGAAAGGCTGCAGATTGACAAGAATTGTCACTAACGTTGATCAGTTCAGCTGTCTTATGTCCTCGTGAATACTTGTACAACTCACCCGACAAGTACAAAGTGTTTGGAGCAAGCATCAGAATTTCAAAGAACTCTACCCATTTCAGACCCTGATTGTAACTTCTTAAGTGTTAACACCAATAGTTCTGTTAACTCGTTGATGTGAATGTTCTCAAAAACCAAAGCAATACCTTAAGCAATTTATATCTCACATACCTATCATGTTTCATACATTACATTTTTTGTGTAAAACACCAACGAATCACAAAAGAACAATCTAAAAAAGATTACAAAGTGATAGAAACCCAGTTAGTCCTTTTTCAAGTTTTCTGACCTTGAGGTAACCTCACCTCTTCCCAAGGAAAGGTGATAAGCAGTTGCCCATTGAGATGAAACTCCTTTAGCTTCAAACTCATCTCAGGTTGTTCTATTATATCACATCCCACAGGCAGCACCTGACCCGTGGCCTAAAAAGTAATGGTTAGGTTAGGAGCTGACACTTATAACAGTGAATTTATATAGAAAATAAAAATGATTTATTCCTGAAGCCCGCTTGGGCTGCCTGCTACTCTACTTTCCTTTTCGTTTTAACACAGATACAGGAGAATCCCTAACCGAAATACCATTGTGTCCTGGCTAAAGATCCATAAATATCTCCACAGGACCAGCAGCAACAATGAAGCAAATAGTAAGCAGGAGATAGAAAAACTCCCAAAAGGCAAAAACAAATCTTCAGCAGCAAAGTTTGACCAAGTGCACTTTCCTCATAAGGTGGCCTTTAACAGTCTTTCTGCCTTATCTATCTAATCATAGCCAGAGAATCACCATGGATAGCTTCTCTTCCTATTCCCACACAGTTACCTCTGGTGTCGCCCAAGGGTCTAACCTAATTTGCATCTACATGCCCCTCGGCGACATCATCCGAAAACACGTCAGTTTCCACATATATGCTGACGACACACAGCTTTACCTCACCACCACCTCTATCAACCCATCCATTGTCTCTAAATTGTCAGACTGCTTGTCCATCCAGTACTGGATGAGCAGAAATTTCCTTCAAATAAATGCTAGAAAGACTGAAGACATTGACTTCGGTCCCTGCCACAACTCTTCTGCCTTGCCACCAACTCCATTACTCTCCTTGGCAATTGTCTGAGGCTGAACAAAATTGTTTGTAACCTTCGTGTCATATTTGACTTCAAGATGAAATTTCAACCACATATTCGCGCCATTACTAAGACCACCTATTTCGACTTCCGTAACATCACCCAACTCCACTCTTGCCTCCGATCTTCTGCCTCTGAAACCCTCATCTATACCTTTGTTACCACCAGACTTGACATTATAACCTCCGTAAGCTTGAGGTCATCCAAAACTCTGCAGCCTGTGTCCTGACTCATACCAAGTCCCCTTCACCTATCACCCCTGTGCTCACTGACCTACATTGGCTCTCAGTTAAGCAATGCCTTGATTTTAAAATTCTTATCTTCGTTTTCAAATGCCTCCATGGCCTGGCCTCTCCCTATCTCTGTAATCTCTCCCAGCCCTACAACCTTTCGAAATATTTGTGCTCCCCTAAATCTTGAACATCTCTGATTAAATCGCTCCACTATTGGTGGCTGTGCCTTTAGCTGCCTTAGCCCTAAGTTCTGGAATATGCTCCCTAAAGGTCTCCACCTCTCTACTGCACTTTCCACCTTTAAGAGAGGCCTTAAACCTACCTCTTTAACCAAGCTTTTGGTCATCTGTCCGATCTCCTTACTCAGCTCAGTGTCATATTTCGTTTTCTAATGCCTCTGTGAAGCGGCTTGGGACATTTTATGATGTTAAGGGTGCCATATTTACAACACATTGTTATACTGCAATGTTTTATGTTTCATATAGGCATGTTTTTGAGCTGGTAGTGGGAAAGGAACATCCAACATCAGTACATCATTTAAATTTCAGTTACATGTGTCAGGCAAGATTGAGACATGTATTGCTGTCAGCCTACATCTCAGGTAAAGGAAAATTCTAGCATGTGAAAAATTGTCACTCGGCCTCCTTGGCCTGCTTTTCTGCACTGCACACCCTGAATCTGTCACAAAATGTGTGGAACATGTAGGTCAGAATATCAGAGAAAAGAGCAATAATATCAGCAAACATTCAATCAGGAGATTGGAGATATATTTTCTACTGCATTCCCCAACCCCCCATACCACCACTACTACTGCTGTAGTCTTCCTGTGCTACGCAACTGAGAGAGCAAACTGAAGAATAGTCTGTCAATGATCTTTAGCTTGTTTTTAAGAGGCACGAGACAGGCTCATAACAACTAACTGGATTTATCTTCCTTCTCGATTGCAATCTTAACCTGCTTAATGCAAATAGGAATTTATGCAAATTAGGATCTTATTACATCAATAGGACCTCAATTGCAGTTTAACTCACGCCTGAGTTGGAAGTTGCAGTGAAAGCAAGTTAGTAGGTGTTAGGAAGGACAAAAAAGTGAGACAGAAACTTAACTTTGTGGGATTCCAGAAGGAGCAGGAGTACTCCTTGTGGCCCCACAATGAAAGTTGTAGCTTCCCATGCCCTGGATTCCCCTCCGCATAACCCTTTCAAAACCTCTTCACCATTTACCTGAAAGTTGGGATCTTGTCGCTCTTAAGTAGCCGTGTTGCACAGTCCTTCCACTTGTTCTGGGCTGGAAGTGGACAAACATAAAATTGGAAACCAAGGGGGGAATTTTATGCTCTCCCCTGTGCTGGGTTTGGAGGCGGGGAGAGCATATAATCGGGCGGGATGGTGGCAGGGTTCCCCTCCACCCAAATTAAGTCTGGGGTGGGAAGGCCTGTGAACAGCCTTCCTGCCCTGCCGCCAATTGAGGCCCTGAAATGGACAATTAATGCCCAATTAAGGGTCTCATGCCGCTGCCGCCACTGGAATTAGCCTAGCGGTGGGCAGGCCTGTTGCCGCACAGGGAGCACACCAAGTCGGTGGGGGTCCCTCATATAATGGCACTGAGTACCTGAACAAGGGACCCGGCATCAGGAGTGGGGGGGGGCCCTCGCTGAGGGACAACCCCTGTCCTTGTTGCCGACCCCACTACACCCCCCACCCCCGTGACCCCCATCCAGCGAAGCCCTTCCTGCTGTGACTTACCTGTAGCCTGGGTCTCTCACCTTGGGTGAGACCAGTACCAGCAGCAGCCGCCGCCTCCGTGGTATCACTGCTCAGTTAAAGAGCTGCCAGACTCTGATTATCTGAGTTCTCAGGTAGGACTTCTGCCGTCAGTGTCTTTGATCCTGGAGAAGGCCTGCCGCTGTCCACTTGAGTGCTTAATTGGCACTTGATCCAGCGGACCTTCTCCAGAGGAGGTGACTTGGGGTTCTCGTGGCACTTTTGCCAGTGATGAGACCTCCTCTCCCCGATAAAATCCTGACCCTAGTTAAAATGTCCCCCTCAGGGACTTGTAGGTAGTCGCATTTTAAACAGGAATTTGCAAGTTCTCGGCTTTACTCTTGTGTTGGAAGCTAAAAATGCAGGCCATCAGTTTTTGCAGTTAGATGTATTCTGAAAGAATGGGATTGCCAAAAATGAGCATCAGCCCAAGAATGGATCAGGATGTGAGGTTTCTTCTTGCATATTTTTCAACAGGAAGTCGAATTAAGTAAGTACAATTTGACATTTACTCTGTATTCTCACTTGCTGTCTATAAAACAATCTAAGTGTATCTCATTTCGGAAAGATCGGAGAAATGCAAATGAGTGCAAGTGCAAAGGTCACAATATCCTGCCCAGATTGCATGGGGAGTCCGATTGTTATACCCTCAGGTTATGTGATTGTATTATTAGATATTGGATATTTTGGGCACACTCTGGAATTTAAGATAGCCAGACCACTTGTCGGAATGACTAGAACCACTGTATTTAAGAGAATACATAAGGCCGTACATCTTGTATAAACAATGAATCAGTAATCAGCAAATAAATAGTTCTGAACTGTTGTAAACAGCTCACCCATTCACAGTATAAGAATACCGTCTCTTAGATTTAATAGTGTGCAGAATTTTTGTTACTCATTTTTACATAACGGGTTGGATTTTACCAAGCCCACGACATCGGGCTGCGTTGCGGGGTGGTGGGCTGGATGATGGTTGTGGCAGAGGCCCGCCACAGAGCATGACACCAGGAGGGCCTGGCCCGATCCTCCTGGTGGCAGTGAAGCTCTGTGGTGGACAGCACCCCCCCCACCGCCGCTGGGACCTCCATTTCTATATTTAAATTAATGAGATGAATAAATTTAAATGAACTTACCTTGAATCTTCCGGGCTCGCCGTGATCCTCAGTGCAGCGGCCAGCACTCCCATGCTTTGAATTCCCCATCTGAGGAAAGCCGGCATGACACTGGTGGGGAGGGGGGGGGGGAGGAGTTAAGATTTCCAGTGTGGGGGGTGGGGGGAACGGGGGCAAATAAACATAATGAGTGTAGGGGATGGTGGGAAGGGGGGAACTTTAAACTGTGTGCAATTTTGGGGGGGGAAGGTCAGCTTTAAAAGCTAAGTCTTTTGGCGGGGGAAAGGACAAATAGTAAATGTAATTGTTATTGGGGGATGGGAAAGGAGTGACAGAATTTTATTTGATAAAGTTTATGGGGGGTGTATCTTAAAAAATTTAAATATGCCGGCAGGGCTGGCTGCCCTTTAAAAAGGGCGCTAGTACCTGCGCACAGGCAGCTGGCACTATTGCTGGTGTTGGACAGCCTGCCCCCTCCACGTGATTGTGGGGTGGCGGGCCATCCCGGCCATTTAAATGAGCTAACACGCAGGAGAGCGTGGCAGCTCTAAGGCATGAGCCGCCATTTTTTGAGCTAGCCACCAAGAGCGACGGCCGCTTCTTAAAATCCAGCCCAACTTTCCTAAAATAATGTTGTTATCCATTTTAGAAGTGTAACAGTCCTTGCAAATATTCAGACTTGTAGTTGTAATAAAACCTTTTGCTTTACAAAACTATAAATCAGACATTAAACTTTAAAATTAGCTGCTAAAGTAACTGGGTCATCCCTGTTTAGAAAGTCATTGATTAAACTGATACTGCATCTTTGTCCTTCCATAAAAAACATGCGGCATGAGTAGGGCCCTACCAAATTCACGGCCGTGAAAAATGCACCATGGACAGTGAAGTCTCGGGTCCTCCGTGAAATCGTCCATTTTGCGAACATCGCATGATTGACACTAGGCTCACCTCGCTGATTGGTAGTTGAGGAAGGGATTCTGGTGCAGTTCTGAGAGTTTTGGGGGAGACGGTGGCGTAGTGGTAATGTCACTAGACTAGTAATCCAGAGCCCAGGCTAATGCTTTGGGGACATGACCAGGGCAGATGATGAAGTTTGAATTCAATTAATAAATCTGTAATTAAAAGCTAGTCTAATGGTGATCATGAAACTATTGTCAATTGTTGTAAAAACCCATCTGGTTCACTAATGTTCTTTAGGGAAGAAAATCTGCCGTCCTTACCTGGTCTGGCCCACATGTGACTCCAGACCCACAGTAATGTGGTTGACTCTTAAAATGCCCTCTGAAATGGCCTAGCAAGTCACTTATTTCAAGGGCAATTAGGGATGGGCAATAAATGCTGGCCTAGCCAGCAATGCCCAAATCCCACAAACGAATAAAAAAAAAGCAGTCTCAAGTATTAGCAGACAAGTGAGAATGCCAGAATGAGAAAATCAAAAACACCACAACATCAAGTAAAAGAATTTGGAAGCCAAATTCTGCATGCCGATGGCGGAATACTGTTTTGTACAAGACGCAATGTTTTGTTGGATCACACAGGGTGGGCAACGGTTCAGCGCCACTTAGAGTCCGAAAGGCATCGCAGCAGAAAGAGAGGTTCCGACACCCTCGCTGCTGGAAAGCAATCACACAATAAAACAAACAACGATTTCATCTCTTTTTAAGCAGTCGACAGAGAGCTCAGAAATTTGTAAGTTGGTTACAATGGAACTTGTGAATGCTTTTGCAAATGCCAACATACCATTGGTAAAACTTGATCACCCAAAGCTGCGGGTATTCATTCAACGTAATGTGCAAAATGGTGGTTGCTTGCCAAGTGCAAATAAACTATGACAGGACTACCTACCGAAGTTTTTTGCTACACATTGAGAGAAGATCAAGTCTCAGATTAACGCAACAGTCTTTTGCAATTATTTGTGATGAGTCCACCAATGAGCAAGAGAACTACGTGGTGTATGTTTTGTTTGATTTTATGTCTGGCAAGGCTGAAGATGTACAGTCAGGAAAGCTAACAACAGTGCTCAGAGACTATGTCCACTTAGAAGCTATTAATTACACAACAGTTTCTCAAGCGATAATCAAAACCATTTCAAAATATGGTGCAGATGTCAACAAAGTACTTTCATAACTGGCAATGCAACTTACATGACAAAATCTGTCAAATCTGTGCTTCAAGGTGTAATGCCTAATGCTGTCCATATTACATGTAATGTACATATTATTTCTCTCGTCAGTGAGCTGTGGAAAAGTGAGCTTGATAAATTCGACAAACTGCTCAGCTGAATTCAAAAGATTTTCAAATACTGTCCCAGCTGCAAGCTTCAATACAGACCACACATTGCAAATGTGGCTGAAATGGCTGAATCAGGGGAACAAAATATCGGCCTTCCTCCAGGGACATTAACTACTCATTGGATTTCTTGGTTTTGGGTGTTAAATTCCAGAAAGCTTGTTGTGGAAGGATGATGCTGGAGCCTATCTTTACTCAGTTTCACATTTATTGTACAGAGTAAAAGGATTACAAACATATAGCTCCTCACTCAAACCTTCCGCCAGTCTCAGTTAGTGTTTCCTTATAAGTGCTCAAGTAAAGCTCCAATTAGCAACCTCCACCTTCATATAATTAAACAACTGATACACAATTAGGGCAGCACAGTGGCGCAGTGGCTAGCACCACAGCCTCACAGCTCCAGTGATCTGGGTTCGGTTCTGGGCACTGTCTGTGCGATGTTTGCAAGTTCTCCCTGTGACTGCGTGGGTTTCTTCCGTGTGCTCCGGTTTCCTCCCACATGCCAAGACTTGCGGGTTGATAGGTAAATTGCCCCTAGTGTAGGTTGGAGAATTGTGGGGCTGTGAGAGGGAAAAATGGGATTAATATAGGATTAGTATAAATGGGTGGTTGATGGTCGGCACAGGGCCTGTTTCGGTGCTGTATCTCTCTATGACTCTAATCAATAGATTCCCTTCTTTCTTTTATAACAAAACTGAGATTAACATGCTCAAACATTTCAAAATAAATTCCATATTATGCACAAAGTATCAACATGTTCAAAGAACATTTCAAATTAAATCAAAATAAGTTCCATATTAGGTACAAAGTATTACATTGTGAGACGCCCCTCCTCTAGCACCCATAACAATTTCCTCGTACTAGCATTTCTTTTTTGTGAAACCATCAGATAACTGATGACGTGCATCTACCCATTTAAGTTTGGAGATTTCCTTTCTCTCCAGCATTTGTTTCAAACCAGCAAAGTCAATATGTAGTCTTTTCTCACTCACACGTTTTGTAGAGAGTACATTGTCCCATCAAGAACGATTATCTACATAACATTCAATGGGTGTCTGATCTTCAGTACTTCCCTTGTTCAGAATTTCACCTAAAGCATTTGAACGAGAACCCCATAACCACTACCTTCACAATACCTAGTGTTTCTGCAGCTAAAGTGCTTTTAATAACCCTTTTTATTTTCTTAGCTACCTAAGCTAAAGGATAACATTTCCCATTTTCACCCATCAGAAATATTATGAAACCAGCTACACTCGAATACCCATCAGGAAGATTAGCATGTGAAGCATCACTAAAAATAACTAGCTTCATGTTGATTGGGTCACGTCAATACACATTTCTCCAGATTTTTAAAAATGTTTTATTTGCCCTTAAAACATTTTCAGCTTTTGGTTGATTCATCATCATGCTTAACTCCAGCACATCAAAACAAGCATCAGGTCTAGTCTGAGTGCACAACCAGTTTAATTGACCAATCAAGCTTCACAATTGCTTAATCTCTTCTTTAGGTATATGATCATCTTTCTCGGATGACTCAGCACGATTAATCAGGATGGGAGTAGCACTCTTTAAATAGGATTGTTGATTTAAAGTTATTCCAGACTTACTCTGCTTAATATCTAAACCAATATATTTAAAAGCCCTACAAGCCTGACTCCCAAACTTAAATTCTGCCTTAATCTTATTGATAACATATTTCTCAAAATCCCCAGTACCACCCCATAAGAAATCATCAACATGCATCATGAAGATGCCTGAAAGTTTCCCTTTATGATACCAATAAAACATTGCAGGATCTGCTTTTAGTTGAACACATGTAATTTTCAGCAAACAGATCTCACTGAGAAATACCATGCCATGGAAGCATCACTAAGGCCATAGATGCATTTTTTCAGTTTCCATTGTTTTCCTTCTGCACCTGCTGCCTCTTTAGGTGATTTCAGAAACACTTCTCTCTGAAAAGTACCACCCTGCAGAAATGTGACTTTCATGTCAATGGATCTATACTCCCATGAATATGTGGCCAAAAGAGCTAAAAATATTTATAAGAATACTTTTCCAGCTGTGGGAGAGTCCACTCTAACATCGGTATCACCAAGTTGCTCTTCAAAACCCCTCACAACTAGCCTCGCTTTAGCCTTGCAAGTTCCATCGGGAAGGACTTTTTCAGTACAAATCCATCTATGTGACAAGGCTGTCTGTCCCCTATCTGGTACTTTAGAATAAACACCAAATTCTCCCCAACTCTCTACTTCCTTATATTTTGCTTCTCTTATTAGTTTATCCTCAAGTTTATTGGCAGCTACTAAAACTTCACGGTCATGAGGACTTCTGCTTCTAGTTCTATTCTGAGGCTACTCTCCAGCTTTCGTTTCATTGTGGAATCTGTTCAAACCACAGCTTCCATTAACACTTCGATGTCTTTTGGGACGACCCTATAAGATCTCCCTCGTGCACCATCGGGGGCTCTTTCTCCAGTATGTGATTGTTTCCTGATGTAAGAGTCACTTCCAGACTGACTATTAGAACTTGCACTGCGCTTTCTTACTCTCCACTCTTTCACCCCATTCTGCCATTCCATGGACCTTGCTTCTTGGCCATCAGCTTGAACATTCAACCAATATTTAAGCTTGCCTGGTTTTCCTGCACATCCCACAATTGTTGCATCCTTCCATTTATTAGAGCCCTCTGGAATATAAGTTACTCGAGTACCTACTCAGGGCAATTGGCCTTTGGATACAATGAACCTAAACAGTTTGATTTCCATGCTTGTTAACTACTGTCTTACTGTCACAATCACCAGGACCCTTCCATTCCCTATGACCCTCTCTTTTATAATACACCAAATCTCCTGAATTAAATTCCGCTTCAGATGGCCTTATATGATGCCTCAGGGCTCTCTGAATTTTCTCAGAGATGTCAGCCTTGATGAAAGCTCGTCTTCCTGCATGTAAAGCATTTAAATGTGTAGAAAAATGTAACTAATTGTAGTACCTTCTAGAGCAGCAGGACTGCCGCACAGTACAGAAGGCAATTTGGGATTTTGCCCATCGACCAATTGATAGAAACTATATACCCCAACCGTCTAAAGTGAATTCTTTACCGCCCGTGCCAGGGCAGTTGTCAACTTGCAGTTTGGTCGGTTGGCTAAGATTTGATGCAGAATTTAATCAATCATTGCATGATTCCTTTCACAGAGCCCATTGCTGAAAGGGCTTTCAGTTGCAATATTCATAACTATAATGTTCATGTTTTCACACATGTCTCTGAACTAGTCATTGGCAAATTCCCCTCCATTATCAGTCAGAAACGTAGCTGGTGCCCCAAGTCCAGTCCCTATCCATTTCTCCATTAGTTTATCTATAATTACCCTTTTGTCCTTGCTATGTATTATTGTAGAAAGAAAACATTTAGTTGCTAGGTCTATAAAATGTAGAATGAAAATATCCTTGTCTTTGTCCCATACATTTAAATCCATGGCATCTACCTCATTTAAGTCAATGGAACGCTTACAATAGGACGTGATGGTGTCCTCTGATGCTTTTTACACTTTTCACACTTTTCACTAATCTCTTCTATTATCCTTGTATTCTCTTTGGCCTCCTTATCTCAAGAGACAATGGGTAAGCGCCTGGAGGTGGTCAGTGGTGTGTGGAGCAGCGCCTGGAGTGGCTATAAAGGTCAATTCTAGAGTGACAGGCTCTTCCACAGGTGCTGCAGAAAAATTTGTTTGTCGGGGCTGTTACACAGTTGGCTCTCCCCTTGCGCTTCTGTCTTTTTTCCTGCCAACTGCTAAGTCTCTTCGACTCGCCACACTTTAGCCCCGCTTTTATCCTTGTATACTCTTCATCTTTCACACCTGCATCCTTCAGCAGGGTTTTAATTCTTGAACAAGAAGGGGGAGCCAATGGTCTACATAACTTTAAGACAATTTGCTTTTTTCTCTTTGATTCTTATCACCTGATGCCATTAATACTTCTCTCACACTCTGACTAGAAACATCAGGTTTTGTTAAGGCAATACAATAATGCCCTGACCAGGTAAACTGCAGATCCACTGACTTTCCAAAAACAATTGCCTTATCATGCTCCATATCAAGTTTCATTTGTGGCTTTTTCAGTGAAGGTTTCCTCAACAGTAAAGGTATCTCACTCGAGACTAAATCAGTACTGAGAAAGTGGCTTACTCCAGCTATTTTACTTGGAATTATTACTCTCTTCAATGACTTCAACATGTTGTTATCACCAAACCTAAAGCTGGTAGTACCCTTAACCTTGAGTCAATCCTCACTACTGAGTGAATCCAGATAATATTGTAATCAATCAGTTCCACATACTGTCGATGTGCAAGGATGATCTAATAATGCACAGTTGAACGAATCTGCAACAAACACATTCATCACAGGACTAAAACTCCTTGTATAATTTGTTTAAATTCATCAGTATCTTCCTCTTCTGCCTCAGAATTCTCTGTGCCATGTGTTATTTTGAGGATTCTGTTCCTCCACTTAGGGCAGTTCATTGCATAATGAGTCACATCTGAAGCACCTGTTCCTTGGGCATTCCTGGGATTCATTCGCCTATGATTGCTGTTCCAATTCTGTCTTCTGCTGTGAATAGTCAGACTTGGTAAAGGTGCTTTCATCCTCATTCCTCCTGTCTGTAACTCTTCGATTTTACTTATGCCTCTGTCCAGTATCTGGACCATTTCAAAATCTAGTAATCATTGAGTCCTCCATTCTTTGTGTCATTGGAGAATGCCCTTTTTTTTTTCTACCAGGGCTGCAGGAAATGACTGTTTCCCCAGGAATTTCTTTAAGGCAGCAGACATCTGATCTAACAGGGAGTCTTTTTCCAAGAAGCAAACCCCAGTTAGAACCAGGAGCCTGTCCATATGTGACAACCTAGCACAATCTATCAATTTAAATTAACCAGGAATCTCCAAATTGAATTTCCTCAATCTTCTATAGTCTGTTCAAGTCCATGATATATTCCTCCATTGAATAACCATCTGTTTTCTGAAATCTATCAAAGTCTGACCATGCCTCATATGCATTCAATAGGTCATCTTTCTTGTAAATTTCATCCAAGAATTCTAATTGATGAGCATCCAGTTCACAAAACACTTTACTCTGGTTTTACTTTTGGTAGGAAATAACAATGCCAAGGCCATATTCTGTCTCCTCTTTGGTAGGGATGTAACCTGTGTCCACAAATCCATTTCATTCTTCCACTGGTCATATGGTTCAGACTCAGAGAACATCAGAGGGTAATCATATCCTACAATTTACACTTGCTTTCTGCCATATTTTCCATGTTAGCGAGTAGGTTTTTACCTCTCGATGTAAAAAAATTCTTAGTTTCCAACCTTCCGCTTTGGGCAACCGTCCTCTGCTACCATGTTAAATTACAGAATACTTGTTAAGCAAGGATGATGTTGGAGCTTATCCTTACTCAGTTCCACATTTATTGTACAGAGTAAAAGGATTACAAACATGTAGATCCTCTCTCAAATCATCCATCAATCTCTTGAAGCGTTCACATGTTACTAATGATATTAGCCACAGGCACCATTAACTTTCACTCTATCTAACATTTAGGCAATTAAAAAAAAACACTTTCAAGCTAGTTTGTCATTAAGTGCAAATAAAGTTGTTTTAATGTTGACAGTACAGCACCGTGAAAGTAATGTCCAAGCTTACAAGCTCCGAGTGCATTTCTCAGCATTTTCTTTACTATTGTGTTTCTGATCCTGATAGCTCCATTTCTTTTTCATTCTCCCTCCAATAGTCTCTTCCGAAAGACACGCCTAACCTCTGCTGGGTTACAGTTTCACAGTTGCCAGTTGCCTTCTCACACCTTACCTGAGCGGTCATTCTTCGCATGTAGCCCAGAACAGTAAGGATTTACATGCCTTTTGACTATTGAGGCATCATACCCAAGCCCATCAGTCCTCATGCAAAGCCCATAAACATAGATTTTCCAGTAAAAATCATGAGGTACTGATCCAGAGTGGGAAGCATAGTTGACCTTTTTCCCACCTAGAATGCAAATGTAGCATCCCTGCGGTCTCTCAGTTGAGATGAGCGTACTCAATTCAGATTGGGAATTCAACCTAGGATCTTCTTGGTCTGTGTGGTTCAATTCTACGTTGTATGGCCGTGCATAATGTGCCTGAACAATTACAGAATCACAGCATTGTTACAGTGCAGAAGGAGGCCATTTGGCCCATTGTGTCTGCACTGGCTCTCTCAAAGAGCAATTCCCTCAATCCCATTCCCCTGCCTTCTCCCCATAACCCTGCACATTCTTCCTTTTCATAGAACTGTCCAGTTTCCTTTTGAATGCTTCAATTGAACCTGCCTCCACTGCACTCTCAGGCAGTGCATTCCAGACCTTAACCACTCGCTGTGTGAAAAAGTTTTTCCTCATGTTGCTTTTGCTTCTCTTACCAAATACTTTAAATCTGTGCTCTCTCGTTCTTGATCCTTTCACGAGTGGGAACAGTTTCTCTCTATCTACTCTGTCCAGACCCCTCATGATGTTGAATAGCTTTATCAAATCACCTCTCAGCCTTCTCTTTTCCAAGGAAAACAGTCCTAACTTCTCCAATCTATCTTCATAACTGAAATTCCTCATCCATGAAATCGTTCTCGTGAATCTCTTCTGTACTCTCTCCAATGCCCTCACGTCTTTCCTCAACTGCAGCACCCAGAATTGGACGCAATACTCCAGCTGAGGCCGAACTAGTGTCATATACAAGTTCAATGTAACTTCCTTCTCTTGTACTCTATGCCCCTATTAATAAAGCACAGGATACTGTATGCTTTATTAACTGCTCTCTCAACCTGTCCTGCCACCTTCAATGACTTATACACATATACACCCAGGTCCCTCTGCTCCCGCATCCCCTTTAGAATTGTGCCCTTCATTCTTTATTCTGTCTCTCCATGTTCTTCCTACCAAAATGAATCTCCTCACATTTCTCTGCATTGAACTTCATCTGCCACCTATCTGCCCATTCCACCAACTTGTCTCTGTCCTTTTGGAGTTCTACACTATCCTCCTCACAGTTCACAATGCTTCCAAGTTTCGTATCATCAGCAAACTTTTAAATTGTGCCCTGTATACCACGATGACGTGGAGGGGGCAGGTGAGCTGTCGCTGGCAATGGTGTACGGCACCAATACACAGCTGCCGGCACGAATTTTATAGGGCTTACAGACCTCAATGGCGATTTAAAAATTAAAGGGCCAGGTCAGTTCAATTACCACAAAACTGATTTAAATTACCGTTAAATGCATTCCCCCCACTCCTCCCAATGCCATTTCCAGACATTCATGCCCTTTTCCCCCCCGGAATTCGAATAAAGAGAATTTGACCATCCCCCCCCCCACCCCAAAGTTCGGCAACTTTGCCCTTTACCCCTTCCCATCACCACCTCTGACCAATCCACATCGTTGTTACCCCGCTTCCCCCCTCCAGCACAGAGAAGAAATACTCCTCTCCCCTCCTCACAGGTGTCGCATCATGTTTTGCCGAACAGGGATTCGAAGGCACAGCATTGTCGGCCGCCCAAATGAAGTTCAGTGATTAAGCAGGTGACGGGACCTCCTTAAATCAGGTACGTAAACTAGTTTACATATTGAAATGGGGCTCCCGTTGCCAACCGGCAGGGCCGCCGCCACGAAGCCTCGCCACTGCCGTCGAGTTCGGCATGGGGCCTGCCACCATTGGGTTTGGTGGCGGGCCTCCGCCGCACCGATCCACATTGCCCCCCACCCCCCCTGCCACCGTTCCCGACAGTGGAGGGGCTTTAAAATCCAGCCCAATGTTTCAGGTCACAGAATCATGGAGTGATTACAGCACAAAGGAGGTCATTCGGTCCATTGTGTCTGTGTCAGCTCTCTGCGAGAGAACTCACATGGTCTGACTCAACCACCTTTGCCCCTTAGCCCTGAAAAATTTTTCTGTTCATATAATTATCCAATTCTCTTTTGAAGGTCTTGATTGAATTTGCCTCCACCACACTCTCAGGCAGTGCATTCCAAATCCTAACCACTCACTGCGAAAAAGTTTTCCCTCATTTCACTGTTATTTTTTTTCCCAGTCACCTTAAGTGGTTGTCCTCTGGTTCTCGAGCCTTCCACCAATGGGAACAGTTTTTCTCTATGTACTCTGTTCAGACCCCTAATGATTTTGAACACCTCCATCAAATCTCCTCATAATCTTCCCTTCTCCAAGGAGAACAGCCCCAGCTTCTCCAATCTATCTATGTAACTGAAGTTGCTCATCCCTGGACCCTTTCTAATGTCTTCACATCCTTCCTTAAGTGTGGTGTCCAGAACTGGACACAATACTCCAGTTGAAGCCAAACCAGTGTTTTATACAGGTCGATGACCTTTCATCAAAACTCAGATTCTGACATTTTCACCCATGTTTGGGAGATTGCATTCTGCAACGACATCGATTTTTCTGTAAAACTGATGATTCAGTGACCTTCAAATTATGATCAAAATGCTAAAAGAAAGGTCCTGGTCCTGATGTCCCTCACCATAATGAGCAATGGAAAAATACATCCCAAAATAGTATTTAGAAAATAAATAAATTGTGTTTTATTTAACCTTTGTCAAAGTCATATTTGTTGAGATCTGAACTTCATTTTTCAGCTGTACTCGTTTAGCACTTCACTATGCTAAGGTATAACAATAATTTTCAGTGTTGATTACAGAATAGGCTCAGCAGACATGTTGTAATGTGATTGCGAAACATATAGATCTGTCTCAAAAAAGCTGACTGAACAAACCATCCAGGTATAAACAGTTCACTGCCAAATTAATACTTTTTTGCTTCTAATTACTCTGTGATTGTACATGCAACATTCCTGAGATATGTGGTTTTCCATGGGTGGTTTATTTCGCATTAATCTTCTATATCTGCAGTTGTGAATATCTATCATTCCGACCCTCACTGATTGCCACGAGCGATCCTTTGCTCAGATCAATCCATTCAAAATCATCATCCTTGTTTATTAATTGTTCTGTGGCCTTCCCCTATTCTGCCTCCAGCCCTATGCCCCATTTTGCACCCACCATTGTTCCACCTTTGACCTTCTGTGTGCACCTCCACTTCAATATGATAGAATTCTTCATTGAGATGGAGAGTGAGAGAGTTGATTCCGATACTAGGGTCCTGACTCTAAATAAAGGAAACTATGAAGGTATGAGGCACGAGTTGGCTATGATAGATTGGGGAAGGTTACTTAAAGGGTTGACCGTGGATAGGCAACGGCTAGCATTTAAAGAGCGTATGGATGAATTACAACAATTGTTCATTCCTGTCTGGTGCAAAAATAAAACAGGAAGGGTGGCTCAACCGTGGCTTACAAAAGAAATTAGGGATAGTATTAGATGCAAGGAGGAGAAATATAAAATGGTCAGAACAAGCAGCAAACCTGAGGATTGGGAGCAGTTTAGAATTCAGCAAAGGAGGACAAAGGGATTGATTAAGAAGGGGAAAATAGAGTATGAGAGTGAGCTTGCAGAGAACATAAAAACTGACTGTAAAAGCTTCTATAGATATGTGAAGAGAAAAAGATTCGTGAAGACAAATGTGGGTCCCTTACAGTCAGAAATGGGGGAATTTATAATGGGGAACAAAGAAATGGCAGACCTATTAAATACATACTTTGGTTCTGTCTTCACAAAGGAGGACACAAATTACCTCCCAGGAATATTGGGGAACATAGGGTCTAGTAAGAATGAGGAATTGTACAAAATCAGTATGAGTAGGGAAATGATGTTAGGGAAATTGATAGGATTGAAGGCTGATAAATCCCCTGGGCCTGATAATCTACATCCCAGAGTACTTAAGGAATTGGCCCGAGAAATAGTGGTTGCATTGCTAGTCATTTTTCAAAATTCTATAGACTCTGGAACAGTTCCAATGGATTGGAGGGTAGCTAATGTAACCCCACTATTTAAAAAAAGGAGGTAGAGAGAAAACAGGGAATTATAGACCAGTTAGCCTGACATCAGTAGTGGGGAAAATGCTAGAGTCCATTATAAAAGATGTAATAGCAGAGCACTTGGAAAACAATGACAGGATCGGACAAAGTCAACACGGATTTATGAAAGGGAAATCATGCTTGACAAATCCACTGGAATTTTTTGAGGATGTAACTAGTAGAATAGATAAGGGAGATCCAATGGATGTGGTGTAATTGGACTTTCAGAAGGCTTTCGATAAGGTCCCACATAAGAAATTAGCATGCAAAATTAAAGCACATGGAATTGGGGGTAAGGTATTGACATGGATAGACAACTGGTTGGCAGACAGGAAACAAAGAGTAGGAATAAATGGGTCTTTTTCCGAGTGGCAGGCAGTGACTAGTGGGGTACCGCAGGGATCAGTGCTAGGACCCCAGCTATTCACAATATAAATTAATGATATAGATGAGGAAATTATGTGTAATATATCCAAGTTTGCAGACGACACAAAGCTGGGTAGGAGTGTGTGCTGTGAGGAGGATGCAGAGAAGCTCCAGTGTGATTTGGACAGGTTGAGTGAGTGGGCAAATACATGGCAAATGCAGTATAATGTGGATAAAGGTGAGGTTATCCACTTTGGTGGCAAAAACAGAAAGGCAGATTATTATCTGAATGACGTTAGATTGGGAAAGGGGGAGGTGCAGCGAGACCTGGGTGTCCTTGTGCACCAGTCACTGAAAGTAAGCATGCAGGTGCAGCAGGCAGCTAAGAAGGCAAATGGTATGTTGACTTTCATAGCGAGAGGATTCAAGTACAGGAGCAAGGATGTCTTGCTGCAATTATACAAGGCCTTGGTGAGACCACATCTGGAGTATTGTGTGCAGTTTTGGTCTCCTTATCTGAGGAAGGATGTTCTTGCTATGGAGGGAGTGCAGCGAAGGTTCACCAGACTGATTCCTGGGATTGCAGGACTGAAATATGAAGAGAGATTGGGTCAATTAGGCTTGTATTTGCTACAGTTTAGAAGAATCAGAGGGGATCTCAGAGAAACCTACAAAATTCTAACAGGACTGGACAGACTAGATACAGGAAGGATGTTCCCGATGGTGGGTAGTCCAGGACCAGGGGTCACAATCTAAGGATAAGGGGTAAGCCATTTAGGACTAAGATGAGGAGGGATTTCTTCACCCAGAGAGTGGTGAACCTGTGGAATTCTCTACCACAGAAAGCAGTTGAGGCCAAATCATTAAATATATTCAAGAAAGAGTTAGATACAGTTCTTAGGGCTAAAGGGATCAGGGATACGGGGAGAAAACGGGAGCGGGGTACTGAGTTTGGATGATCAGCCATGATCATATTTAATGGCAGTGCTGGCTCGAAGGGCCGAATGGCCTACTCCTGCTCCTATTTTTTCTATGTTTCTATGTTTCTAATATCAGAGCCTTCAGGGATCATACCTCAGCACTCTGGAACTACCTTTCCACCTTGGCACATCGATCCACATGTCTAAAAATCTCAGTAAACCCTACTTTTTCTACAAAAGCAAAATACTACAGATGCTGGAAATCTGAAATAAGAACAGAAAATGCTGGAAATACTCAGCAGGTCAGGCTGCATCTGCAGGGAAAGAAACAGAGTTAATGGACTGGAATTTACCAGTCCTTTGGAATGGGCTGGGAGGCAGGAAGCCTGGCAGAATGGTGTAGGAAGGCGGAGGGTGGTATACCCATCATCTTCCTGCTGCTATGCCATCTTGCCAGCAGCAGAAAGGTGGCAGACAGACAACTCACCTGGAGCCTAATTACAAGTAGAAAATAAAGGGGCTTTTTCCACCTCTGCAGGCATTTTACCAGCATTTGGGGAACCTCCGGCAGTGGCTATTGCTAGCGATGCGCTGCTGAGCTGTTGGCCCTCAGATTGGCCGGCAGCTCTTGGAGGTGGGCTGCGGCCTTTAATAGGGACAGCAGCCCCAGTGGCAGCCAACAAATCAGTATTCTCTTCTCATACAGTATAAAGTTGTTGTTTTCCCTTACATTGGTATTCTTGCAGCTTGTCCTGATGAGTGCAAGACGCAAATCTTGGACAACATGTCTCTATTTTCAGTAATATTCAAAAATTACAATCTCCAGGGAAGTGGTACTGAGCAAATTGTTGGAGCTATGGGCTGACAAGTCCCTGGGTCCTGATGGACTTCATCCTAGAGTCTTAAAAGAAGTGGCTTCTTTTGGGCCTCCTTATCTCGATAGACAATGGATACGCGCCTGGAGGTGGTCAGTGGTTTGTGAAGCAGCGCCTGGAGTGGCTATAAAGGCCAATTCTAGAGTGACAGGCTCTTCCACAGGTGCTGCAGAGAAATTTGTTTGTCAGGGCTGTTGCACAATTGGCTCTCCCCTTGCGCCTCTGTCTTTTTTCCTGCCAACTACTAAGTCTCTTCGACAGCTAGCAAGATAGTTAATACGTTGGTTTTGATTTCCCAAAATTCCCTAGATTCGGCAAAGGTTCCATTAGATGGGAAAATAACGAATGTAACTCCTTTATTCAAAAAGGGAGGGAGACAGAAAGCAGGAAACTACAGGCCAGTTAGCTTTACATCTGTCATAGGGAAAATGTCTGAAACTATTATTAAAGATGTTATAGCAAGGCACTTAGAAAAATTCAAGGTAATTAGGCAGAGTCAACATGGTTTTGTGACAGGGAAATCACATTTAACCAATTTATTGGAGTTCTTTGAAGAAGTAACATATGCTGTGGATAAAGGGGAACTGGTGGATGTACTGTCCTTACATTTCAAGAAGGCATTTGATAATTGTGGTAACTGCGGAAAATAAAAGCTCATGGTGTAGGGGGCAATATTTTGGCATGGATAGAAGATTGGCTAGCTAACAGGAAACAGAGTAGGCATAAATCGATCATTTTCTAGTTGGCAAGATGTAACGAGTGGTGCCACATGGATCAGTGCCGGGGCTTCAACTTTTTACAATTTATATAAATGACTTGGATGAAGGGATCAAAGGCATGGTTGCTAAATTTGCTGAGGACACAAAGATAGGTAGGAAGTTGTGAAGAG
Source organism: Heterodontus francisci (assembly GCF_036365525.1). NCBI lineage: Eukaryota > Metazoa > Chordata > Chondrichthyes > Heterodontiformes > Heterodontidae > Heterodontus > Heterodontus francisci. The sequence goes on along the minus strand of NC_090372.1, from coordinate 175,597,982 downwards.
GACATAAGGACAAATGAGCAACCCCTTATTTTGAAACAGTGACCCCTAGTTCTAGGTTATCCCACAAGGGGAAACATCCTTTCCACATCCACCCTGTCAAGACCCGTCAGGATCTTAAATATTTCAATCAAATCACCTCTGACTCTTCTAAATTCCACTGGATACAAGCCTAGCCGGTCCTATCTTTCCTCATAAGACAGCCCGTCTATTCCAGGTGTTAGTCTAGTAAACCTTCTCTGAACTGTTTCCAACACATGTACATCCTTCCTTAAATAGGGAGGCCAATACTGTACACAGTACTCCAGATGTGGTCTCACCAATGCCCTGTATAACTGAAGCATAACCTCCCTACTTTTGTATTCAATTCCCCTCGCAATAAATTACAACATTCTAATAGCTTTCCTAATTACTTGTTGTACCTGCATGCTAACCTTTTGCGATTCATGCACTAGGACACCCATATCCCTCTGCATCTCAGAGCTGTGCAATCTCTCACCATTTAGATAATATACTTATTTTTTATTCTTCCTGCCAAAATGGACAATTTCACATTTTCCCACATTATGCTCCATTTGCCAGATCTTTGCCCACTCACATAACCGATATATATCCCTTTGTAGCCTCCTTATGTCATCTTCAAAAATTACTTTCCTACCTATCTTTGTGTCATCAGCAAATTTAGCAACCATGCCTTCAGTCCCTTTATCTAAGTCATTTATATAAATTGTAAAAAGTTGAGGCACCAGCACAGATTCCTGTGGCACACCACTTGTTACATCTTGCCAACCAGAAAATGACCCATTTATGCTTATTCTCTGTTTCCTGTTAGCTGGCAAGTCTTCTATCCATGCCAATATGTTAGCCCCTATACCATGAGCTTTTATTTTTGGCAATAACCTTTGATGTGGCACCTTATCAAATGCCTTCTTGAAATCTAAGTACAATACATCCACGGGGTCCCCTTCATCCACAGCACAAGCGACTCCCTCAAAGAATTCCAATAAATTGGTTAAACATGATTTCCCTTTCACAAAACCATGTTGACTCTGCCTGATTACCTTGAAGTTTTCCAAGTGCCCTGCTAGAATGTCTTTAATAATAGCTTCTAACCTTTCCCCTATCACAGATGTTAAGCTAACTGGCCTGTAGTTTCCTGCTTTCTGTCTCCCTCCCTTTTTGAATAAAGGATTTCCATTCGCTGTTTTCCATTCTAACGGAACCTTCCCTGAATCTAGGGAATTTTGGGAAATTCTAACGCAACAACTATCTCACTAGCCACTTCTTTCAAGACCCGAGGATGAAGTCCATCAGGACCCAGGGACTTGTCAGCCCGCAGCTCCAGCAATTTGTTCAGTACCACTTCCCTGGTGATTGTAATTGTATTGGGTTTCTCCCTCCCTTCCATTTCCTGATTTGCAGCTAATTCTGGAATGTTACTTGTATCTTCTGTAGTGAAGACTGATGCACAATACCTGTTCAGTTCATCTGCCATCTCCTTATTATCCACGATTAATTCCCCAGACTTACTTTTTATAGGAACAATGCTCACTTTGTTAACTCTCCTTTTTAAAATATCGACAGAAACTCTTACTATCTGTCTTTATATTTCTAGCTAGCTTGCTCTTGTACTCTAATTTTACCTTCCTTATCAATCTTTTAGTCATTCCTTGCTGTTTTTTATATTCTGTCCAATCTTCTGACCTGCCTCCCATCTTTGCGTAAACATATGCTTTTTCTTGAAGTTTGATACTATCTTTAACTTTTATAGTTAACCACAGATGGCAGGTCCTCCCCTTGGAATTTTTCTTTCTCGTTGGAATATATCTACTCAGTCTATTCTGAAATATCCCCTTAAATGTCTGCCACTACATTTCTTTTGACCTATCCCTTAACCTAATTTGCCAGTTCACCTTAGCTAGCTCTGCTTCCATGTCCTCATAATTGCCATTGTTTAAGTTTAAAATGCTATTCTTCGAACCACTCTTCTCTCTCTCAAACTGATTCTAAAATTCAATCATATTATGATCACTGCTGCCTAGGGGCACCTTCACTGAGGTCATCAATTAATCCTATCTCGATGCACAATACCACGTCTAGTATAGCCTGCTCTCTGGTTGGCTCCAGAACGTACTGTTCCAAGAAGTTATCTGGAAAACATTCCATTTACTCCTCAACTAGGCTACCTCTGCCCAAATGATTTTTCCAGTCTATATTTAGGTTAAAATCTTCCATGATTATTGCCATACCTTTCTGACATGCTGCCATTATTTTTTCCTTTATACCCATTCCTACAGTGTGGTTAATGTTAGGTGGCCTGTACACCACTCCCACAAGTGACTTCTTGCCTTTATGATTTCTCATCTCTCCCCAAACTGCTTCTACAAAGGTTTCCTGAACTTAGGTCATCCCTCTCTAGTGGGCTAATACCAACATAATTAACAGAGCCACTCCTCCACCTTTTCCTAGCTTCCTGTCCTTCCTAAATACCACGTACCCTTCAAATATTCAGGTCCCAATCTATATCATCCTGCAGCCATGTCTCTGTATGGCTATCAGATCGTATTTATTTATTTCTATTTGCGTTCTCAGTTCATCTGTTTTGTTTCAAATGCTCCATGCATTCAGATACAGAGCCTTTAATTTTGTCCTTCTATTGTTTTTGTAACCTCTAGCCTTATCTGTTGATTTACTCTGAGATTTGTATGCTGTGTCCCTTCCTGTCACAGTCTGTTTATTATTTCCCATATTAATACCTCTCTCCCTTGCCTTGTTTCTACTCCTTGATTTACCATATCTTCCCAAATTTGATCCCTTTCGCCCACTATTCAGTTTAAAACCCTCCCGACTTCCCTAGTTATGCGGCTTGCTAGAACTTAAGAAATGTGGCACTGCCAACTCTTCCAATACATTCTTCCAAGCGAGGAATTGGGTAGGAGTCTGCCTTTGTTGCTGCATTAACCTTTCTGTAGTCTATGCAGAATCTAGTTAAACCATCAGCTTTAGGCACTAACACAACTGCTTTGACTGGGTTCAATTAGGTGGTTTTCCAACATGTTCGATTCACTCGGCGTGATATCAAGAAACGACTGAAGGCACTGGAAGGCAAAGGCAATGGGCCCTGATAATATTCTGGCAATAGTACTGAAGACCTGTGCTCCAGAACTTGCCATGCCCCTAGCCAAGCTGTTCCAGTACAGCTACAACATTGACATCTACCCTGCAATGTGGAAAATTGCACAGGTATGTCCTGCACACAAAAAACAGGACAAGTCCAACCCGGCCAATTACCCCCCCATCAGCCTACACTCAAATCATCAGTAAAGTGATGGAAGGTGTCATCAACAGTGCCATCAAGTGGCACTTGCTTAGCGATAATCTGCTCAGTGACGCTCACTTTGGGTTCCACCAGGGCCACTCAGCTCCTGACCTCATTACAGCCTTGGTTCAAACATGGACAAAAGAGCTGAACTCAAGAGGTGAGATGAGAGTGACTGCCCTTGACATCAAGGCAGCATTTGACAGAGAATGGCATCAAGGAGCCCTAGCAAAATTGAGGTCAATGGGAATCAGGGGGAAAACCCTCTGCTGGCTGGAGTCATACCTAGCGCAAAGGAAGATGGTTGTGGTTGTTGAAGGTCAATCATCTGAGCTCCTGGACATCACTGCAGGAGTTCCTCAGGGTAGTGTCCTAGGCCCAACCATCTTCAGCTGCTTCATCAATGACCTTCCTTCAATCATAAGGTCAGAAGTGGGAATGTTCACTGATGATTGCACAATGTTCAGCACCATTCGTGACTCCTCAGATACTGAAGCAGTCCATGTAGAAATGCAGCAAGACCTGGACAATATCCAGGCTTGGGCTGATAAGTGGCAAGTAACATTCGTGCCACACAAGTGCCAGGCAATGACCATCTCCAACAAGAGAGAATCTAACCATCTCCCCTTGACATTCAATGGCATTACCATCGCTGAATCCCCTACTATCAACATCCTAAAGGCTACCATTGACCAGAAACTGAACTGGAGTAGACATATAAATACCATGGCTACAAGAGCAGGTCAGAGGCTAGGAATCCTGCACGAGTAACTCACCTCCTGACTCCCCAATGCTTGTCCACCATCCACAAGGCACAAGTTAGGAGTGTGATGGAATACTCTCCACATGCCTGGATGGGTGCAGCTCCAACAACACTCAAGAAGCTTGACACCATCCAGGACAAAGATTGATTGGCACCCCATTTACAAACATTCACTCCCTCCACCACCGAAGCACAGTGGCAGCAGTGTGTACCATCTACAAGATGCACTGCAGCAATGCACCAAGGCTCCTTAGACAGCACCTTCCAAACCCACGACCTCTACCAACTAGAAGGACAAGGGCAGCAAATGCTTGGGAACACCACCACCTGCAAGTTCCCCTCCAAGCCACACACCATCCTGACTTGGAACTATATCGCCATTCCTTCACTGTCGCTGGGTCAAAATTCTGGAACTCCCTTCCTAACAGCACTGTGGATGTACCTACCCCACATGGACTGCAGCGGTTCAAGAAGGCAGCTCACCACCACCTTCTCAAGGGCAATTAGGGATGGGCAATAAATGCTGGCCTGGCCAGCGATGTCCACATCCCATGAGTGAATTTTTAAAAAAGTACTGGATTTCTGCTTTTACCTGGGCCTGTTTCTCTGGACTTAAGCAATAAGGATGCTGTTTTATAGGAAAGGATTCCCTTACATCCACATCCAATATGGCTAAGGTTGTACATCCTGGTTTGTCCCCACAGACTCCTATAAATGCTGTGAGTAGCCTTGTTCAGTCATCTCATTGTTTTGCATCTAAATATGCAAGCATAGTGTCGAATTTCCCTAACAATCCAGTATTAGCTAACCAGATAGTAGGAGGTTCAATTTGAGATTTGTGTAGGCTTTCTTCGGCCTCATCCTCACTATCCCTTTCATCCTTCACTGTCCTTACTACCTGAAATACCTGTACTTGCTTAACCTCCTCCCGTTGATGATATTGTTTCATCATATTGATATGACACAGTTGATTCTTTTTTCGGCGATCTGGGTGTCAAATAATTTACTTTCCCAATTCTTTTGACCACTGAACCGTGCTTTCAGCAGTTCACCCTGTAAAGGCAATAATACTAACACCTCATCCACTGGTTGAAATGTTCGGGTCTTGTCTGCCAATTTCGTCATGGTTGTTTGGGAAGATTTCAGGTGTTTCTGAGCCACTTTGCAGACTCTTGTGAGCCACTCCCGAAACACAGATACATAATCTAACATGGAAGATTTGTCCCTCTTTTCTAAAAACCTTTCTTTGATTAGTTTTAGAGGACCTTTTACCTCCTGTCCATAAATGAATTCAAAAGGACTAAAACCCGTAGACTCATTAGGTGAATCCCTCGTGGCAAACAAAAGAAATTCTAGCCCTTTATCCCAATCATGGGGATATTCATGACAGTATGCCCTGGTCATCGTTTTGAGGGTCTGATGGTACCATTCTAAAGCTCCTTGTGTCTGTGGGTGGTAGGCTGAAGAATTTAACTGTGTTATATCCAAATTCTTCATTCTTCATAACTTGCTGAAAAACTTTAGAAATAAAATTGGAATCTTGATCCGACTGAATCTCAATCAGTAATCCATATCTAGTGAAGAGCTAAGTTAACTTCTCTATCACTAGCAGAATTTGTTCTCAAGGGAATCACCTCTGGGAACCAACTAATCATATCCATGATAGTGAGTATATATTGGTGTCCTGCTTTAGCTTTCGTTAAAGGTCCTACATAGTCTACCAACACCCTACTAAATGGTTCCCCAAAAACTGGTATGGGAATTAGAGGTGCCAGCTTTATGGCAGGTTGCAGAATTCCCAAAATCTGGCATTCATGGCACATTTTACAAAACTGCACCATCTCTTTGGAAAGACCTGGCCAGTAAAAATGTTGACCTATTCTGATAGGGTCTTCCAGATCCCCACATGGCCTGCTATAGGAATTTCATGGGTTATCCTTAATATTTCCCAACGATACTTGGACGGTACCACTATCTGATGAACAACCGTCCATTCTTCGTCCACAGGTCTGTAAGGAGATCTCCACTTCCTCATCAGAATCCCATTTTTAATATAGTAGCCTTCTGAAACTCCCTTTGCTTCAGCTTCTGTTCGAGCCAATTGTGCCACTTTATTTAACTCTGGATCGGCTTGCTGAGCCTTGATCAGAGAAGACTTACTGAACATTTTCTTTGGATTATCCAAATCCCCAAAGAAAGTTTCACATATTCGGCTATCAGTCTCTGGTGCCAATTTTACCTCTGACAATGGAACTTGTTAAGCCATTGCTGGGGTCACTACACATGAAGGAAAAATTCCTGGAACCTTTTCCTGAAACTGTTCTGTCTCTTTAACTTCACTTGGTCTTTCCCTGACTACTGCAGAAGCTAGTACCTTCGCTCTGGCCAAATCATTCCCCAGAAGTAGGTCAACTCCGTCTACAGGCAAATTGTGGTCAACTCCTACAGTTACTGTTCCTGACATTAGGTCACACTCCAGGTACACCCGATACAAAGCTACAGGTATATACTCCCTGTCAATACCATTCACAAAAACCTTGGCATTCAGTGCACTCTCTGGAGAAAAAGTTATGCCTTTCCCCAGTGAAAGAGTTTGGGTGGCTCCAGTATCCCTAAGTATAACTATAGGTTTACCTGCCTCACTTGAGGGATAAGGAGTTACTTTTTCTTTTGACACGCATTCCCTAGAACTCTCACGTATCTTACTCACATCCGCCGCACTCACAGTGGTGTTTTTACTTGGCTTTACAGCTGCAGTCAGAGCTACAGCCTGATCTGTTGTACTCTCGGTCGGGGCCCTTTTCTCTGCATTGGCCTTGTGTACCCCAATAAGTCCCATGAATTTACCCTGCAACCTCCAGCATTCTGTGCAAAGGTGTCCCACCTTGTGACACTTAGGCTTTCAGACCTCACTTCCACACTCAATATCTTCCTTTCTGGCCTGAAGAGGAGATCCCAGGGCATTCCCAGCTGTCCCTTCTTGTCCCTGACTACTTGTGTTCCTTTCACCTTCCCACTTGCTATCCTTCCCGGATTTGTGGGGGTGATGGACAAAGGGTTTGGACTTATACACAAGCTCATAATCATCCGCGATTTCCGCTGCCTGTCTGGCCATTGAAACATTCCGGTTCTCTATGGGTTCTTACTAATGGAGAGAGTGAATTTTTAAATTCTTCCAGGAGAATTATTTCCCTAGGGTTCTCATATGTGGCCTCGACCTTTAGTGCTCTCATCCAACAATTAAAATTACTTTGCTTTACCCTCTCAAATTCTGTATAAGTCTGCCCATGCTGAGTCCGGAGGTTCTGAAGTTTCTGCCAGTAAGCTTCAGGGACTAACTCATAAGCAGCGAGAATAGCCTTTCTCGCCATCTCATAATCTGAAGAAGCCACCTCAGAAAGAATGGCATAAACATCATGAGCACTGCCCATCCATATACTTTGCATAAGCAGTGTCCAGGTTTCCTTCGGCCACTTCATCTGTCTGGCTATCTTTTCAAAAGAAATGAGAAGTGCCTCTATGTCCCTTTCCTTAAACTTCAGGAGGGCTTGTACAAATTTAAACAGCTCTCCACAGGGTCCTGGGCTGGTGTCAGTTCTTTCCTCACCAAAATGTTCACTGGAATCAAGGCCACTCTTTTGTCTTAGTTCCAGCTTTTAAAATTCAAATTCCCTTCCTTCTCTTTCTCTGTCTCTTTCTTTTTCCCTTTCTTTTTCCTGTCGCTCTGCTTGCTCCCTTTGAATTTGTAGTTCAAGTTTTTTATTTCTTTTTCCTGTTGAAGCTCAAGTTTTATCGTTTCCAATTGTAACTGAGTCCTAGCTAATTCAACTGAACTACCATCTGGATCGCCTTTTTCTTCTTCCAATTCCAAGTACTATGCTATTACTTCAATTATGTCTGCTTTCTTAGCTCCTGGTTTTAACTTTAATGCCAACATTTCCACCAATTCCTTTAATCTAGCCGTGATTAAGTTTGTCAAATCACTCAGGGATAAATCCTCCTTCCCAGAAAGGTCGTTGCAACTGACAAAGACATTCTGGTCATGTAAACTTTACCATAATGCACAAGAAACCTGTTTTTTAGCTTTTCCTCTTTTCAATTATTATTACCCGTCTTGCAATTGCACATTGCCAGCTTTTGGGTTATCCCACACAGAGCCCCCAATTATACGTTATGACCGAGGCGGGAGGAGTGCACTGTCCTTTCTAGTTCCACTTCTCCACTGGTCACATCATATATTTAAATGTCTACTCAATTACCAATATGGTCAATCATATACTCTACTCTTTATCCCAGAATAAAATACACCAACCAGGTTTCTTTAATAAAGAACCGTTTATTATCAAAGAAGGCTTATCCAGTAATGAAGCAAAGCATTAACACATAGATTGAAATATGAAAATTCCCTTTTTAAATACCGAACACACACAGTGACCCACACTGGTGAAAAATAAAGTAATTCTCTCTGCAGAGCTCTTTGAAAATAAAGACAAAAGAATACTTTGGCCAAACACTTGGTCATTCTTGAAGAAAACAGATGAGATATGTTATGTCCCAAAATGGCATACGGTCTGGTGTCCGAGAACATGTGGACAGGTCAGAGGGATTTTTTCTGGAGAAAGTCTTTTCAAGTGGTGTTGAGAATTAATCTGGTAGGCTTTCCAGGGGTTTCAGATATCACACTCGATATGCAGGGTTTCACAGAGACAGGAGGAAGGAGATGAGCTGGGTACTTCTCTCTTGGCAGGTTGATCTCCAACTGCTTTCAAACACAGTCCACACCGCAACAAAACCAAAATAAATGTCACAGAAGTGAAACCCAGTCCTGACCCTCATAAATTGTAACATATCACTTCTCTGTAAACATCTCCCCAAGTCACCATGGTTTCTGTTGTTTATTGAGCTTAAGGCATATGACTTCCAGTAAAGGTTGTTTTCAAACAAGACCTCTCAGTGATCCTTGTAAAAAAAACATCCACGGAGTCTGTTCAACTTTCTCAAATAAGCCAATGTCCATGATTCTAAAATACAAATCCTCAAAACATTTTTTTAAAAATAGAAGTACTTTCACAACACTAGAAGCAAGTTTCTGGATGCTGCTTTTCTTCCTTCTCTTTCCTTCTGGAGTGTCGCTTTCTCGGCAGCTTTTTAAAGGTAAAGTGGTCTTACTTCTCACCTCCTGGTACAAGACGCTTTGATCTCTTCCCCATGGTGATCGCACAATGGCCCAGGGCGCGGCTACTTCACACCTTCTTTGTTTAAGAGGAGGATATTCAATTCTGGAATGTTTTCGGATGGGTGTAGGATGCGTGCAATTGATACCTCTTCGCTTTGAAGATTGTCCTTTGTTCCTGTCAGACAGTTTGAATACACAAAGACCAAGCCTTTTGTTATGAAGATGCTTCTATGTTTTTTAAAGTATTTTTTGAGGACTCATATTTAAACTGTGGAGGTGGAGTCATTGGGAGGCTGAAGACTTCATAAATGCTGGACTTTGCTTTGTTGTTGACAGTTCACTAAAAGGACGCTGAGATGTTGTTTGAAAACAATCTGTGCTGGGAATCATGTGCTTTAAGTTCAATAAACAGCAGAAACCTTGGTGACCTGGTGAAGATATTTACATAGAAGCCACATGTCAAGGTTTATGGAGGTCAAAGGTTTACTTTCTGTTTGAGGTTTGGATGTCATTTTAGTTCAGTTGGGGTGTGAACTGTTTCAAAGACAGTTAGTGTTTTGCGTGTCACGGAAAAAGAAACCACCCAGCTCACCTCTTTCTCTACCTCTTGAAGAAATCCTGCAAAGATCCAGTGTAGCAGAGCTAAAATCCTTGATGCTATAGCTCTCCTGAGAAGCTGGAAAAACCTGCCAGAATAATTCTCAATGCCGCCTGAAAAGGACTGCTGTAGAACAGAACCCAGTGACTCATCTCCATATACCCAGAACCCAGACCAAAAGGGACAACTGACTTCCTTCCATATCTTCCCTTTTTTCTTCAAGAATTAGCAAGTATTTGGCCAAAGTATTTTTTTTTTTTAAACAGACCTGTGCAGAGAGAATTTCTGTATTTTTTTCAGTTTGTGAGTGTGTATGAGTATGTGTAGGGGGATTTTAAAAGGGGAATTTTCATATTTCAATCTATGTGCTAATGCTTTGCTTCGTTACCGGATAAGTCTTGTTTGAGAATAAACCAATAATTTTGTTGTTTATTAAAGAAACCTGGTTGATGTACTTTATTCTGGGTTAAAGAGTAGAATATACGATTGACCGCATCAGTAACTGGGTAAACTTTGAAATATATGTTGTGACCTGTGGAGAAGTGGAACTAGAGAAGAAAGTGCACTCCTCCCACCTTGGTTGTAACGCTTTTTCTTCGGTGGCCATTTTGGAGCATTGTTCGTTTTTTCAAAGAAAGGTTCATTTTTAAAAGACAACGTCAGTTTTTATAACGCTTCAGATTTTGTTCATAATTGTTATTGCGATTCTTGTGTGCATGACACTGAGTATCTCAGAATTTTTCTCCTGCCACCTCATTCACTGGGCGGCGGCGGCTGGAAACAATGGCGGTCCGCATGTGCGGGCCATGCTTCACAGAACCGCGGCAGCTCATTTAAATGTCTGAGGCGGACTGCCATCCCCAGTGACGTGGAAGGGTTGGGTGGTCTGTCCCCGGCAATGGCGTCAGGCGCCACTGCACAGGCGCCGATGCCATTTTTAAAGGTCTTCGAGCCCTACAGTACAATTTAAATTTTTAAAGCGATAGTCATGTAAAATTTATTTAAAATAATTAAATAAATGTTTCTAGCCCGTCCCCCCACCAAATCATTCCCTGCCCTCTCCCCGCCTAAATACTTACCTTGTGTCCCCGACCTTCCCTCCCACAAAATTCATAAACTTTTAACTTCACCTCTTCCCACCATCCCCTACACCAATCAGATTAGTTTGACTCCCTTCCCGCCTCCCCGCACTGAAATACTTTCCTGCCCCCCACCCCCCACCAGTGTCCTGCATCGAATCTCTGGATGGCGATCCGAAGGCACAGGAATGCCGGCCACAGGCACCAATATGGCACCAGAACGGACGGCGGGAGCAGGTAAGTCATTTATTCATTCATTTGCATTTTTTAAACTATATTAATTTGGCTCCCATTGCTGAGCGTCGGGGGTGGGGGGGTGGCGCAGGGGGCCACCACGAGACCTGCCGCCCTTGGCAGTAGTGGGCTGGGCCTTCCCAGCATCGAGGGCCATGGTGAGCCTCTGCCGGAGGCATTTTCTGGCCCACCATGCCATGACCCTGACTTCGGGGGGGCTGTTAAAGCCAGCCCACTGTCTGTCATTCTCACCCTAACTTCCTGCTTGGTATCCTGTCCCTCTTTATAAGGCACCTTGGAACTTTTTTCTATGTTAAAGGAATTATATAAGTGCAAGCTCTAATCATAACCCTTCTCTGGAGAAAAAAAAAGTGACATACAATTTAAATACCGTCAATGTGTGTTTTAATAGAATATACAATGAGAAACTGCAATACCAAGTTTTTTCAACACTTGCGGGTTATAAATAGTTGATGCATCTAGGAATTAAATTTGTCTGTGTAGATGGAATGGAGTGTTAGTGAATTATTAAAATAGTCCACAAAAGAAATTGATTCAAATATATTAATTGGGCGCTAAAAATAGCATAACAGAATAATTTTAATTCCCCAGGGATAAACTAGGGATCAAAAATAAATACTCTAAAACCAAATGATACTCCAGCTGAATAGCATTAAAAACCAGCTGTGTGGATTCCCAGTTGCCTGAGTAGATAAATATATCACATTATGCAGTGTTGAGCCAAGAAAGTTCCAGCTTCAGTTCTGGCCTGTACTGTTCGCCTATTTCAGGAGGCATTAAAATTGGGCCAGAAAAGAGGGGAAAAAATGGGCAGCTTTGAGATTCACTGAGATAACCCCCATGGCTGATTACCTTGCTTATGTTTGTACTTGTGCTTTGTCAAGTTATAAGAGTACTAATGGTATCCCAGCATGAGTTGCCATCTTCAGGAAAGAAGAGGGAAGGAAAATCATTCCTGACATACCAAGCAGGTCCTGATCTCAACTGTGGTATTGCTAAGCAGATACTCTATGCCATATAGGAAGGTAAATCAGCCACAAGTTGCTTGTAACTGGGTCAAAAATGCCACAGGTAGATCCACTAGAATCATTTTTTAAATTAGTTAAATATTCTACATGGAAAAAAAATCTAAATGTTTTGGATAATCCAGAAATATTCATCACATAACAGACATTCTATTTACATTAGACAGAACACAATTCTCATTTTGCCTTCTTAACTCTTCCATCTAAGGAAAATACCCAGCAATGGCTTTGAAGGGGAGTAGAGACAGCCCTGGTAATTATAGACCTGTGAGCCTTACTTCGGTTGTGGGTAAAATGTTGGAAAAGGTTATAAGAGATAGGATTTATAATCATCTTGAAAAGAATAAGTTCATTAGAGATAGTCAGCACGGTTTTGTGAAGGGTAGGTCGTGCCTCACAAACCTTATTGAGTTTTTTGACAAGGTGACCAAACAGGTGGATGAGGGTAAAGCCGTGGATGTGGTGTATATGGATTTCAGTAAGGCGTTTGATAAGGTTCCCCACGGTAGGCTATTGCAGAAAATACGGAAGTATGGGTTTGAAGGTGATTTAGTGCTTTGGATCAGAAATTGGCTAGCTGAAAGAAGACAGAGGGTGGTGGTTGATGGCAAATGTTCATCCTGGAGTTTAGTTACTAGTGGTGTACCGCAAGGATCTGTTTTGGGGCCACTGCTGTTTGTCATTTTTATAAATGACCTGGATGAGGGTGTAGAAGGGTGGGTTAGTAAATTTGCGGATGACACGAAGGTCGGTGGAGTTGTGGATAGTGCCGAAGGATGTTGTAGGTTACAGAGGGACATAGATAGGCTGCAGAGCTGGGCTGAGAGATGGCAAATGGAGTTTAATGCGGAAAAGTGTGAGGTGATTCACTTTGGAAGGAGTAACAGGAATGCAGAGTACTGGGCTAATGGGAAGATTCTTGGTAGTGTAGATGAGCAGAGAGATCTTGGTGTCCAGGTACATAAATCCCTGAAAGTTGCCACCCAGGTTAATAGAGCTGTTAAGAAGGCATATGGTGTGTTAGCTTTTATTAGTAGGGGGATCGAGTTTCGGAGCCACGAGGTCATGCTGCAGCTGTACAAAACTCTGGTGCGGCCGCGCCTGGAGTATTGCGTGCAGTTCTGGTCACCGCATTATAGGAGGGATGTGGAAGCTTTGGAAAGGGTGCAGAGGAGATTTACTAGGATGTTGCCTGGTATGGAGGGAAGGTCTTACGAGGAAAGGCTGAGGGACTTGAGGTTGTTTTCGTTGGAGAGAAGGAGGAGGAGAGGTGACTTAATAGAGACATATAAGATAATCAGAGGGTTAGATAGGGTGGATAGTGAGAGTCTTTTTCCTCAGATGGTGATGGCAAACACGAGGGGACATTGCTTTAAGTTGAGAGGTGATAGATATAGGACAGATGTCAGAGGTAGTTTCTTTACTCTGAGAGTAGTAGGGGCGTGGAACGCCCTGCCTGCAACAGTAGTAGACTCGCCAACATTAAGGGCATTTAAGTGGTCATTGGATAGACATATGGATGAAAATGGAATAGTGTAGGTCAGATGGTTTCACAGGTCGGCGCAACATCGAGGGCCGAAGGGCCTGTACTGCGCTGTAATATTCTATGTTCTATGATTTAGCTGCCTCCTCCCCCCACCCTGCCCCTCCCAGCCACCTTCATGGGAAGGAAAGGGTCAGGCAGAGGGTTAAAATCTTGAAATTCAAAATCTCACCTCCAAGCCACTGCATTCCCAGCCATTGTAGTATTAATGGCAATGATTTGGGCCCCTAACAAGGCTCCCGCTAAAGGCAGGCAGTGACTTACTTAAGATGCAATATTCACACCCCAACGATGTCATCGGCGTTGTTTCCTGTTTCATGCTCAGCAGCAGAACCACACCAGGAGGACTGACTGGCCAGAAGCAGGTTAAGTTTTTAAAATGTTCTTCTCCTAAAACTCATTGTGGGCCTAGTTATTTCTTTCTAACTTTTTATCTGAACTCACAGTCCTGAAGAAAATGTTCCTAACAATCATGGTTTCAGAGAGGCTCAGAATGTACCGGTGCATCAATAACTAGAGAAACGTTATGCAGAATTGCACAGCCAACACGCTTGTACCACTGTGATGTTCATGAAACATTTTGTCCAATACCTTTGGATACCTCCTGTAGAAAGCTTCCGATAGGATGTAACGTTTCTCTCTGATGAATTGTGAGAACGTGCTGTGCTGACAGTTCTTTTGTGAGGACATCGTTCCAAAATGTCTTCCAAGAAAGATGAGGCAGATTCCAACTGAAAAGCCTGTTCTATGGTCCAGATGCCATAAACAGGGAAGAAGAAAAGTCACAAAAAATGGTTACTGCTGAAATAACAAGGATCTCAGCAAAGCTTGATGCACCCTCACAGTGAAGTCCTCAGAAATATAAAGGTAACACTGGTACATTTTCCGCCATGATCTTAAATAATATTTTTCCCTTTCTTCCCAATGATACTGACTAATGCTGGGGCAAAACTCTGGAGGCTCTGGCAGCTATCCAGGAAATACCTCAGCCAAAGATCCATTCTTCATACATGAGAATGAACAGTGATGTCAGCAGGTTATTTGACTGTGGGTAAAGGAGGTAATGTTCAAAGGCACGCCTCATCTGCACACATGCACTGGCATCCATACACACATGATTTCCAGCAGAGGTGGCTAGATAATAAACCTAATTGGAAATCCTGACTACTCTATCCCAGCGTGGCTGAACCCAATTGTCGTATCCCTACTGCTGCCCCAACTTTCTGCATATTATATCTCAGTTCCACATTTGATAGTGAAATTACCAACTGAAACCATCAAACAAGCTGAGTTTTATTTGTATATAAAGGTCTTGGTATTGTTGGTGACCTGCAGTAGACCTAACCAACAATAGTGCCTGCATTAATAACTGACAAAGGATATCAAGGTGCCTGTTGCTGTCCAGCCCTAATATATATATATATATATCCAGGCCTACTTCCTATCTTTGAAATGTCACCATAAATCATTTCCAAGACCTATTGGTAATTATTTTCTTGAAGTTAGTGAAACAATTGTCTGTATAAGTATGGAAAATCATGCAACTAATTGTTCTATATCATAATGTTGCCAGGAGAGGAAGCTATAGAATTGCCAACACAATTACTTCATAATCCTGTATGGGTGAAATTTTGTTTGTAATAGCGACCTATTCAGAAATCTTTACTGTACAATTGACTATATCTCAATGACAAATGACTGTGTTACTGCTTATTTTGTTCTACTAAACAGAGGAAAATAACTGTCAGCAGATTAAGACATCCTCCCACACACCCATGTATCCAATCAATCATTTCACTTCTAAAACATTGATATTTTTGTTGTAAAGTCTGAAAAATTAATGCCTCAGGCAGAGCATTTGTGAATGGAATTTAATATCTTATGATGACTTGCATCCCATTTATTATGTTGATGAGTGGCCAACTTATTAAGATACTTGGCACACCCCTCCTCCACCCTGCCCCAGTACTTCCAGACCCTTACACCACCCTCAAAATATTTCTAGATCCTGACCCCATTCCAGTATTGTCAAACTCTGAACCTTCTTCCCAGTGTTCCCAGGTCCCTAAGATTACCTCCAATACTGATAAGAACATGTTCCTGGCAATACTACTTGGCATAAATCCCTTTTTTTAATAGACCTCTTACTCACTTAAGCAATGCTATGGGAAATCTGCTTGTGTATCCTATGGTATTGCTCATTAAAGGGCACCATGGGTGTGGACATTCTGTTTTGCACCACCACTGTATGCTTGTTTCCTCCTCTCATCTGTCAAGCTCATTGACCGTTAACTCCCCCATTGTCTCACTTACAGTTACCCCCAAGCAGTCACCCTCTATTTGCATTCATCATCTCAGTATTTCTCTATCTGCTCAAAGTGCACTTGATACCACAAGGTGCCATAACTGTCAGTCATCCTAGAATCCCTTAAGTCATGCCACTTTAAGCTTGTTTATGTACGGCTGAAACTATGCTGAACATATCCTTGGACGTGCTGGGGAGGCCTGAGGAAGGTTAGGCTGAGTGGAAAATAAAAGGTAAAAATACAGCAGAGTAACAAAGAATTTTAAATTAAATAGACAATTAAGCCTTAAAAACAGACAATTCAATGTGGCCAGATAGAGGAAAGGTTGCATTGAATGGTCAGAGGAAACAGGCAAAGAAGTTTTGAGCAATAACCTTCTCATTGATGCTCAGTTTGGGTTCTGCCAGGACCACTCGGCTCCAGTCCTCAATATAGGCTTGGTCCAAACATGGACAAAAGAGCTGAATTCAAGAGGTGACGTGAGATTGACTGCTCTTGACATCAAGGCAGCATTTGACCGAGTGGCATCAAGGAGCCCTAATCAAACTGATTCAATGGGAACTGGGGTGAAACCTGTCCACTGGCTGGAGTTAACCTAGCACAAAGGAAGATTGGTGTGGTTGTTGGAGGCCAATTATCCCAGGTCCAGGTCATTCTCACCAATTCCTCAGGACAGTGTCCTAGGCCCAATCATCTTCAGCTGTTTCATCAATGACCTTCACTCCATCATAAGGTTAGAAGTGGGGATATTTGCTGATGATTGCACAGTGTTCAGTTCCATTCGTAACTTTTCAGATAATGATGTAGTCCATGCCCGCATGCAGCAGGACCTGGACAGCATTCAGGTTTGGGCTGATAAGTGGCAAGTAACTTTCGCACTAGACAAGTGGCAGGTAATGACCATCTCAAACAGGAGAGAATCTAACCACCCCCACTTAACATTTAATGGAATTACCATTGCTGAATCCCCGATAATCAACATTCTGGGGGGGGTCACCATTGATCAGAAAATAAGGAGAGCAGACACAAGGGAACACTACCACCTGCAAGTTCCTCTCCAAGTCACACACCATTCTAACTTGAAAATAAATAGCTGTTCCTTCATCCTAAAACGGTACACAGTACTCTAAATGTGTTCATGCATAGCTATGTTATCAGGCCAACATCGATGATAATACATATATAAAGGAAACCCAGCGTCTTTCAGAATGCAGTTGATTCACCTGAAAGAAGGAATAATATAGCTTCCAACTATCTGAACATTGAAACAAGTACCAGTCTTGTATCAAAATACAACAAACCTTTGTTACAGTGGCTAACTGTCATGAGACAATGATGACGACAACAGCATGTATTTATATTTTTTATTGTATTCATTTGTGGGATATGGGCATCCCTGACAAGTCCAGCATTTATTGCCCGTCCCTAGTATAGGTAGGTGATAGGGAATATGGGATTACTGTAGGGTTAGTATAAATGGGTGGTTGTTGGTCGGCACAGACTCGGTGGGCCGAAGGGCCTGTTTCAGTGCTGTATCTCTAAATAAAAAAATAAATAAAATAAAATAATTGTCCTCGAGAAGGTGATGAACCACCTTCTTGAACCACTGCAGTCCATGTAGTGTAGGTACACCCACAGTGCTGTTAGGGAGGGAGTTCCAGGATTTTGACCTAGCGACAGTGAAGGGACAGTGACATATTTCCAAGTCAGGATGGTGTGTGACTTGGAGGGGAACTTACAGGTGGTGATGTTCCCATGCACCTGCTGCTTTTGTTCTTTAAGAGGTAGAGGTTGTGGGTTTGGAAGGTGCTATTGAAAGAGCCTTCACGAGTTGCTACAGTGTATCCAGTAGATGGTACACACTACAGCCCTGGTATGCCGAAGGTGGAGGGAGTGAATGGTTAAGGTGGAGGACGGGATGCCAATCAGGTGGGATGTTTTATCATGGACAGTGTTGATCTTCTTAAATGTAGTTGCAGCAGCTTTCATCCAGGCAAGTGGAGTGTATTCCATCACATTCTTGACTTGTGCTTTGTAGATGGTGGGAAGAATTTGGAGAGTCAGGAGGTGAATCACTCACACCAGGATATCCAACCTCTGTCCTGCTCTTGTAGCCACAGTATTTATATGCCTAATCCAGTTAAGTTTCTGATTGCAGAATCGATGCTAAAATACCAGTGTAACTACAGCATTGGCATAAAACTGGAAGCATAACTGCAAAAGCAACAGCAGAAAATGCTGGGATTCAGCACAGCGGATTCAGCAGCATATAAGCACATGGGCACGTGATGTTTGCCGATATCCTTGAGGCTTTCAACGACTGGTGGGCTCTGTGGGGTCTGGCGAGCATACTGGATGCTATGTGTAAGAATAATATTTAATTTTAATAATTTCCTTTGTTTCAGAGTTTAGTTCCTCATTAGATTTGCCCTTCTAAAAGGGACACTTTGGTGTCTGCTCATGGTTTTTTTTGGAAAAAGCATCTAAAACACTCTTTAAGATTTCAGGTGCCATGGGTTGAATTAAGGAACAAAAAAGGGGCAATCGCACTGCTGGGAATGTACCACAGACCTTCAAACAATTCAAGGGAGATGGAAGAGCAAATCTGTAGGCAAATTTCTGACAACTGCAAAAACAATAAGGCAGTAATAGTGGGGGATTTCAATTTACCCCAGTATTAACTGGGATACAGTTAGTGTAAAAGTTACAGAGGCCACATAATTCCTAAATTGCATTCAGGAGAACTTTTTTTTAGCCAGTATGTGGCAAATCCAACAAGAGAGTGCAGTGGGGTGGAGTGGGGCGGGGAGGCGGTCGGGGGGCGGGGGGGAGGGTGGCGGGGGGGGGTTTGCAATTCTGGATCTAGTTTTAGGGAATGAACCTGGGCAAGTTGAAGGAATATTAGTGGGTACAATACTCCAGCTGAGGCCAAACTAGTACCTATACAAGTTCAACATAACCTCCTTGCTCTTGTATTCTATGCCCCTATTAATAAAACCTAGGATACTATATGCTTTATTAACTGCTCTCACAAACTGTCCTGCCACCTTCAATGACTTATGTACAAATACACCCAGGCCTCTCTGCTCCTGCACCCTATTTAGAATCGTACCCATTAATTTATATTGTCTCTTCAAGTTCTTCCCACCAAAATAAATTACTTCACATAAACTTCACCTGTCACTTGTCCACCCATTCCACCAACTTGACTATGTCCTTTTGAAGTTCCACACTATCCTCCTCACAGTTCACAATGCTTCCAAGTTTCAATCACCTGCAAATTTAGAAATTGTTCCCTGTACACCAAGGTCTAAGTCATTAATATATATCAGGAAGAGCAAGGGTCCCAACACTGACCCCTGGGGAACTCCCCCTACACATCTTCCTCCTGCCCGAAAAGCATCCATTAACCACTACTCTCTGTTTCCTGTCACTCAACTAATTTTGTATCCATATTGCTACTGTCCCTTTGATTCCATGAGCTATAACTTTGTTTGCAAGTCTGTTGTGTGGCACCGTATCAAATGCCTTTTGGAAGTCCATGTACACCACATCAACAGTATTTCCCTCATCAACCCTCTCTGTCACCTCTTCAAAAAACTCCAGAAAGTTAGTTAAACATGATTTTCCCTTCACAAATCCATGATGGCTTTCCTTAATTAACCTGCATTTGTCCATGTGACTATTAATTTTGTCCCGAATTATTGTTTCTAGAATTTTCCCTACCACCGAAGTTGAACGGACTGGCCTGTAGTTGCTGGGCTTATCTTTACCCTTTTTTGAACAAAGGTGTAACATTTGCAATTCTCCAGTCCTCTGGCACCACCCCAAGTCTAGGGAAGACTGGAAAATTATGGCCAGTACCTCCACAATTTCCACTCTCATGTCCCTTCAGTATCCTTGGATGCATCTCTTCCGGCTCTGTTGTTTTATCAACTTTAAGTATAGACAGCCTACCTAATACATTCTCAACAACTTTAAACCCTTCTAGTGTATTAATTAACTCTTCTTTCACTGTGGCCTGGGTAGCATCATTTTTCTTGGTAAAGAGATGCAAAGTATTCACTTAATACCTCAGCTGTCCTCCCTGCTTCCATGAGTAAATCTGCCTCTTGGTCCTTAATCGGCCCTACTCCATCTTTTATCACCCTTCTACTATTTATATGCCTATAGAAGACTTTGTAATTTCTTTTTTTGTTAGCTGCCAGTCTCTTTTCATTCTTTCTCTTTGTTTCTCTTATTTGCTTTTTCACGTCCCCTGTGAACCTTCTGTATTCAGCCTGGTTCTCTGTTGTATTATTCATCTGACATCTGTCATAAGTACATTTCTTCTTCATCTTAATCTTTATCTCTTTTGTCATCCAGGGAGCTCTGGATTTGTTTGCCCTACCTTTCCTCTTCGAGGGAACATACCTTGTGTTTCATCTTTATGTTGTCTTCTGGTTATCAGATGTTGGAAAGAATCACACTTTAAACTTGGAAAAGGCTGGGATCAGTCTTGTTTATTTCAGCACGATGCTTTGTGCTGTAGAGCCTGATTCAACATGGTTCTTGTGTTACATATAACATGACTCCCCACTGCAGCCGTGAATGAGGCCCCCCCACTGGAACACTTATACTT
Organism: Heterodontus francisci; assembly: GCF_036365525.1. Classification (NCBI taxonomy): domain Eukaryota; kingdom Metazoa; phylum Chordata; class Chondrichthyes; order Heterodontiformes; family Heterodontidae; genus Heterodontus; species Heterodontus francisci. The sequence goes on along the minus strand of NC_090372.1, from coordinate 175,577,300 downwards.
AACAACTAGTTCTGAGCTAATTGGTTCCTAACACTTTACAGATAGTATAACAATATATACATATATAACATCCCTCTTTCTTTAAAACATTAGGCCCCTATATCAATATAACTGTCAATATAAATAAAGATAATTGTCATCCGACTTGTGGAAATAATCGGAACCCCTTTTTAGAGAGTCTTTTATAGTGTGTATTTTCTTTTAAATATTATTCACGGTATCGCTTGGGTGGTAATATGTTGTGCCTCCCTCTTGTAGATTTGCCATTTGTTGCTCTCAGTGGGGAGTTGGCACGCTGTACAGGCAATGTTGTGTCACTTGCTGGTGATGTTGTTAATGTTGTCTCGCTGGATAGTGATGTTTCTGGTGTTGTTGATGGTCTTTTCTGTTGTTCCAGCTCAGGTGTAGGTCGAATATGGATTCTGTTCCTTCTCATTTGGTTACTGGTTTCAGTCTCAATGGTATATGACCTTGGAGTCTCAGCTTCACTAACAACTTTTGCTGGGCTCCAGGTTTTCATGATTGGATCCTGTATGTGTACAGTTTGTCCTTTCAACAGCTCAGGTAGGGATTTAGCATATTTGTTGAAGTGTTGCTCTCCTCTTACCTGTGCTTCAGTGAGTTGTCTCACTTCCTCCTGGTCACTTGAAGGATGTATTTTGCTTGGCAGAGTTGTCTTATATTTTCTTCCATTTAACAGCTCTGCGGGTGATTTCATGTCAGCGTTGAGAGGTGTGGATCGGAGTGACAAACATAGGAACATAGAAAATCGGAGCAGGAGTAGGCCATTCGGCCCTGCAAGCCTGCTCTGCCATTCATTATGATCAAGGCTGATCATCCAACTCAGTAACCTGTTCCCGCTTTCGTCCCATACCCTTTGATCCCTTTGGACCCAAGAGCTATATCTAACGCCTTCTTGAAAACATACAATGTTTTGGCCTCAACTGCTTTCTGTGGTAGCGAATTCCACAGGCTCACCACTCTCGGGTGAAAAAATTTCTCCTCATCTCAGTCCTGAAAGGTTTACCCTGTATCCTTAGACTATGACCCCTGGTTCTGGACTCCCCCACCATCGGGAACATCCTTCCTGCATCTACCCTGTCAAGTCCTGTTAGAATTTTATAGGTTTCTATGAGATCCCCCCTCACTCTTCTGAACTCCAGCTAATATAATTTTAACCGACTCAATCTCTCCTCATACGTCAGTCCCACCATCCCAGGAATCAGTCTGGTAAACCTTCGCTGCACTCCCTCTATAGCAAGAACATCCTTCCTCAGATAAGGAGACCAAAACTGCACACAATATTCCAGGTGCGGCCTCACCAAGGCCCTGTATAATTACAGCAAGACATCCCTGCTCCTGTACTCGAATCCTCTCGCTATGAATGCCAACATACCATTTGCCTTTTTTACCACCTGTTGCACCTGCATGCTTACCTTCAGCGACTGGTGTACGAGAACACCCAGGTCTCACTGCATATTCCCTCGCTCAGTTTATCGCCGCTCAGATAATAATCTGCCTTCCTGTTTTTGCTATCAGAGTGCATAACCTCACATTTATCCACATTATACTGCATCTGCCATGCATCAGCCCACTCACTCAACTTGTCCAAATCACCCTGAAACCTCTCTGCATCCTCCTCACAACTCACCTTCCCACCCAATTTTGTTTCATCTGCAAATCTGGAGATATTACATTTAGTTGCCTCATCTAAATCATTATGTATATTGTGAATAGCTGGGGTCCTAGCACCGATCCCTGCAGTACCCCACTAGTCACTGCCTGCCATTCGGAAAAAGACCCATTTATCCCTACTCTTTGTTTCCTGTTCGCCAACCAATTTTCTATCCATCGCAATACACTACCCCCAATCCCATGCGCTTTAATTTTACATGCTAATCTCTTATGTGGGACTTTGTCGAAATCCTTCTGAAAGTCCAAATAAACCACATCCACTGGCTCCCCCTCAGCAACTCTACTAGTTACATCCTCGAAGAACTCTATTAGATTTGTCAAGCATGATTTCCCTTTCGTCAATCCATGCTGACCCTGCCCGATTCTACCACTGTTCTCTAAGTGCTCTGCTATAAAATCTTTGATAATGGACTCCAGAATTTTCCCCACTACTGATGTCAGGCTGACTGGTCTATAATTCGCTGTTTTCTCTCTACCTCCCTTTTTAAATAGTGGGGTTACATTAGGTACCCTCCAATGTGTAGGTACTGTTCCAGAGTCTATAGAATTTTGGAAGATGACCACCAATGCATCCACTATTTCTAGGGCCACTTCCTTAAGTACTCTGGGATGCATACATCAGGCCCTGGGGATTTATTGGCCTTCAATCCCATCAATTTCCCCAACACCATTTCTCTACTAATACTGATTTCTTTCAGTTTCCCTCTTTCACTAAGCCCTTTGTTTCCCAACATTTCTAGTACATTTGTGTCCTCATTTGTGAAGACAGAACCAAAGTATGCATTTAGTTGGTCAGCCATTTCTTTATTCCCCTTAATAAATTCCCCTGTTTCTGACTGTGAGGGACCTACATTTGTCTTCACCAATCTTTTTCTCTTCACATACCTATAGAAACTTTTACAGTCAGTTTTTATGTTCCTCACAAGCTTGCTCTCGTACTCTATTTTCCCCTTCTTAATCAATCCCTTGGTCCTACTTTGCTGAATTCTAAACTGCTCCCAATCCTCAGGTCTGTTGTTTTTCCTGGCAAATGTATATGCCTCTTCCTTGGATCTAATGCTATCTCTAATTTCCCTTGTAAGCCATGGTTTGGCTACCTTTCCTATTTTACTTTTGCGCCAGACAGGGATAAACAATTGTTGCAGTTCATCCATGCGCTCTTTAAATGTTTGCCATTGCCTATCTACCGTCATCCCTTTAAGTAACATTTCCCAATCCGTTATGGCCAACTCATGCCTCATACCTTCGTAGTTTCCTTTACTAAGATTCAGAACCCTTGTCTCAGAATCAACTACATCACTCTCCATCTTGATGAAGAATTCTCTCAGATTATGGTTGCTTGCCCCCAATGGGTCGCACACCACTAGATTGTTAATTTACACAATAAGGCCAGGTTTGGGTCTTCCTTCGTCTCTTAGCATTTCACAAGTGTTCTTTTGACCGTCTGGACGTGTCTTCCTATAAATCCATGTCCCCGTGATTAGTGTGGTGATGAGGTGATGAATCTTTATGTCTAGATCTTCCATCTCCTGTTTCTCCTGTGGTGACAACCGAGATAGGGTGTCTGCCAGCACCATTTCTCTTCCTGGCTTATATTTCAGAGTGAAGTCTTAACTCTGGGCTGTAGCTGTACATTCATTCCTATCCCGGCTGACATTTCATTTTTTTGAAGAGTTTTCGCACGAGTCACTCAGTTTTTCTTCTTCTGTTCTACATGGTCAGCCACCTTCACCCACTCTTGCTAAAAAGGGGTTCCAATTATTTCCACAAGTCGGATGATAATCTTCTTTATTTATATTGACAGTTATATTGATATAGGGGCATTAGGTTTTAAAGAAAGAGGGATGTTATATATGTATATATTTTACTTTGTAAAGACACTGAGAAATTATACTAACTTATTTATGTTAAGAATTGATGTTTTTGAATCTAGAAGATAATTTTCCGTTAAGCCAAAGAGGCGTTTTTCATGTGCATTTGTAAATGCTTTATTGTAGATTTTATACTATCTGTTAAGTGTTAGGAACTAATTAGCTAGGAACTAATTATTATGTGTAAGTGTTCCAGTATCAATCTTCACCTTCAGATTTATTGTTGTGGGCTTATTTCTCAGCCTCTTCCTGATCTGAATGGTTGTGTGAATTTCTTTTCTCTGGGAACTGTCACACCCAGACATTTTGTGCAATTCTATAGTTCCTATGTCTATCATGTTCTCAAACCCATCTCCAGCCAAAATCAAATCATCGGATATACAGATATTGTTACGACTGACCGCTCCTGACAAAGCCCCCAATCAAAATATATGATTCTGATTGTGGTGGGACCGAGGCACTGTTAATTCAATCCCATCGTTCCACAGTTCGCCTACCATATCATTTAAAAACTTTCCAAATTAAAGAAAGACCCACCAAACTGTACCATCTATTAACCCCCAAATGAGGCTAACCAAACCAGGTATCTTTAAATCAACAAATTAACTCTTTAATTTAAAGAACTAAATTCTTAAACACTATGAACATTTAAAAATAGAAAAATTAGAGTCCTTGCAAATTTACAGTCCAATGTTGTTCGAAGTCCTCGCAGAATGTTGTTCGAAGTCCAGCGAATTTCAACAATTAACGACTTGCAAAGCCTTTCAACAGAATCAATCTGACTTTAGAGTTTTTGAGGGATAAAAGATTGTCATAGTATAGCTTCCCTTTCTTCAATTTAAATTAACAGAGACCTCTCTCTTGGCTTAACATTTTAGAATTTTGAGAGATAATAATTAATCAGACTAAAATCCGCTTCCTTCAGTTTAAATGATCAAGAGCTGTTTTTCAGGTGTTCTCATCACAGCTGTGACCTCTGTGTCTTCTGTCTGTATGTTCAAACTGTCTTACTAACTGCCAGTTCAAACTGAATTGTAACAAATGTATTGCATCAGGTTCACTCCCAGTGGCTGTTTCCATGGTATTGAGAATGCAACCTTTGAATCACAGTCTCCAAATGGCTGTTTCTCAGGCAATGAAAATGCACCCTCCTATAACTCCTAAGGCTTGCCGGCTCTTAAAGCAATACCATGCAATACCCTTGCAAGCCTTAAAGGCAAACCGCATATTCCGAAAAAAAACGACACACCATGACAATATGAATTTCAAGGCCTCAGACAGGAACGAGGTGAGCCTATTGACAATTTTGTAGCAAGATTGAAAAATGAAGCCAGAAAATGTAAATTAAGGTACACAAACGGACAGCTCAGAATTTGCCTAGATCCCAAAGATCTTAACGAAGCAATAAAGAGGGAGCACTACCCTATCCCACCTCTACCACCATGTTTCATTTTTATGTTGTTTTCTGGTTCCCAGATGTTGGAAAGAATCATACCTTAAACTTGGAAAAGGCTGGAGCCAGTCTTGTTTATTTCAGCATGATGCTTTGTGCTGTGGAGCCTGATTCAACATGGTTCTTGTGTTACATATAACATGATTCCCCAGTGCAGCTGTGAATGAGGCCCCCACTAGAACACTTACACATCACAACTAGTTCCTGGCTAATTAGTTCCTAACACTTTACAGATAGTATGACAATATATACATATATAACACCTTGACTGTGTCCGAACTATCTCTTCTTTGAATGTAGCCCATTGTTGAGCTACTGCTTTTCCTGCTAACCTTTGATTCAAATTTATTTGGCCCAGATCCATTCTTACCCCACTGAAGTTGGCTTCCCCAGTTAATTATTCCTACTCTAGATTGTTCTTTGTCCTTTTCCATAACCAACCTAAACCTTATGATACAATGATCATTATCCCCCTAAATGTTCTCCAACTGATATTTGATCCACTTGACCCACCTAATTTCCAAGAAGCAGGTCCAGCAGTGCTTCCCCTCTCGTTGGACTGGAAACATACTGCTGTGGAAAACTTTCCTGAACACACTTTTGGAACTCATGCCCCTCACTACCTATTGCACTTATCCTAGTCTATGTCCGAATAATTAAAGCCGTGACCGCAGAGCTACGGACCTAGTGCAGGAAGGGGGGATGAGGCTGGGAATGTCTTTGCCAACAAGCAGGGATGCAATAGGCCAAATTGCATCCGGTGTCATAGTTTTTCCATGATTTCTATGATGTCAGATGTCAGGTGAATAATACAAAGGAGAATCAGGCTGAATATAGAAGGTTCAGAGGGGAAGCAAAGAAATCATGGCAGACCAGAGAGACCACAACCCCCAGAATGCCTTGCTGCCTTTGGGGGGGGGGGGGGGGAGAAGAGGAGAGGTCACGAGGCGCGGAATCCCAGAGTGCCCGGCGCGGTTGGGAGGGAGTAACTAGGGCGGTCGCGAGCGAGGAGTAATAAAGCGATGCAGAAAGATGTAAGATGGCAGAGCTGCAGATGTTACTCGAGGAGGAAATCCCCGCCGGCAAGAGGGCGCTGATAGAGAGTTATCAGAACCTGGGCCGCGTGGCGGATTACTGCGAGAACAACTATGTCCAGGTAAAAGTCGGTGGGGGAGCGCGGTTCGTGGCAGGGAGGAGGGAAAAGGAGCGCGAGCGAGAGCGCGGCGGCAGCGCCGCCGCCAACAGCAGTTCCCCGGCCCAGCCCCGTTCCAGCGGCACCCGGCCAGCGCTCCGCTTGTCTACACCCATCGTCTCTTCTGTTCTATGTCGGGAGTTCCCTACACTCAATCCCACGCTTCCTTCATACAAGCCTTCCCTTCCTCACTCCAAGCCTGACGGCTTCTGAATTATCGGGCTCGGCCCAGGGCTTGGTGTATGTGTGTGTTCTAAAACTCACTTTGTGAAGGAGTCGGCTGCTGCTGTTGGCCCTTCAGCTGGATTTAACACCACATTTCACCTCCAATCTTTGTGTGTGTGTATGTATGTTCGGCCACTCGCCGGAGGGTGTGCCGGTCTGTGCGACTCTGATACCCGTGGTAGCCGGCGGGACTCTCCCAACAGTTTTTTCTCCCGCGGCTTCCACCCTCCGCTGTGGAGGCGCCCACTGTGTAATTTTAACTAATTTTATAACAGCTTTTGTTCTTTGAGGCAAGCTGTTCCTTCCCGCTTTGTTTTTATTCGGTAGGATGTACAGCTTTCGAATAGGAGCCAAAGGATCTTTATATTGATCGATCCTATGTGTGTAAATTATAAATTTAGGTTTTCTTTAACGCAACTTTCAGACAAAATAAGTACTGATTTTTAATCCGAGCTACTGGCAAGATTTGAATCTCCATTGAGAAACACTCGCCTTGTTTGGGTTGGGTAACGTTGGGGAAATTTTTAAGAGTGGTTTTGAGGCTAGTTTCGTGTGAACCTGGTTTTTGAGCAAACCTGGTGGCGACAGGAGAAGGTTTGCACGCGCCCCCCCCCCCCCCCCCCTTCCTTTTTATCTTAGTAAATTCTTCGGCAATGAGGGTGTAGGAGCTCGTTGTTTGGCTGGTGTGTGTAGTTTTGGTCGCCAGTAACAGGATGAGATGTCGAACTCCACCCGAGAGTTAGTTTGATGCGCCAAATACGTGGGAAACCAATCTAACGCTAGTTTATTTCCCTCTGACGGAAATATGCCAATCAAATAAGGCAGATAGAAGTTGCAACACGCAGTCCGACTTGCCATTTGGGCATAGTGTAATGGTTTGGGCTAAAGTAGACATTAAAAAAAAATGTTGACGCTTTGTAAAATACTTTTGTGGGAACCTTCTAAGTCGCGGTTTGTAATTACTACATTTAATGACTTTTAGTCACTTGCTCAATTTACATTTGGCGTAGATACAGTGACTTTTTTTGTTGGTTTAACAGTAGTTTATTTAGTACAACTGGTTTGTAACAAAGTACGATGACTGAGGCCATTTGACCCCAGCACTGGCGAGACCACATCTGGAGTACTGTGCACAATACTGGCCTTATTTAAGGAACGATGCTGGTCTGATTAGTAAGTTTGCGGACAGTGATGAGGATTGTCAGAGGATACAGCAGGATATAGATCGGTTGGAGACTTGGGCAGAGAAATGGCAGATGGCGTTTAATCTGGACAAATGTGAGGTAATGCATTTTGGAAGGTCTAATGCAGGTGGGAAGTATACAGTAAATGGCAGAACCCTTAGGAGTATTGACAGGCAGAGAGATCTGGGTGTACAGGTCCACAGTTCACTGAAAGTGGCAACGCAGGTGGATAAGGTAGTCAAGAAGGCATACGGCATGCTTGCCTTCATTGGTCAGGGCATAGAGTATAAAAATTGGCAAGTCTTGCTGCAGCTGTACAGAACTTTAGTTAGGCCACACTTAGAATATTGTGTGCAATTCTGCTTGCCACACTACCAGAAGGACGTGGAGGCTTTGGAGAGGGTACAGAAGAGGTTTACCAGGACGTTGCCTGGTCTGGAGGGCATTAGCTATGAGGAGAGGTTGGATAAACTTGGATTGTTTTCACTGGAACGACGGAGGTGGAGGGGCGACATGATAGAGGTTTACAAAGTTATGAGCGGCATGGACAGAGTGGATAGTCAGAAGCTTTTTCCTAGGGTGGAAGAGTCAGTTACTAGGGGACATAGGTTTAAGGTGAGAGGGGCAAAGTTTAGAGGGGATGTGCGAGGCAAGTTCTTTACACAGAGGATGGTGAGTGCCTGGAACTTGTTGTCGGAGGAGGTGGTGGAAGCAGGTACCATAGAGACGTTTAAGAGGCATCTTGACAAATACATGAATAGGATGGGAATAGAGGGATACGGACCCGGAAGTACAGAAGGTTTTAGTTTAGGCAGGCATCAAGATTGGAGCAGGCTTGGAGGGCCGAATGGCCTGTTCCTGTGCTGTACTGTTCTTTGTTCTTAAATGCGTTGGGAGTAGTTCAGAGAAGATTTACTAGACTAATGCTTGGAATGGGCTGATTGTCTAACTAGGAAAGGTTGGACAAGCTAGGCTTGTATCCACTGGAGTTTAGAAGTGTAAGAGGCAACTTGATTGAAACATAAGATCCTGAGGGTGGATGTAGAACTAGGGGGTCACTATTTCAAAATAAGGGATTGCCCATTTAAGACAGATGAGAAATTTTTTCTGAGAGTCATGAGTCTTCCTCAAAAGGCAGTGGCGGAGTCTTTGAATATTTTTAAGGCAGGGGTAGATGAGCAAGGGAGTGAAAGGTTATTGGGAGTAGGTGGGAGTGTGGAGTTGAGGTTAAATCCCATCAGCCATGATCTTATTGAATGACTGAGCAGGCTCGAGGGGCCAAGTGGCCTACTCCTAATTCGTATGTTTGTATTGACTCTGCCTAATCAGTGATGTTTTAAGTGTCTTGTTACCACTTTCTGAGTAGTTGATTTGAGCTTTTGTTTTATTGATGCCAATGTTCACATCTCTGGATTCTGGTAAAACATATATTTTGACTGCTACTGTTTTGTCCTTGAACCATGCTGCCATATTCCCTTTAATACCATCTACCTAAATTTTGACTTCAGGTATCTGGCCCATTTCTGCACGCACTCAATCAAACCTGCAGTGCACTCATTTTTATCTTCGAGCTTTGCTAAAATTGCCACACTAATTGTTGCTTTATTTATCCATTGTTATGGTTGCTGTTTTCAAGATGCCTTCCTACCTTTAACACTTCGTTGCTTAGAACGAGAGACTTTCTAACTGTATTATTTGGTTACTGAACTGAATATACTAACCTTCAAAACAGTCTTGGGTATACTGTATGCATTACCTTTACATCAGTCTATATTTAATTAAAATACTTAATGTTATGGCACTATGCATGAATTAAAAAAAAAAAAGAATTCTCTTCCCCTACCTCTTCAATGTCTGTATGCTCCAAATTGAGTATATTATGTTCCTTTTATTCCTTACTTCTAACCATTTTTTTTTAAACCAGTCCCCATGAGAGTCTTCAATTCTAGTGCAGTAATTAAGTCCATGAACATCACACTTTTTTTCTGCTGCTCTATTTCTCCTGAATAGTTTTTAACCAGAAATGTTTGGCTCCCTTTTCTGCCATAGTCTAATCAACATCTTCATATTAGATCATACCCCTCCAGCAATTTGTGCCAGTAGATCACTAGCTTTATTTACATCACATGGAAACCGGTCCACAGGACACTGATGTGTCTAACTTCCCCTTAACTATATCTATGCTAGTGGCCTGAAGAACTCTGGTAATGGGTTCCACCTTCTAATCACTCTCTGGGTGCAGAAGTCTCTCCTGATTTCATTATTTGATTTATTAGTGATTATCTTGTGTTTATGGCCCCTAGTCTGGTCTCCCTTACGAGTGGAATTATTTTCTTTGTCTTCCTTATTAAACCCTTTCATTTAGATGTCTATCAAGTCACCTCTCAGTCTTCTCTTTTCTAGACGAAAGAGCCTCATTCCTGGTGTAGTGTTCCTGAAGAGTATAACCCCTCAGTTGTGGTATCAGCTTGGTTGATCTTTTTTCAAACCTTCTCCAGTACCCCTATATCCTTTCTATAATGGAGAAAAGAACTATTTAGTACTCCAAGGTTCAATGCAAGTTAGACATAACACCTCAATTCCATCCCTTTTTAGAAATTAACCCCAATGCTTTGTTTGATCAAAAACCAAAAGTAACTTGAATACTAAGTATTATCTGTGCCTATCAGGCATTCGAATCCCTATGGTGCCCACTGCCACGGACAAGACCAGCAGAGGCGGGCAGTCAGGAAACACTCTCTGAATAAAGCTTGGTGTTTCATTGGTCGTTTAGCTATACATTGCGGTAGAAGAATATTTTGTGGTGGTGTTCTTGCCCACTCAGATGTAGCTTTATTGTTTCCCCCAGCCCCCCCCCCCCATGGCTCCCACTGTGACTCATCTGGTTATGGTGCTGATTAGTTCAGTCGCAAAGGCTATGAAGATTCCAAGTCTGTGGTGCATTATTGATGTGGTTAATTGGCCTCCGCAACCCTTGGTTCAGATGGAAATTTAACTTGGGCCTGATACAATGCTCTTTAGCTACCCCTGATTGAGGTGCATATGCATGGTTATTGGATAGGAATAGAGCTGAAGACTGCTGCAGTGCCCCAACCAGTCAAATGCTTGTTGGGGTTTCGGTGACTTGCTGTCAAGGGAACTATGAAGAATAGTAAGTTGTACTAGGTACTGGAGGGTACTTTATCCAAGAATCAACATCTTCAGGATAGAAGGCAAGAGTTGGGTAGGCTGTTGGGTAGGCAGTTCGAAGATTTTGGCTCAGCAAAAATGAGAGGGGTTGGTGTGTGACTTGGAGATAATTGTGTTCTCATGCACTTGCTGCCCTTGACCTCACTGGGTGGTGGTGGTCACAGGTTTGTGAGGTACTGTCAGAGGTCACTGGGATGCTGCAGTGCATTTTATGGATTGTACTCACTGTACCTGGAGCTGCTGGTGAGAGTGACTGTTTAATGTGGTGGATGGGCTACTGATCAAGTGGACTGCTTTGCCGTGTATGGTGTTGCAGCTGCATCCATCTAGAAATGTGGAGAGTATTCCATCGCACTCTGATGAAGGGTCACTGACCTGAAACGTTAACTCTGCTTCTCTCCACAGATACTGCCGGGTCGCTGAGTATTTCCAGAATTTCCTGTTTTTATTTCAGATTTCCAGCATCTGCAGTATTTTGCTTTTATTACACTTTCTTCTGCCTTGTAGAAAGGCTTTGGGGAGTCAGGTGGTGTCACTTGCTGCAGAATACACAGCATCTGATGTGCTCTAGTCTCCGTGGCAATTCTTTGGCTGGTACAGTTGCATTTCTGGGCAATGGTGACCTCCAGGATGTTAGGGATTTGGAGATAGTTAAGCTGTTGAAAAAAACTGAGTAACTTTCAAACTACCATCTGTCAAAGGGAGTGGCAGGCATTTGACTCGGGTCATCAAATTTGATCTTTTTTCTCTTTGCACAGTGTGCTCATGCACTTCAGGCAACATTGGTGTCATTCGCAGTCCTGGCTGTTCCCTGCTGCCACCCACCCACCTATCCCAAATCCAACTCAGCTGTGCTGTTCCCCAACTGATTTCCTACAAGTACAATCTAAGAAACCATCCAATCATTATGGCCACTATAATTTGATTTGATATAGTGACTTTTGAACACTAAGACTGTTACGGGTCCGTAACAAAATTCAGTAGGGATAACAGCAAAAAATGCTTTTTGCTAGTTAATTGATTTTGATCTTGAGACAGTGCACACTCGTTCAACTGATTATTACATTCTGCTATCCAATGCTGAGCTGCTGTGGTTGATAATTGCTTGGCTTTAGGAGTTACTACTGAAATATTTTGGATTGGTTATGACCAAATCTTCAAAAAAGTGTCGATTTTGATGTCTTCAGTTGGGTAGATATGGAGTAACATTTACAGTTCTTTTTTGGAAGAAGTGAGTAGATGACTGGATGTTATGGAATTTCATTAGGTGTTTGATTAAATGTTTCTTGAGGATTTAGAAAAATTCATTAGAAAGGGAAATGTAGCATAAAGTTGGTTGGAAGGAAACCAAGGGTTAGGATTAATTGTGCAAGAGTTGGGAGTGGTGTATCTGAGGTGATGTAATTTCTTTCTGCCTGTGGGTGTTAAAATAGGCATATGAATTGATTGTGGCTATAGGAAATGCTGTATCAAAATTTGTGGGTCACACAAAAGTAGGAGTATTTGGCAGAGGGCTGGAGTTTGATAAATATATTCATAGCAGTAAATAGGTTCAGTTTAATGCAAAGAGTGAGGTAATATATTTTACAGGGGGAAAACAGAGAATCCGTATAATAATTCAAAAGAAGTGGCAAATTATCTAACAGTTTTGGGTTAGAAATCCATTGTGCTGGGCAAATGAGCTTTGCCTGCCCATCCTTGTCAGTCATATAGTTGTCAATGCTTGCATGTAAAGCAAGTGGCTTAAGGCAAGCTTGGACAGAAGCCTGTGTTAGAGCAGAATGGTTCAAGCTCATCTGATCCTGTTTTCTTTATTGCATGATTTTTTTTTATAAAAAGGAAAACAAGGGATTCAAATTTATAATTGAGAAAGTGCCTTGTGCATCTGTTGGCAATGCCTTTAGCTGTCCAGGTCCTTGTCTTTGCAATTCCTTCCAAATATCCTTCTCGTTTGTCATTCTTTCAAGAGCCTCTAAGACCCACCTTTTGACCAAGCCCTTGTTTTCTCTGGTTAGAACTTTTTTTTCTCCATGCCTCTGAAGCACCATGATATGTTCTCTTTGGGAATTTGCATTTGCACACTACCTTTAAGTCCTGGGGAAAATTGATGTACAGAGAGATTTGGGTGTTCAGGTCCATTGTTCCCTGAAGGTGGCAACGCAGGTCAATAGAGTGGTCAAGAAGGCATACGGCATGCTTTCCTTCATCGGACGGGGTATTGAGTACAAGAGTTGGCAGGTCATGTTACAGTTGTATAGGACTTTGGTTCGGCCACATTTGGAATACTGCGTGCAGTTCTGGTCGCCACATTACCAAAAGGATGTAGATGCTTTGGAGAGGGTGCAGAGGAGGTTCACCAGGATGTTGCCTGGTATGGATGGCGCTAGCTATGAAGAGAGTTTGAGTAGATTAGGATTATTTTCATTAGAAAGACGGAGGTTGAGGGGGGACCTGATTGAGGTGTACAAAATCATGAGGGGTATAGACAGGGTGGATAGCAAGAAGCTTTTTCCCAGAGTGGGGGATTCAATTACTAGGGGTCAAGAGATCAAAGTGAGAGGGGAAAAGTTTAGGGGGGGATATGTGTGGACAGTTCTTTACGCAGAGGGTGGTGGGTGCCTGGAACGTGTTGCCAGCGGAGGTGGCAGACGCGGGCATGATAGCGTCTTTTAAGATGTATCTAGACAGATACGTGAATGGGCAGGAAGCAAAGAGATACAGACCCTTAGAAAATAGGCGACATGTTTAGATAGAGGATCTGGATCGGCGCAGGCTTGGAGGGCCGAAGGGCCTGTTCCTGTGCTGTAATTTTCTTTGTTCTTCGTAGATTATCCAGTAGTAATTTTGGTTATATGCGTAGTGGAATGGAGTACAAGAACAAATGGATAATTTTGTACAAGGCATTGGTTAGGCTCCAGTAATTGTGAATGGCCCATTCTAGAAAGCCATTATAGCCATGGTGTGTACAGAATTGATTTACCGGGAATGTGATACTTTTGAGAAATTGACGTTCTGTGGCTTTTTCGCTGGAATGGAGGCTTGCTAAGAACAGGTTTAATAGATGTTACTAAAATTATGGAAGGTTTTGATTAGGGTGGAGAACCCACTTCCTCTAGCTGGCGATCCAGTGACAAGGGGACAATAATTTTTAAAAAACTGAGGGGCCTGGTGAAATTTCTTTGTGGGGAATTATATATTTTGCCAAATTGTGGCTGAAGCAGAGACTATTGCACTTTTATGGAAAAATTTATCGTTTTAAATTCTAGGAAGATGATGAGATTTGTTTTGGATAGCTCTAGACAATATGGGCAAAATATCCTTCATCTGTGCAGGAACATGCTATGGCTTTTTTTTAGTGTAGCGTGGCCAGACATATTCCAAAGGAACACTTATCTTGCAATAAGGTGCCAAGTGGACTTTTAGCATTTGTCATCTTGCAGGGAATCTTCAGCTGTGTATTTTGCACATTGCATTTATCCATAACTGCTGGACTTGCTTGTACTTGAGCAGGAATGAGCAACTCAATGGATGCCAGGACTTGCTGAAAACATGTCTTGAAGTACAATATATTGTCAATTGTTGCAAAATACTGTATTTTGAAAGAGCCTTCAAAACTTTTTTTTTAGTGCTCCATTTTGTGTTCTATAGAGTGATAGGACATATTCCTGGATTTTTCTGCAGTTTTTGGTGAGTGGTGGTGAAATGCTTTCTCCATAAAATACAATTTAGAAGTTAGTGCGTAACCCTGAACTGCTAATGCCTTGGCAGAATTTGCAATTGGGTTTTTGGGATAGGGGATGCAAACAGTTGATTAAGAAAAAATTAAGTGGATGATGATGGAATAAAGGGCAGGGAAACCAGGAATAAACAAGCAAAGTAATTTCAGGTATACAAAATGAAATGGCTCTGCTGGGAAAAGCTGGCATGACTTTATGAATGTATTTTAAATGCTGATCATGTTAGTATTTTGTTTTGAGCTTCGGGAACTTCGAGAAAATGGGTGGATGTGCATTGGTTTGCCAAACCAACAATGATAGAACTGACAATGCGTGTGGCATCTGTGTTTATAATCCATGATTCGTTGGTTTGTATTTGATTTTAACGTTTAATATTGTAGGACATGGTTGTTTAGTATATGGCAGCTATATTGTAGAGATGAAAGCTTTGAGCTTTATTCCGCATTTTAGGAAATTAATATTTTTATTTATTTCTTGATACAGCACTGAAACAGGCCCTTCGGACCACCGAGTCTGTGCCGATCAAGAACCACCCATTTATACTAACCCTACAGTAATCCCATATTCCCTACCACCTACATACACAATGGCCAATTTACCTATCGCCTACAAGTCTTTGGCAGTGGGAGGAAACCGGAGCACCCAGCGAAAACCCACGCGGTCACAAGGAGAACTTGCAAACTCCGCACAGGCAGTACCCAGAATTGAACCTGGGTCCCTGGAGCTGTGAGGCTGCGGTGCTAACCACTGCACCGCCTTTTAAAAAGTACTAACTTTTAAAACACCGAACTGATTCATTTTAGATATTTTTTAAATGTCTGTTTTCTCGGTTTTGATTAAAAAGTGCTTGGAAATTTGATGTCCAGTATGTAGCTTAGATTTCTTGATAGCAGTAGAATTGGGATGCAATGTAAAATGGAGCTGGAAATTGATTGTCTAGTTTTCCTCTCCCACACTCCTTTTGCTGTGTTGTGATCTTGACTGTAAAGTGTGTGATCATTCACTGAGGTATAGCAGTCTTGGACACTTGTTTCCTTTTGGGATCTCATAGCTTGGATAAAGTCACAGTTCAATATGCAAGTCAAGCTGCTGCAGCAACTTTGCAGGTTTTGAGCTTTATATGTGATTGGTATGATGCAGAAATCTAGGCTAAGTATTTTGAAGCTTCTTGGGTTATTGTGTGCTGCTTTTGGTTTATATTGCATATTTTCAGTTTAGTCTTGTCTGTCATCTCTGGGCTATAGATTGAAATGGCAGCATTCTGAGATGCAGCAAGTTATAATTGATCATAATTCCACTGCCAGCTTCTATATTCATACCATTCAAATGAATGCTATTTTAAAACCAGCTCTTGGTTTGAATTCAGAATATGTTGTAATGTTTGGAATCTGGATTGAGTAATTTTTGCCAGAAATCTTAGTAATGGATTGTGACTTGCCTCTTTTTTTACGTGCCTGTTTTTTAAACAAGTTTACAGAATGTTTCAGAACCAACCAAATGTAATATCTTCTGAAATTTGACTTTGTATTTCTCTTTACTCTGCATGTATTGATAATGTACTAATTCTTGCGTTGTGTTGTGTGTTTACACTGAAGACAGATTATCATTTGGGGAATCCCATTCCTGTGCTTAGCTAATCCACTACTGATGGAAATTTGTCTTAAAATCTGTAAATTCTCTCGTTAACATTGAGCCAAATTATAGATGTAAACCCACGATGCTATAGGTGGAATCCAATATATATTCCAAGATTATTTTTATCCTTGTCATTGCCCTTATTTGTGTATCGCCATGACCAATATAAGAAAAATCACTTTTTAAAAACTTCAATGTGTAATTGCAGCCACCGCTACCAGTGACAGACATATAACTGCCACCATTTCCTCCAAGAGTTACGCATCTTAAAATGCTCTTGCCAAACATCCTCCAAATTGGAAATTACTTAGCTATAATTATGTTCCTATATTTTAAGATATCCAGTGTAAATCAATTTTCTCAGGTGCCATTTGATGTACTGAAATGCTTCTGACAGTGATAACTCTTGTCTTTTTTTTTTTCCCTTTCTCAATTTCCCAACTCCAAACATTAATCAGTAATTAGGCAGCGACGACTTGCATTTTATATAGCATCTTTTAATGTTGAAGTTTCCAAGCTGCATCACAGGAACATTGTTAAACAAAATTTGACACCAACCCACATGATATGAGGACAGGTGACCAGAAGAAAATGCTGGAAATGCTCAGCAATTTTGGCAGCGTCTGAGAGAAACATAGTTAATGTTTCAGGTTGATGTCAAATCTCTAACTTTTTCCCACTTCTGATGAAATGTGTTTTAAGCAAGTACAGAGGCAGGGAAAGGGAGGAAGAGACCAGAAGGGAAAGTCTGTGATGGGGAGGAAGGCAGGAGAAATTAAATGACAAATGTGATGATGCAAGGCAAAACTGAGTGGTAATGATCTGAAAGTGCTGACCA
Organism: Heterodontus francisci; assembly: GCF_036365525.1. Classification (NCBI taxonomy): domain Eukaryota; kingdom Metazoa; phylum Chordata; class Chondrichthyes; order Heterodontiformes; family Heterodontidae; genus Heterodontus; species Heterodontus francisci. The sequence continues at coordinate 175,560,281 of NC_090372.1, read as the reverse complement.
CAATGTTAAGTCCAGGAGGCTGTAAAGTGCCGAGTTGAAAGGTGGTGTTGGTCATCTAGCTCGGATTGAGCTTCATTGGAATAGCTTAGGAGGTTGAGGCCAGGGAGGTAGGAGTGGGGTGGAGAATTAAAATGGCAGGTGACAATGCTCGGGATCATGTTTGTGGACTGAATGGAGGTGTTTCACAAAGTGATCATCCAATCTGCGTTTGGTCTCCCCAATGTAAAGACTGCATAATGAGCAGCATCTAAGTACAGAAAAAAATCACTGTTTCATTTGGAAGGAGTATTTGAGTCCCTGGACAGTGGGATTGGAGGAGTAAGAAGGTAGCTGTTGCGTATCCTTTGCTTGCACGGGAAGATGTTTGGCCTGATAGTGGAATGGACAGGGGGTGGGGGGTTGCGCTGGTGTGTGTGGTGCAGGAAATTGTCCTTGGGGAATGCTTAAATGGGAGGGGAATGTGTTTGGCATCACAATGGAGGTGGTAGAAATTGTGGAGCATGATCCAAATAATTTAATGCATAGGCTGTGCACAAGGTCACCCATTGTCAAGTCTCTTGATAATTTTATCCATGACTTCTGCAATACCCTCCTCCTCAATAGTTTCCAGGGCCTGACTATCTGTCCTTTTTACCACAGACATCCAATCCATCTACACCTGCATCCCCCACCAGGACAGCCTGTGGGATCTCCTCTTTCTGAAATGGCAGCACAACCAGGCTTCATCATCTTCCGCCTGGCTGAACTTGTTCTCACATTGAGCAACTTCTCTAACTCCACTCACTACTTCCATATAAAAGGTGGTGTTATGGGCACCCATATGGGTCCTGGCTCTGTCTGCCTTTTTGTGCGATATGTGGAATATTACTTGTTAGTTCTACTTGGGGCCCCCTCCTTACCTCTCTTTGTTTTCTGTAAGTTGACTATATCGGTGCTGTTTTCTTCTCTGCTTGATCTGGAAAATTTCATCAACCTTGCTTCCATTTTCCACCCTTCTCTCTCCTTCGCATGGTCCACCTCCAACTCTTCCCTTCCTTGACTTCTCGGTCTGTTTTTGGGGATGGGCTATCAACAAATATTCACTATAATCCCATTGACTCGCACAGCTACCTCAACTACACTTCCTCACACCGATTCCTGTAAGGACTCTTTTTTTTTTTTTCTGTGCTCCCAGTTTCTCCATCTCTGTCGCATCTGTTCTGATGCAGCCTTCCTGACCAGTGCTTTTGATATCTTTTTTTTCCTCAACTGAGGATTGCCTTCACTGGTTGACAGGATCCTGGACTCTCTGTTCCATTTCCTACACTTCTCACCCCTCCCTGAATGGTGATTCTCACCTTCCACTCACCAGCCTGCACATTGAAGGGATCATTTTCTGCCACCTCAGTGATGCCACCACGAAACTTGTTTTTCCCCCTCCCCTCCCAGCATTTCATAGGGACTCTTATTTCCATGGCATCCTAGTCTCAATCATTCACAGCATCCCCTCCCATTCCTATGACACCTTCCTGCTCTGAGTCAGGAGTGTAATGGAATACTCCCCACTTGCCTTGAGTGCAGCTCCAAAACACTCAAGAAACTCGGCACTATCCAGGACAAACCAGCCTGCTTGATTGGCACCCTATCCACTGCCTTAAATATGCACCTGTGGCTTCAAAGTGTACCTTTTACAAGATATCCTACAGCAATTCACCAAGGATTCTTGGACAACATTGTCCAAACCTGTGACCTCCACCACTTGGAATAAGGGTAGCAATGCCACTACCTGCAAATTACCCTCCAAGTCTCTGAATCTTGACAAGGAAGGGTGATAAGTTTCCAAGTCACTGGATCAAAATCCTGAAACTCTCTACCTAATAGCACTGTGATTGTACCTGTGCCACAGCAATGCAAGAAGGTGGCTCATGACTGCTTTATCAAGGGCAGTTTAGGATGGGCAATAAATGCTGGCCCCTAACAGTGATGTCCACATCCCATGAACAATTTTTAAAACAAAAATAAAGCACACAATGCAATACCTGCCTGTTTACTTTTTCCTTTCCAAGGGCCCAAATACTCCTTCCAGGTGAAACAGTACTTTATTAGGACTCTCAATGCTTCCATTCTGCATTGGTGAGACATAACAGACTGGGTGATTTGTTTTGCGGAACAGTTCAGTTTAGCCTGTATATCTGACCCTGTGCTTTTAGTTGCTTGCCATTTTAATTCTCTGCCTCACTAGACTCCTTGTCCTCAGCTTCCTAAGTTGTTCCAATGAAGCTTGTGCAAACTGGAGGAACAGCACCTCTTTTGATAAGGCAAGCTACAGCCTTCCAGACTCCGTTCACTTTTCAGATTGTAACCTCTGCCCCTGTTTTTTGGATGGCAGCTGTTGATTCTGCTGTTCCCTTTTTTGTTTGGTCGTGGGATGTGAGTGTTGGCAAGGCCAGCATTTGTTGCCAATCCCCAGTTGCCTTTGAGAAGGTGGTGGTGAGCTGCTTTACACTTCCTCAAGACTTGTCTTTTCTTGTCCCATTACTACTCACGTTTGTCTTGCATTATGAACCCTTTTGTCATTTAACCTTCTGCCTTCCACCCTATCACAGACCTTCCCATTTGTTTTCTTTCTCTGCCCCGGCCCCTTCATTGCCTCTGTACTTGCTCAAAACCTGTTGCATTTCTAATTTTTCCCAATTCTGACGAAAGGTCATCAATCTGAAATGTTAACTCTTTCTCTGTCCACAAATGCTGCTTGACCTGTTCAGTATTTATTTCACATTTCCAACATCGGTTTAGTTTAGAGTTGAGATACAGCACTGAAACAGGCCCTTCGGCCCACCGTGTCTGTGCTGACCATCAACCACCCATTTATACTAATCCTACAGTAATCCCATATTCCTACCACAACCCCACCTATCCCTATATTTCCCTACCACCTACCTATACTAGGGGCAATTTCTAATGGCCAATTTACCTATCAACCTGCAAGTCTTTTGGTGTGTGGGAGGAAACCGGAGCACCCGGAGGAAACCCACGCAGGCACAGGGAGAACTTGCAAACTCCACACAGGCAGTACCCGGAATTGAACCCGGGTATTTTTTGCTTTTGGCTTATGCTGAAAGGTAGGTTTAAGGAGTGTCTTAAAGGAGGAGGGAGAGGCACTGAGGGGTTGAGATATGGAATTTCGGAGCTTGGGGCCTAGGCAGCTGAAGGCATGAATGCTTATGGTAGTGATTTAAAATACTGTATTTGCAAAAGGCCAGAATTGGAGGAATGTGGAGATCTTGGCTGATCGGGTTTATTTGTCTCTGGGAGATGCTATGACTATTCCCACCTCCCCTTTCCCACAGGCTGTTATGGTCGACTACATTGGCTATATTGACAGAAGGATGGGAAGTTTGCACCCCATCAGTAGTAGCAGATGTACTGCACAATGCTAACTTTGCTGTGAGAAGGTTTTTAAAACATTTCAGCTCAAAACAAACATGAAAAATTCTGACCATGAGGTACAATTGGATCAATTCAATATGGAGAATTTCTAGTGGCTGTTCAGATGTTTTTAAATTGATTTCAAATGTCCCAGGCCATTTCGTGTATAGTTGATGTAGTTCTTTTGCATGCAAATTTTATTTGGAGTAACAAGACAAGGTGATGCTAGAAATTGTGCAAGGGTTTTTCACTTTGCTTCCAGCGTTGGCATCACCTTGAGTATGACCATGTAAGGTGAGAAGGATTTATATGGTGTAATAAAATTTTCAATCATAAGCTTCATATTTCAAAATGGTTCTAGATATCATGTAACTTCCCCTTGTGATTTCTGCAAATCCAACTTGTATTTATGTAGTTCAAAGGTCCATGCCAAAATGAAACTTTAGACAAACTCTTTGTATCTGATCCAATTTCTTTATATTCTTAAAAGTAGAGTCGGTGAGTTGAGACCATGCTTTCTAAATTTCAGCAGAAAAATACCATGGATGCTGGAAATCTGAAATAAACTGATAATGCTGGAAGTACTCTGGTCAGGCAGCATCTGTGGAGATAGAAACTAAGTTATATTTCAGGTTGATGACTTTTCATCAAAACTGGGATGACATTTTAAGCAAGTAGAAGGGGCGAGTGTTTGAAAAGAACAAAAGCCAAGGTTTGTGATGGGGTGCAAGGCAGGCGGGATTAAATGACAATAGGGTTGGTGGTGCAAGGCAAGAGAGAGTGGTAATGGGACAAGAAAAGAAGCAAAATGTGTCTCGAGGAGGTGTAAATGGCAGAATGATTAACAGCTGCCACCCAAAAGCAAAAACAAGAAGTAAAACTGAAACCTGCAAAGAGAAAAGAAATATGAGCAGAGATTATGGTTTGAAATTGTTGAACTCAGTGTATTGAGTTCAGAAGGCTGTAAAATGCCTAATTGAAAGATGAGGTGCAGCTCCTTGAGCTTGTATTGAGCTTCATTGGAACACTGCAGGAACCCGAGGACAGAGGGTGTTAGTGTGAGAGCAAGATGGAGAATTAAAATGACAGGTGATTGGAGGCTTGGGGTCATGCTTGCGGACTGAATGCCAGGTTCCACAAAGTGGTAACTCAATCTGCTATTCACACATTTTCTAGACATCTTTTTCCCTTTGGCCTTACGCCATCAACTCTTCTGTCAATCTCTCCTGCCTTCCTCCCTGTCACAGACCTTCCCTTTTGCTCCTCTTCCGACCCTCGCCCCTTTCTGTTGCTTAAAACCTATTATACCTTTAATGTTTCCCAGTTCTCATGAAGGGTTATCAATCTGAAACATTAACTTTTTCTTTCCACAAGTACTGCCTGATCTGAGTATTTGCAGCATTTTCCATTTGTATTTCTGAATTTCAGACCAGGTTGTGTATCAAATTTCAATTTTGGAAGGTGGATGTGAATTTACTCAGTTTTATCGAAGACCTTTTTGCTTTGGTCCCTGAGGAAGCATCTCATCCACTGTTCACAAAATGTAAGCATCATTAAAATCTGTTGTATTTTACAATTGGCTGATCTTGGGTTCCTTATGTTTTGGAAGTAGATTTGAGTTCTGCCAGCAATGTTGCCATACCTGTGCGTTCAACCTGAATTGGAAGGGCAGTCAAGAAACTAAAGTTAGGTCCTTCGTTGAGGAGGAAGAAATTTTGTGTTGAGGGCTTGGGGGGCAGGTGGTGGTGCAGGGTGCGAGTTTAAACTTGGGGTTGGCAGTGTGCTGCTTCTGGAATGGGTATGTGAAATGAGAATTAATGCCAGATGTGTTCAAGGACTGTGAAATGTTTGGCCGCTAGTCATAGCTAACTTTTTCATGAATGTGAAGAGAAAAATGAAGTTGGGGAGAAAGGTTTAGATAATTGAGAAATAATGTAGAAGAATCAAAGAATAAGATGGATGAAGGAAGTAGCAGATGTTACCACAAAAATAGTGGCCAATCGCATGAGGATTTCTATAGCATTTGTTTTTTCGTACAATACTTAAAGCAGAGATTATAGAGAGCAGATTTTTTTTGTGTCCATTAATTGAATCATTGTCTTTGAATAAACACCGTCAACTACACCTGAACTGTCAATGATGCCAAATTGCACACTTTGAAGAGGCGAAATTGCTTAATCAATGTTAAAACATCAATTACACAGCAACTTCATCCATATATCCATAACTTTTATCCTGGCCACAAATTCAGCACAAAAGGAAGTGCGGAAGACAACTAAACCAATGTATCAAACTTAAGACAAATTCAAATTCAGTTTAAAGAGAAACTTGCCTCTTGCTACCCTAATGCTTTAATAGCATTCTGTATGTCTAATTTTACTTAAAGCTAGGAATATTGTATAGAGGAGCTCTTGTTAAACTATAGTGCATTTATTTCAAGAATTGATGGTATTCATTATATATTCAACAGCTATATTTGTGCAAAAGCTAGTACAGTTTGTAAAAAGAGGATGTTTGAGTTCAACTTAGACAGTAACACAGCTTTGTTAAGTCTTAATTTGAGAAGCATCTAGAATGTATAATTTTCAGGCTTGCTTGTTCATAATTAATGTCTTGGCTCTTTTAGGTGTGGTCCGTGCAACCAGTAGCATGATCTCGTTCTCCTGGAACTGAGAATTGTTTTTTTCTTTTGAAACTAGGAGAAAAATATCTGCAATTTACTGAGTTACTGAGCTAATGTACCAATTCTAATTTTGGAACATCCCGTGGCCTGTTTGGCCTTGTGCTTTAAAGAGTAGTACAAAAATTGCAGGGGTATGAGAGTTTGAAGCACAACAGTAGTAACATTCTAAAATGACTATCGCTAGTAATGACGGAAGTTTCACTGATCACTTTACAACTAAACATGTTCTAGCAGCTATAACTCTGCTGTCAGCATGAATATAAACAAAGGGACTCTGCAAAGTAAGCCAACATAATTAGAAAATAGACATGACTGACCCTTTGACTTTGCCAAGATTTCTCTTTTCTAACGTCATAAAAGTAAAATAATGCCCCCCTTATAAATGATGACCAATTTGTTAACATGATGGTATAACTGACGCATCTAAAGTCTACCTCCTCTTTCCTGCCCTTCAGGAAGGGCATGCAAAACTGTTGCCCTTGTGTGGGAAATCTATTTTGAGATTTATAGAGGAGTAAATGCATCTTTTCACAATATATCTGTGGGGAGTTGCTTCAAAATCCATTCATTTTTTTTTTTCTTAAACACTTGGACAAAACTGTCTTGGGTGGGTAACTGCTTCCAGTTCATTTTCACAGTAATATTTCTTGACCTCAGTTGAAGCTTGAGGGAGCTGTGATTTATTTTAATAGTATATCAAAATATTTTCTCCAGGAAATGTTAAAAGTGTCGGCTGAAGAAGATACTGGATTTGCTTGATTTAGTGAGAAAAGTTTGTGGAAGATTCGTTGCACACCAGTGAGTTGTATAGCTGGTTATGATAGCAGTCAAGTGCACCAGTCATGGTTTAGTATACCTACTTGGTTGAGTTTAATGAGTGGGCACCATGACTTGCTGATATGCTTCGTTAAATAAACTTTTCATGTGTGGCTTTCTATTACAATGCTATGGGAACTCTATGTAACAAGGTGAGATTTTGAAGCTCTTTTCCCTCTGATCTTTTGAGTTCCTTACCCATCCACTTCTGTGAAATAGCAGTGCTTTCCTCTGCATTGAGGAGAGGATGCTATTGGGCGGTGGGACTGTGCCACCTGCTTTCTTGCTCAAAAGAATAGTGATAGTGATGAGTGCAAGGTAGTGTTTTAATTTCTCAGCAAGTACAGCACGGAGAAGAATGTAGCCTCCCCATCTGGTAGCTGCTTTGAGCAGTTTGCATGTCACCTTGGCACACAAACCTCTAACATGTTGGATGGCACGAGCAGAAATTAGAACCTGCTGTTGGTTTTTTAAGCTTGGGGCATTGAACAAAACTGTAACACCCTTATTACCCCAGCTAATCCAGTATAGATAGGCAATCAAACTTGGAACTGTAGCCAACTTGGCAACATGCTCGCTATACCTATTGAAATCATACTTCATATACAATCCAGACTTCGGTTTCACAAGCTCAACAGCGAGAAGTGCCAACGTTTGTAGCTCAGCGAGTCTAATTTGTGCAAAACTGTATTTCAAAATGCTTAATAAACTTTATTAATATGCCATGATATTTCACACTTAAGTTTTCAGATTACACAGAATTCTTAACCAGAGGGAACTTAGATGTGATGGGAGAGATTTGGCTGTAGTCCTAATGCCATTCAATTTACATTTGGTAGTGGAGGAGATTTTTGTGGGGGGTGGGTGGTTTGGTATTTTTTGAGCAGGTTTAAGCTGTATTTCCTACATTTAGTACAATGAAACAAACTTGGCAATGTTTAGTTACAAATATTTTAAAGATAAATTTGTCGATCTTAATTTAACTTATCAAAAATACGACAAAGGAAGAAATGGTGGATTTTTTTTTTGCTCTGAAGCTTAAAACTATTTTGCCTCAATTAGCAAAGTATCAGAATAATAGAAATATTGCAAGATAATGTAGTTAAAGATCGAGAGAGTTTCCACTAAGTGTGCTGGTTAGGCCAATTTTGGGGCAATAGTGCAAAAGATGAAGGAATTTTAAGGAAATCCTTCAGGAGAAACTTTTCTGCACACAAGATCAGATGGCAGGTTGTTCAACCTTTCCTGTCTTAAAGCGAAGACCAAAGTACGGAAGGACCTCATCAGGGAACTCCTCTTTGCTGATGATGCTGCATTAACATCCCACACGGAAGAATGTCTGCAGAGACTCATCGACGGGACTGCGGCTGCCTGCAATGAATTTTCCCTAACCATCAGCCTCAAGAAAACGAACATCATGGGCCAGGACGTCAGAAGTGCTCCATCCATGAATATCGGCGACCAAGCTCTGGAAGTGGTTCAAGAGTTCACCTACCTAGGCTCAACTATCACCAGTAACCTGTCTCGATGCAGAATTCAACAAGTGCATGGGAAAGGCGTCTGCTGCTAAGTCCAGACTGGCCAAGAAAGTGTGGGAAAATGGTGCACTGCCCCGGAACACAAGTCTGAGTGTATCAAGCCTGTGTTCTCAGTACCTTGCTCTACGGCAGTGAGGTGTGGATAACGTATGTCAGCTAACAGTGACGTCTCAATTCATTCCAACTTCGCTGCCTCCGAAGAATCTTTGGCATCAGGTGGCAGGACTGTATTTCCAACGCAGAAGTCCTTGAGGCGGCCAACATCCCCAGCATATACACCCTACTGAGCCAGCGGCGCTGAGGATGGCTTGGCCATGTGAGCCGCATGGAAGATGGCAGGATCCCCAAGGACGCATTATATAGTGAGCTTGTCACTGGTATCAGACCCACCGGCCGTCCATCTTTCCGCTTTAAAGACGTCCGCAAACGCGACAGGAAGTCCTTGACATTGATCGCAAGTTGTGGGAGTCAGTTGCCAGTGATCGCCAGAGCTGGTGGACAGCCATAAAGGCGGGGCTAAAGAGTGAAGAGGCTCAGCAGTTGGCAGGAAAAAAGACAGAAGCGCAAGGAGAGAGCCAACTGTGTAACAGCCCCGACAACCAATTACATCTGCAGCACCTGTGGAAGAGTCTGTCACTCTAGAATTGGCCTTTATAGCCACTTTAGGCGCTGCTTCACAAACCACTGACCACCTCCAGGCGCTTAACCATTGTCTCTCGAGACGAGGAGGCCAAAGAAGTGCATGTTACCCCCAGCATAAATCAAGTTTCCAAGATCTTAAATGTACTTTTTAAAAAAAAAAAAAAAATTTGTGCTAGAAGTCAGACCCGCCCAGAGTGAATAAATCGCCGTGCTACTCTTCTGCTAATTGCACTTGTTTTTTTGTCTTTTGAGGAGGCTCTTTAAAATTAACATACGAGGGCACTAATGTGCTGCATTTTAAAAGATTTTAAATGTTTATTCAAACTGACTGCAGTTGAAACTAGTAAATGGTTCTGCATAGTTTTTAAAAATATTATCTTGAACCAGGTTACTCACAGATGCGCTCTTAATACTTTTTTGTGATTAACCCATTTTCAGATATATGCTTCAGTCTGTGCCAGGTCACTGCTCTTGATTATATCAAGGAATATTTTTTAATGCAAGGGAAGAGGAATTGTTCCAAATAGCCTGATTGTGCTGGTTCATTAATGATTTTATGTCCAAGTTGAAACCTCTGCAATAATGCAGAAAACGAAAACAATTTTTGCCTGCAATTTGCACCTTGAGTGCTGATTTGCACTGAAAGCAGCAACTCTACGTCCAGTATATAGTGAGATTCTGGACAGTGTCACACTTGGACTGTTCTGTTGTGACATGTTAATCATGTAAATAGCATCATTCAGTCTGCAATAGTTAGCTGTATGTAGTACTAAACAGGCAGGAAAATCTCTGGTTAGTTGCATGTACTAAAATGTCCAATGGGAGCCAGCAGCACACTCAACCAGTCAAGTGCTTAGGAAAAGAACTTTAAGCATTTTACCTTCCACAAAGCTTGCTCTGTATATTTATCAAATGTTGATAGGTAGAGAAATAAATCAGATACACTAAACTTGTCCATAACTGTTAGAAATGCTTCCAAATAACTATTCCAGTGACTACTTTCCCTCTCTTAGAACTTGAATTACACTGTATTTTCAAACTTGCACTGTGTTCTGGATCTCTAAACGAAAAGGCTTAGTCCATTAGTAACCTTCAAGAATGCATCAGTGACACTTCATACCTGTTATACTGAGATCGCACCTCACAAAAGTCGTCTTTAGGTTGTCATCTTATTTCAGTAGTAGGTTGGCAGTGGGGGCACTTTGAAAAGGGAAGTTGTGGTGTGCTCTGGGAACATTATGGTCGTACTTGAATTAATAAATTCTGTTACTTAGATGTAGCTGAAACTGATAATACATGAATCTGGGAGAATTTCTGTTCTAAGAATGTAATTTCCGCCACTCCCTCCCTTGGTTTGGTACTTGTAATCCAGGCATCTGGGCTGGGTGCAGCCAGCCAGTCTTTGCATCTTACTCACTATGCCACATGTAATATAATACTACTTACATCTTCCAATTCAGTCACTGACTTGGCAATTAAGATTAGTTTAGATTATGATTTCATGTAATTTTCATTCGGAGTAGAAAACTACTTTTCCTCAAGATACTTGTAGGCTACTTTCTGCAAGGGGAGCACTTAGTAATGCATTGTGGGATTTTTTCCATGCTGAGGTCTATAATTATATGGTCCTGTTTCAACATGGTTATCCCTTCACTGTTTTGTTGCTTTGTGCAAAACCACATTTTCACTAAGTCTATTTCCATTTCTACACTCATGTTATTGACCAGTCCACCACCTAGTCAGTTTTTCCATTTGTTGCCATCTTCTATTACTGTTTTTTTTTGTGTGTAATAAAAAATAAAATGACCTCGACTTGGGAGTACAGTGAAGTTTGCAGAGGATACAAAACTTGACAGTGTAGTGGATAGTAGCTGACTACAGAGACATAGACTGGTGAACTGGAAAGGCATGACAGATTTCATGTGGGTAAGTGTTAAGTGATGCACTTTGGAACAAACAGAAAAGCAGGATAATCTAAATAGTACTATTTTGAAGGGGTGTGAGAGCCAAGGGACCTGGGGGTGAATAATCACAAATCCTTGAAGGTGGCAGTGAAAGTTGATGGGCTTAAGTGTATGGGATACCTGGCTTTAAATACAGAAACAAGGATGTCATGTGAGATTTTACATATTGCTGTTTAGGCCTCAGCTGGAATGTTGCATAAAACTTTGAACACCACAATTTAGGAAGGATGTCCAGTACTTGGAGTGGATATGGAGGGAGGTTTACCAGGCTAACACCAAAGATGAGGGAATTCAGTAATGTGGAGAGATTGGTGAAGCTCACACTGTTCTCCTTGGAGCTGAGAGGGTTGAGGGGAGATAATTGAGGTATTCAAAGTAGTAAGTGGCTTTGATCAAGTAGGGTTCAACTATTTCCTCTAGTAAGTGTGTTGATAACATGACATCAATTTAAAATAATTGGCAAAAGTAGTTGAGGGGGAGTGAGAAATTATTTCGAAGGTTGCTGTGATGTATGCTGTACCTGAAAAGTTGGTTGAAACCGGCTCCTAACTTTAAAAAGGCAATTAGACATTTATTTGAAGAGAAATAATTTGGAGTGTTATTAGAAAATGCTTGGGTGTGGCACTAAACTGGACAGCTCTAAGAGCCGGCTAAGCTGTGAAATTCTAATTCTGACAAAAATTGGCTTTTAAATATAACACGAAAGAAAGCACTGCCTGAAAAAGTGTGATTTTAGCCCCAGTCCCTCGGGGGAAGATTTGGGTTAGCTTCCATATTGATGTGAAATAAAGGTTTCCATTGAATTGAATATTCTGGAATGCTTGCTGCCTCTCTGTCTGTCTTTCTCCTCAGCCGCTCCCATTTGTTACGGACAGCTGAAATGGTGAGTCTATGAAGGCTGAGAAACTTGTTTATGTAACTTATTAAATGAAAAATCAATAAGGTTGAAAGAACTTTTGAAAGGCAAGTTTTTTTTTTTGTTTTGTTTTTTTTTTGCGCTCTCTCTCTCGTCTCCAGACAGTGTTACGTGGAGGTGTGTTGTGCTCTGCCCACATTTCGCTAATTGCTTTATGAAATTTGTGTACCTCCTATACTTTTCATGCTGTTTTCTATTACCTGGGCAGACTTCACTCCACTCCAAGTAGCTAGTTGCAGTGCAGTTTCTGTCTGTGCATTCTTTAAATGCTTCTGATTTACTTTGTTTTGTCAAGTCATTAGTGTTGCTATACCTGCTGAAGCTTTTATATAGGAAGATAGTGTAATGTGGCACCATTTTATTGACTACCAAAGAAATTTAGTCCCATGAGTTATCTCTTTATTTTGCAGGCCCAAGACAAGAGAAAGGCCCTTGAGGAAACAAAAGCATACACCACACAGTCCCTTGCGAGTGTTGCTTATCAGATAAATGCTTTGGCTAACAATGTGCTCCAATTGCTGGATATTCAAGCCTCTCAGCTACGGAGAATGGAGTCTTCCATTAACCATATCTCCCAGGTAACAGTAAAATTTGAGTGAATTTTCATGCAGGATATAATGCACAGCCCCTTCATGAGTGGGTTCATCGTGGATGGGTCATAAACTACAGAAAACCTAGAAGTGGATTTGATCACAAATTTATTGTATTTTTAATGCCTGTAACATTGGGTTTTAAATTATACAGTATTGCAAACTTTTATGATCGGTTACTGTTGATTTTTAATATGCCGTAGACTTCTGGTAAGTGACTGAGTAACAGACTTGTTACTTAGTAAATCCAAGCCCTGGTTGTTTCCTGCCTAAAAAAAAAAATGAACAATAAAATTTTATCTATGGGGTATAAAGGAACAGAATTGTGCTGAACCTTTTCTAGGTTACAGAATGCCTGTATTTCCTTCAAGTATTGAGTTTCTTTTAGCTTTTGTGACCCTCCAGCAGTGGTTTGCTGCAACAACCAATGAGTGTGACACAATATTTGTGTAGTATTTCATGGTGTGTAAAGTAAGATTAAAAAATTATTCTATCTCCTTTTGGGAGTTGAGAAAACAATGGGTATTTTTGCAGTTAATTCTAATAAATTGAATTTCGCATCTGATTTTAAGTGTTATCTCATAGCCTTAAATAAAAACAAAATATTGCAGATGCTGGAAATTCGAAATTAAAACCAGGAATGCTGGAAATACTCAGCAGGTCTGGCAGCATGTGTGGAAAGAGAAGCAGAGTTGAAGTTTCAGGTCAGTGACCTTTCATCAGAACTGGCAAAGGTTAGAAAAGTAATCGGTTTCAAGCAAATAAAGCAGGGTGGGGCAAGAGATAGCCAAAGAGAAGGTGTTGATAGGACAAGGTCACAGAAAATAACTGACCAGAAGGTCATGGAGCAAAGGCAAACAGTTTGTTAATGGTGTGCTGAAAGACAAAAGCGTTCGTGCAGTGAGGGTGTTGATTGACAGAAAAATGAACAGCCTTGGCCCAAAGCACAAACGTGAAAAAAACGCAGTGGGCAGGCACATGGTTTAAAAAGAATGATGAAACAAACTAAAATAAAAAGAAAAAATAACTAAAAATAGTAAGGGGGGGCCCTGTCATGCTCTGAAATTATTCAACTCTGCGTTCAGTCCAGCAGACTGTAGCGTGCCTGATCGGTAAATGAGATGCTGTTCCTCAAGCTTGCGTGATCACTGGAACACTGCAGCAGGCCAAGGACATGAGAGCAGGGGTTTGTGTTGAAATGGCAAACAATTGGAAGCTCGGTGTCGTGGTTTTGGACTGAGTGGAGGTATTCCGCAAAGCGGTCACCCAATCTGCATTTGGTCTCCCCAATATAGAGGAGACCACGTGAGCGGTGAATACTACATACTAAATTGAAATAAGTACAAGTAAATTGCAGCTTCACCTGAAAGGAGTGTTTGGGGCCTTGGATAGTGAGGAGAGAGGAGGTAAAAGTGCAGGTAATTAGACCTCTGCGATTGCGTGGGAAGGGGACGGGGTGTTAGGGGTAATAGAGTGGACCAGGGTGTTGCAGAGGGAATGATCTCTTCGGAATGCTGACTGGGGAGGGGAGAGGAAGATGCTTCAGGTAGTGGTATCATGCTGGAAATGGCAGATGATCCTTTGGATGTGCAGGCTGGTGGAGTGGAAAGTGAGGACAAGGGGAGCACCGTCACTATTCTGGGAGGGAGGGGAAGGGGTGAGGATAGCAGGAAATGGGCCAGACACAGTTGAGGGTCCTGTCAACCACAGTGTTGGGGGGGGTGGGGGGGGCAGGCAATCCTCAACTGAGGAAAAAGGAAGACCTATCCGAAGCACTGTTGTGAAAGTTTGCTTCATCAGAGCAGATGCGTGGAGAGAGAAACTGGGAGAATGGAATGGAGTCATTACAGGAGGCAGGGTGTGAAGTGTTGTCAAGGTAGCAGTGCGAGTCAGTAGGCTCATAATGGATATTAGTAGACAGCCTATCCCCAGAGTTGGAGAACGAGAAGTCGAGGAAGGGAAGTGTCCGAGATGGACCATAAAAAGGTGAGAAGGATGGAAATTAGAAGCAAAGTAGATAGTTTTCCAGTTCCAGGCGGGAGCAGGAAATGGCACCGATAGTCATCAATGTACCAGGAAAAGAGTTGGGGGAGGGGGCCTGAGTAGGACTGCAACAAGGAATATGTGACATATCCCACAAAAAGACAGGCATAACTAGGACTCGTGCGGGTACCCATAGCAACACCTTTTTTACTTGAAGGAAGTGAGCGAAGTTGAAGGAGAAGTTCTTCAATATGAGAACAAGTTCAGCCAGGCGGAGAGGGTGGTGGTGGATGGGGAGTGGTTGGGCCTCTGTTCAAGGAAGAAGTGGAGAGCCCTCAGACTGTCCTGTTGGGGGGTGCCTACCTTTGAAGTTATGCTCTTCTCTCTATACCTCCAATCCCTGGTTGCTTGCCATTTCAACTGCTCGAACATTGAGTTAAGTAATTTCAGAGCATGATATGGAGGGGGGCAACCCTTTTTAGTCTTTTTTTTTTAAGTTTTTTTTTAAACCATGTGCCTGTCTGTATTTTTTCTGTCAATTAACACCCTCTCGGTACTAACGCTTGGTCTTTCAGCACATCATTAACGCACAGTTTGCTTTTGCTCCATGATAGCCTTGTTAGTTATTCTGTGACCCTGTCCTATCAACACCTTTTTTGTTATCTCTTGCCCCACCCCAGCTGTATTTGCTTAAAACCTATTGCATTTCGAATTATTTCTGATGAAAGGTCACTGAACTGAAACATTAACTCTGCTTCTCTCTCCACAGATGCTGCCAGACCTGCTGAATATTTCCAGAATTTCTTGTTTTTATCTCCCACCCTTATTTGCTCTTTTTCTTTCCTTATGATTCATGTCCTACCCGATGTACATGGAATTGTTAATTTAACGCTTAAACTCTTGGCAGGTATAGATAATTGTGCTTTTTGATTTGATCAATGACCAAGCCTGATTAGAAAAATACTATAATGTTGGGAGCAGACTTGTTACTTAAATTCCTGATTGGTTGTCCTTCAAAGTTTTTGTTAATTTTTCAATCTTGGGTTATACCCATTACTGGATTTGAATTTTTTTTAAATTAAAGTCATTTAATGTTTAAGCATTGGAATTATATTTTTTCTTGAACTTCATGTATCTCAATATACCATCTGGCATTGGGACCCCCCCCCCCCCCCCCAATATTGAAAAATTTGGTTTATTTGAGTTGCGGAGGGAAACTGCTCAGAATTTACTCTAAGTATTCAATCACTCCTGTTGGAAATGCATGTGGTTACAGTTCTAGTGAGAACAGAATGGGGCTCAACAATGATGCCGTTCAAATTTAAGTAGCTTGTAATACATGACCAATAGACAAACATGCGAAGAATGGTCACATTGGTGAGATATTGGAGGACTATGTGCACGAGTAAAACCACCAAGCATTAACATACTCTGAAAGCAAGACTTTGCGTAGGGGAAAAAATTGTTGCTGGATACACTTTTTTTTAATGAGCTTAGGGTCTTGGAACACTGCAGTTCAACCTGATGCTTCCAATGTAGGTTTTTGTTTCTTGCCTGCTTTCGTGTTTATTTGAAGTGCTGAGGTTATCTCACTGGCAGGCAAAGGAAATATTTCCTACAGTGTTCTTGCTAATGCTATAAAGACTAAGGCTCAGTTTTGTGCTTTCACTATTGAGTATTCCAGCATATGAAAGTTAACTTTCAAGAAGTTCTGCCACTCAAAGTTCTTCATGTTAACAGTGAAGCAAATAAATGGGTAGATTGTGAAGAACTAGGACCATGTACAGCGCTTAATGCTTTTGGATTGCTAGTGAAATAAATGGATTATCTTTGGTATTTTTATAAGGCTGATTGAAGCTGTCATTGTATTTGGCCAAACTACTTGGACTTCAATCTGGTTTCTGACACTTTTTTTTAATGGCTGTAACAATCATACTTGCAGAATAATGCACTTTATTGGATTGGTAATCTGTTTCTGTGGAATTGAAATTTGGTTTTATTCCCTGCAGTATTTCTGTGACTTACAGGTCAACAAATTGCAGATCTGAGTCAATACGGTAAAATCAGGCACAAGTTATGTTCTATTAGTTTAATTACCATGCAAATAGATTGTGATCAGAATCCATGGATATGGTAGTCTGGTGGGTATGGAACTGAATTAGTAGCTTGGATATTTTCCAGTTCAAATCTTCAGGCACGTTATGAAATAATTCCTTAAATCTGGTAATTTGTGGGTCATCAGGAATAAATTACCAGACTGAAGGTATCGTGGCACCCTTTAATCCATTTGCCCTACATGTCAGTCCAGTTTACTTCTTGGAATGCGCTCTGAATTGGCCTTCTAATCTGCTTAGTAATGTTAAGAATTTCAACGTCAAAGTAATTCAGATGAGTAATAAATGAAGTTATGGATGTGTTCTGAGAATAAATGTTAATGTGCTGTAGTATCGTGCTTTGTGTAGGGATATTATGGCAATTTTGGAAGCTATGTTGGTGGAAAAAAAGTCTTGCTCATGTTTGGAGAAAAATAATTTCCAGACATCAGCACAGCCTCAGATGTGAGCTATGTTCTTAAGTTACCTATGGATTTCAAAGGTTTGCTGCTTGAAATGCTTGTGGAACTAAAGCACAGCCCCATATTGCTGGACTGCATTTCTGTCTGGAGGTGTGAACTCTGGATTATAAACTCTTGGTTCTCCATTTTTGTCTTGTGAAGGTGTATAAAATGCCTTTGCTCCAAGTGTTTTGCTTATCAAATTGTTGGAATACCTTGCAGAATAATTTTATTTAGAGATACAGCACTGAAACAGGCCCTTCGGCCCACCGAGTCTGTGCCAACCATCAACCACCCATTTTATACTAATCCTACATTAATCCCATATTCCCTACCACATCCCCACAATTCTCCTACCACCTACCTACACTAGGGGCAATTTACAATGGCCAATTTACCTATCAACCTGCTAGTCTTTAGCTGTGGTAGGAAACCGGAGCACCTGGCGAAACCCACGTGGTCACAGGGAGAACTTGCAAACTCCACACAGGCAGTACCCAGAATCTAACCCGGGTTGCTGCAGCTGTGAGGCTGTGGTGCTAACCACTGTGCTGCCCTAATAGGAGTATCATTGCATTGGCTGAGAATCGAGCCCCGGTCTCCCGCGTGGCAGGTGAGAATTCTACCACTGAAACACCTATGCAATCATAAAAACCACCAATGCATTGTTTTTGAAGTAATGCATCCTATTTTGCTGTTTGTTTCTACTCATGCAAATAAACTTAATTTGGTGTAATATTTGCATTCTTTTGAAGGAGATGGGGAATGGGCATCCCACGTGATTTCATTCCACCATGAAAGTCTAATTGGGCAGCAGTTAATCCTGGGCAAATGTTCTTTGTCACTTGGTGAGTGCCTATTTTGGATTATCAAGTCTGATACTGAAAACTGGCTTTTTGCTATGAGCAAAAACCAACTTTGAGAGTCCAAATCTCATCGCAGGACATCAAAACCGAAGAGATTTTACAACCCTTAAAGACTGTAGAAGAGAAAGAAGACCAAGTTATATCAAGTTCTGTAATTGAGTTTGTTGGAAAGAATGAACTAAAGTGGGTAAATGAATCTTGATCTCAACTTGAGGAATATGTAGCTGCATGCCAAATTTAAAGTTTGAAGGAAGAACAGAAGAGTAGTGGTAACAGTTTTATTTTAAATATTGTGATGTTAGAGATGAGGGAAGGATTGAATTTCTGATTTATTTCCCCTTTTGTTCTTTTACTAGTGCAAGAATACCAGAAAGACTCTTGAAATTTTGAGCTTGTATCAATTGGTTGGTTTGTAAACAATTGGTATAAAAGAGGAAACTGGTCGACTGAAATGATTTTAGCAGTAGAATAGCTCTTCATCTGTGATCAGAAGAGGTACACTGAGATTTGCTAACAGATGAAAGACCACAGGTGATTCCATGAGATTGAGAATAGCTATTGGTTAACCTTTGTTAAAGATGAGAAAAAAACTGTCCTTGAAGAATAGCAAGAAATAAGCATTTCATGGCCTTGTTGAATTGTATGCAGGAACTGAGTGATTCAGATATTGCATTGCACTGAAAGCTGTGATCCCTGAGGGCATCCGATTTGGAATCGGCACAAGATTGAATAGGAGAGTGGTGAATCGAAAAATGTGACACATCTCAGATGGAAACGCCGGCACGCTTTTGAGTTCTATCCTCGTTCTTCAGCTGGAACTATGTTATAATTAAATTTTTATTCCTCGCCTGTACCTATTCTGTTTTTTTTCATTTTTTCAAATTGTTTGTTTAATGGTCTCCGCCTCAGTAACAATTAATAGCGTAGAATTTTATGTTTCAATTATCAGAAAAGGTTTCTAACTTCCCCCTATGTTCCAGCAGTCAGCTTTTGTCTCCTTTTCAACCAGTAGAAATTGCCTTTCATTATTTACCCCATTGGACTGAATTTTGAAAACTCCTTGCATCCCACCGTTTAAATTTTCTCTGAGCCAGTTATTTTGGCCATCATTACTTTTAACCTATCCTAATGTGTGTATTGTAGTATCATAGCTGTATGATCTTTAATGGTGTGCTATCCCTTGCATGCAATACTCAAACTGTAGCTGTGTCAAAGTCTTGAACAAATTGAGCATCACTTCCTTGCTTTAGTATTCACTGTCCTAAATGTTTAAAACCCAGAATCTTGCCTTTTTATTAATGGTCTTTTCTACATGGTGTCCCACTTTGAAAGATTCTGGTTTTAGCTTTTCACTGCTTTCCCTCTCAGCAGCTCCCGACCGCATGACTATGCTTTCTCTACCATGTACTTGAATTTTAGCAGCAAGTCTCTTATGTGACACCATAACAAATGCTTTTGAAAATCTAGTAAAAATGAAGAGTAAAATCTTCAGCATAATTACAATCTCGACAGATTGCTAACATAGAATGTTGATGGTGTACGGAATGCAAAAATTAGAACTTTGGCTATCACCTCATGCTTTTGACTAGTTTGGGCCCAGATTCTAGTTCAGAATAATTACCCTCCCATCCTGTAACCTCTACAATAGCCACCATAGTTAAACAAGTCATGGGAAAATCTGTTAGAGATACCAAGTCTGCCATTAAGATGATACTGAGAATTCCAAAAAAATTACAACACATCAAGGAAGAATAACTAAGTAGTTTTTTGGAACAGTTAATGAGTACCTCCCAACCTAATGGGGAAGCTAATGTAAGATCTAGCTGTTGTATCTTTCCCTCTATCTAGCACATTCCCTCTATCTATACTGTTGAGACTGAGATTGGAGGAGTGCACTCTTTTCTAGTCCCACTCAACAGGTCATAACATATATTTAAATGTTTACCCAGTTACTGATATGGTCAATCATAGACTCTGCTCTTTATCCCAGAATAAAATACACCAACCAGGTTTCTTTAATAAAGAACAAAATTATCAGACAAGACATAACCAGTAACGAAGCAAAGCCTTAACAGTGACATACAAAAGTTCCCTTTTGCCTTAGCCTCCCTCTCTTGCGCGCTCTCTCGCTCTCGCTAATACTTGCTAATTTTTGAAGAAAAAAAGAGAAGATATGGAAAGGTGTCAGTTGTCCCTTTTTTGGTTTGGCATAGCCAGCAGTCACTGGGATCTTTTGAGAACAGTTCTTTTCAGGTGCCGTTGAATATCAGTTTGGCAGGTTTTCCAGGTCAAGTGTGGTATCAGGAGTTCCTGGCAGGCCTTTCAGGAGGAATGCAGCATTAATTTCTCTTTCTTCCACTCTGCAAAGAGTTTCTCAGATGGAAACGCCGGCACGCTTTTCAGAGATGGAAAAAGGCTGAACTGGGGTTTTGTCCTTGGCAAGTTTGTTCAAACTCATTTCAAAACACTCCACACCCCAATACACTGGCTAAAGTGAAACCAAAAACAATATCTTAAGAGTCAACCCTCCTGATTCCTATAAATCTCGACCTGTCACTTCTCCGAAAAACGTTCCCCCACCCCCCTGAAGTCAAAAAGCCCCTGCTGGGTATTTACGTAAAGATGGGTGACTTCCATTCAGGGTTGTTTACAGAAAAAAGTCCGATGACCTCTTCAGTGACCCCAGTGGGAAAAAAAAACCCATGGACTCAGTTTTATTTGGGGGGGAAAAAAAAATGTCCATAATTCTAAAGTAC
The DNA here is from genome assembly GCF_036365525.1 of Heterodontus francisci. Classification (NCBI taxonomy): domain Eukaryota; kingdom Metazoa; phylum Chordata; class Chondrichthyes; order Heterodontiformes; family Heterodontidae; genus Heterodontus; species Heterodontus francisci. The sequence continues at coordinate 175,539,565 of NC_090372.1, read as the reverse complement.
ATGAGTCCTCAAAAAAAACTAACAAGATAGAAACACCGTTATTACAAAATTTAAGCATATTAGACCTGCCTTTTGCAAATCCATTTTGACTATCCCTGATTCTGTTGTCGTAAGTGGTCACAAAGTTATTCTGAGTATCATGATTTGTGAAGGAACATTGAGGGATGGGTACCCTAACTTTATGAAAAGGATCTGAAGGTTAGTCATTATGTGTAGTTATTTTGAGAGGAAGTGTAGCCTTGGTGTGAGGCCATATGATTTGTTTAGAAGTGTATGGTGCAAGAGGCGATAAAAGCTTTGAAGGTGTCAAAGGTGGTGATGAGTGCGTCACCAAAGATGCTCAATAGCAGAATTCCACGTGTGTGTGTGTGACAGGCAACAAGAGGGTTAGGAATGGCCATGTTGAAAAACTATGCACACAATAATTAGACCAGAGTTTTCAAAGTTATGTTTTAATTGGGAAACTTTTTTTTTTCCTTGGCTGTTCTGTAAAGATTTGATTCTGTACTAATTTTTAAAGTAGTTTATGTTCTACACTGAGGTTTTTCAACTTTTTCATATTCTATTTTCAAACACAATGTTACAAGTCTAACCTCAAATGTGACATTTCCTGACATGACTGGCTAAAACACCCTTATGTAGAGATAATGTATAAACCTTTTAAAGGGGCATTTTTGTTTTTGGAAGTCACTTTTTCTTCTGGGAGGGCCTCTGTGCACCATCCTTGATGGATATGATTTGAAGTTATTTTCTTGAATGTCTACCAGCATTTGTCTAGCTCATCATAACGGAGTGAATAGCCTGAGGGGATCTTGTGCTGTTGTGAATTATGGCAACTTAATTTTACTTGGTTGTTTTCCTACATCACTGCTGCATTGGGAACTTGCTGTGGATAAGTGTATCTACCACACTAGTTAGTAGATTTAAAAACTGCTATCTGTGATGCTGTATTGCCCAAACAAAAAGAAATTGGAAGGGTTATTTGCTTTAGTTCAGACCAGCATAGCTATGTAGTAGATTTCAGGATTGCAAGGACCAATGAGTCCTAATTAAATTGTTTTGATTTTTTTTGTTGAGCTTTTAGCAGTTAGCATGCACTTTGCCTTTGACGCATCTTTACGTAGCACTGACTGATCTCGATGCCCTTATTGACTTCTGTTCAGATGCTCACAAATGAGATTACACAAACTTAAATTCAGTTGCATATTAGTATTGTGTTGTGCTGTGTATTTTTTTTTTTCAGTTTTTGTCCTGTTGGGGAATGATTTCCATGAGTAGTGGTGGTAGCTCTCCAATACCTTGTCTAAGTGGCCATTCTTCTTTTATGAGCCAGACAGTTAATGGTGAATTGACTGAACCTGATCCTGTCGTCATGCGTAGTTTTCAGCAGTGATTTCTGGATCTTCATTAGGAGTGACTTTGGTCACCTTTCTCACTTTTTAAAAACTTGATAAAACATCACATGTTAACAGTCTGCTAATTTGATCTAACAATTGTGTCTGACCCAAAAGTCGATGTGAAAACATATTTGATATTTCAAGTGTTTTTTGAACAGGTCTGAGGGATGCTGCTTGCATTGTGCTCAATTTTTTGTTAAATTCATACCATCTCCAAAATTCAGGAACTTCAAAATTTTTGAACCAATTAATTTACAAAAACTAGTTTTTAAGGAGCAAGTCCAGCTTAAGTTTCTGCTTTTACAAATTTAAATTATGGATGGTAGTTTCTCCTTTGCTGCTTTTCTCCTATGCCTCTCTTCTCTTCCCTGTATAAATCACTTACTGTATGCTGCTTTCTGATCCCATGATCTTGTACTTTCCCAGGAAAAGACTTGAACTGTAGTCCAGGAAATACTGATGAACTGCTTCACTCCATGAGCAGGCAAGCAAAAACATGATGACCAAAAAATATTATGCCAATTATTGAGTACATACACAACTGTAATTTGTGACTTGTTAAACTTTTTTAACAGGTATGGTATAGGCTAGTATTTAAAAGTCAAACTTAAATGGTTCGGGCATAATTTACAAATTGAGTATATTTAATATATCTTGTGTACAGTAAGGTGACAAACAATTGAAGTGCTAAATGGGATTTTTAGTAGTGAGAAAATGTCATTAGTTGCCTTGGTTCTACCATTCATATATAATGGTGTCCAAATCACTTGATCTGATGAGAGTTAAGTCTCCAGTTCCACAGGGGTGGTTTAATGCAACAGGTTTTAGAAATAGAATTGCATTTCTTAAATGTTTTGGAGGAAGAACTATTGGAAATGCTTTGTATACATCCAACGTTTTTAGATATTAGAAAAATACATAAAATTGGAAGGAATAAATAACCATTTTATTTGGCCATTGTCTAGTACATCCCATGATTTTAGAAGTTTAACTATTTGGCTCACTGTGCATATCCTATTTTGCGCTCACCAGGATAATTTCTAGATTTCTATTTCAATATGCAATTATTGTTTGTGAATCAGCTTGGCTTCAGTTAATTTACCCCACACCAGTTTGTAACCAAGATGCAGGGTTCTTATTTTGAAACCTGTCTGGCACATGAGAGGTATTTGACTCTTGATTTTTCTACCATTGTGCCCTCCTGGATCTTGTAGGTAATTGTGACCTGTTCTATCTGATACAAAATGATTTTCAGATCACCATACCTTTAATTGTGGAAATGTAGGCAAGTTGCTGAGTATTTAATTCAAATTTGTTTGAGATATATGCTTAGCACTATTGCATACCATTAATCAGCCTAAACATCGTGGTTAAGCTGTACCAGAGCTTCACTGCATGAGGGGTGCATAGAGTCATTATGGCACAGAAGGAGGCTGTTTGGCTCATTGTGTCCATGCTGGCTCTCTGTGGAGCACACCCCAATCACTCATTCCCCACTCTATCCCCATGGCCCTGCATGTTTGTTTCCCTCAAGTGCCCATCCAATTTCCTTTTGAAATAGAGTAATAAATTGCAGCTAATAACACTGATCTGCATAGCATAGTATGATTCAATCTGAGAAACGCACCTGCTGTTGACCTGCAAGGGTGGATGATTAAGACTGGTGCACCTGGCCAGTGCAAACTGTTACACAGTGCTGTTATTATATTGTCTAGGTATCCTGCAGGCTATTGCCGTTACCTTGCAATATTGTTACGACTGACCGCTCCAGTTAAAGCCTCCAATCAAAATGTAGGATTCTGATTGTGGTGTTAGAAACGCACTGTTACTTCAATCCAGTCCCTCTACAGATCGCTTAACATATCATTTTAAACTTTGCAAATTAAAGAAAGGCCCAGCCAAATTGGACCATCTATTAACCCCTGAATGAGGCTAACCAAACCAGGTGTCTGTAAATCAACAAATTAACTATTTAATTAGAAAAACTAAATTCTTAAACACTGAAGATATAAACAAGACTTAAAATAGAAAAAATTAGAGTCCTTGCATATTTGCAGTCCAATGTTGCTTGAAGTTCTCACAGCTGTCCGATGGGGGGGATTAAAAGATTCTTCAACCGTACAACAGTCTAGTCTAATTCCAGCGGCAAATGATGCTTTCCTTCCAGCAATGGATTTCAACAATTAACAACTTGCAAGCACTTTCAATAGAATCAATCTGACTTCAGTTTTTGAGGGATAAAACATGATCACAGTCTAACTTCCCTTTCTCCAGTTCAAATTATCAGAGATTTCTGTTTTGGCTTGACTTTTGTTAGAATTTTGAGATAATTCAACTAAATCTCTTCCTTCAGTTTAAATGGCTGAGAGCTCTTCCAGTTGTTAACATCAGCTGTCTGTGTTCTGTCAGAACAGACTGTCTTCAACTTACAATTCAATTTTGAACAGGTTTTTTTTTAACAAAAGTATCACTTGGTCCTCAGTCCAAATGGATGTATCCAAACTTTCAAGAATGTACTCTTTGAATCGCAGTCTCCGAATGGCTGTATCCAACGGCAACCAAAAATACACTTTCTCCAACTCATGAGGCTTGCTGGTTCTTAAATCAGTACTGATCCTTTTCTAGCCTTAAGATAGACCACATATTCCCGGGAGGAAAAAGAAACTACAGGACCATGACAATATAGGAGCAGATTGGCATCAACCCATATTGTACTTCGTAGAGGTATGGTAATGGACCCTGCACTGTGGATGATTTCTTGAAGAGCAGCCCAAGTGTGCTACACCCAAAATTGTAACATCCTTTTGCTGTCTCCTATTAGACTGGTGACGATGGTCATAGGAATGCAGTGATCAGTTGCCCACTGTGCAACATACAGATGTAATATATTGTGTTGGATATGCTCACTGGCAAAAATTTCAGCTGCAAGGCAAACTGCTTTTGCCTGTAATGAAGCGATGTAACAAGTTACAGTGGCCATGGGGTTCTGGTACCAGGCTAGCAATCCAGAAGTCAAGTGTGATTTGCACCGTGGCAAGATGTTCAAAGCTGCCAGACCAGCCTAAGAATACAATTAATTCACCAATGCCTTTCAGGTAAAGGACCCTGACTGCCACCCCCATCATGGCGCACCCCCTGCCCACTCTGCATGTGCAACATACATATGTAATATATAATGGCAGTGGCAGAGTTAAATTAGTGGAGGGTTTGGGGTGAAGGTGCTTAAAATTAGTGAAGCTCTCACTGCCATTGGTGCAGCCCTTTGAACGACTGCCACTAGAGTAAAGTCTAATGCTAAGACCAAGGGAGAAACTGGCCTTGCTGCAGGTGAGACAAAGAACAGCAATTTTACTTGGATTTGGCTGTCAGTGTTGAGATACAGGAGATAACAGCCAAACATTAATGTGAAAGCAGTTTTGATACTTGAGGTGGAGCATTATACAGTGCCAGGATGCATATAATCTACGCTTGGTTGAATTGCATATGTTAAATAGCAATGGTGAGGAGAGGCCTAGGTATTTTGTGCCTTCAGAGGTTAGTGCAGTTCAAGAAAAATAAATTCAAAGTTATGAAATGCTTTGTTATAGTTGCTGTATAAGTTTTGTTTAAGCTTTAAGTCTAGAGGTTGAAGGTGGCCTTGGCATCATGGTGGATGAGAGGTTTAAAGTTGCTCTAAGTTGAACAGGATGCATACGTTCACTTGAACAACAAACCGTAATCAGGGAAGTTGATAGTTGTTGCAATTGAATTATGCGTGATATTGACTGTTTTATTGCCTAAGATATCTGGGAATAATTCACTTTCATTAAAATTAGCTACAGAATTCTTAAAGACCAGTTTCTTCCTCCTACACTTCCTATAGAAATTAAACATTGGCATTCATTAATTATGAACATTGTCAAAATACTTGATGTTAGGATCTCTGATAAAATCTCTCATTTCAGACCCTATCATTATTACGTACAAATGCAAGTATTTGTGCATGTGTAAAAATGCCCATTAGCTTAAGCTGCAGAAGAGCCAATTGCAAGAGATATTGATTTGATTGTAATTCATGTTTATTCCCAAATTAGACAATGCCAACAAGACAGTATATATTGTCCATCCTTAGTTGTCTCAGGGACATTAAGAGTCAACCATTAGTGAATTTAGAATTACATGTTCGCTGCACTGAATTGGTGTTGGGGAGAGGGTGTAGTGGCAGCCAGGGTCCTTTTACCTGAAAGACATTGGTGAATTAGTTGTATTTTTATGCTAGTCTGGCCGCTTTGATCATCATGCTATGGTGCAAATCACACTTGTGACTTCTGGATTGCTAGTCTAGTACCAAAACCCCATGGCCACTATACCTTGTTACATCGCTTCATTATCAGCCAAAGCATTTTGTCTTGCAGCTGAAACTTGTGTTGGTGAGCATATCCAACACAATGACAATCTGGAAAGTACCTGTATCACATGATCTCCCAGTGCTTTTTGAGTTTTTATCAAGCGGTTACCTGCCAATATTCATAGTCTAATGGATGAAGCCTGTTGTAGATATCACTGCAGGAATTTCTTTATTGGATAGCAACATGAATAGCATGCAAATAAGCAAAGAAAACTGCTGAATGGATGCTATGCTTGTGCATTGCATGCCTGCTCTGATGCTAAGCATGCAGGTCTTGTTACTGGTGTAATTATCTGGTTAATTCCTTTTTTAGCATAAGGAGAGGAACTGCAAGAGGAAGTGCTAGACTTAATAAAATCCCTTCCTGGAAGAAATAGAGGGGGAAGGGTGAGTGCAGGCGTGATAGTTCAAGTGGCAAAGAACTGAAAGCTGCAATATCCATCTTCAAGTAATTCTTTGTCCTGCTTTGACATTTAGAGGCAATGACTGAAAAATTAATTGGCTTGTCGTCTTCACTTTTCAACTCTCTCTCGAGTGACATGAAGGTGAGTCAGAATTTCAAGGGACTTAAACACCATATTCAAATGTAGAACCCGTAATAGGGCTGGAACTGTGGGGAGCCACTTAATACTATGCTTCAATGTTCATAAGATATAGGAGCAGGAATAGGCTGTTCAGCCCCTCAAGCCTGCTGTGTCATTCAGTCAGATCAAGGCTGATCAGATTGTGGCCTTAACATCACTTTTCTGCCTGCCTGCCCATAGCTCTTAATTTTATACTCCATCCCCCTTGCAATAAATGCCAACTTGCTGTACCTGCATGTTAACTTTGATGTACAAGCACATCCAGATCCTGCTGTACTGCAGCATTCTGCAGTCTCTCTCTATTAAATCTGTTTTCTACTCTTTCCGCTAAAGTGGGCAACCTAACATTCTCCCACGTGACACTCCACCTGCCAAATTGTTACCCACTCAATCAAATTATATATCTTTGTAGACACTTTGTCGTCCTCGCAACTTGCTTCCCTGCCCATCTTTATCATCCATAAATTTGGCTGCAATACACTTGGTCCTTCCATCAAAGTCATTAATATAAATTGTAAATAATAGAGGCCCCAGCACTAATCCCTGTGGCACCCCACTAGTTTGCCAACCTGTAAATGACCTATTCATCATGACTCTTTCCTGTTAGCATAGGTGGAGGATTCGGCAACTAATATATTACCCCCAACACTATAAGCTCTTGATTTTTGTAGTAACCTTTTTATGTGGCACCTTATCAAATCCCTTCTGGAAATCCAAATGCTGGTTCCCCTTTATCCACCAGGCTTGTTAAATCCTCGAGCTTTTTTAAAAAAAATGGTTTTAATGAAAACCATTAGTTTTCAACTTTGAAATGCTTATCTCTTTGTGAAACCTAGTACTCCGTTAGCAATTTCATGACCTATTCACTGGAAACTTGATTTGAAAGGATTCGAACAAGCAGTTAGTTGCAGATGTGGAAGGTAACAAAACATTCAAAAACTTCGGCACGGTCTCGGTGGGCCGAAGGGCCTGTTTCAGTGCTGTATCTCTAAATAAATAAATAAAAAATAAAAACTTGAGTGGAAAGGGTTAGGATTTCATTCTTGGGCTGTACAAGTTGAAGATATCAGCTACCTGCCTCTATACAATATTCACTTTTTTTTGTGGAGTGGGGAAAGGAAGGAAGAACAAAGGTTTGTCCAGGTTTAATATTGAATTAATCAGGGATTTTCAGAGGTTAAGAACACTATGACTTGTGCTATTTTTCATAAGAGCAAGACTGATTTCGTGAAAAATATCATGTCTGAGCACCACCTGGAGGAATTGGGAAAATTGTTGGTATGCTATTGCAAAAGAAAATTTCTGTTTAGTGCTTGTTTACTGATTCTACTTTTCTCGAGCTTGCTTGGTAAAAATGTGAAGAATGAACCAACTCTCATTCATGCAGGAGTAGGCTATTTAGTCCCTTGAGCCTGTTATGCGACCTAACTCCATATAACTGCCTTTGTCCCATATCCATTAGATTTTTGTTTAACCAAAGATATTTATCTCCATTTTAAAATGAACTAACAGTGGATCTAGCATCAATTGCTGTTTTGCGGAAGAGAGTTGCGAACTTCTACCACCCTTGCATGAAGAACAGTTTACAAATTTTACTCCTGAAAGGTCTGGCTCTAATTTTTAAGCCTCCTGGACCTGGACACTCCAACCAGTGGAATCGGTTTTGTTCTCTGTTCCCCTTCATAAAACTTTATCAGATAATCCCTTAAACTTCTAAATTGCAGGTAATGCAATCAACTCTCCTGAATTTAGCGCTTGGAGTCCAGGTACAATTTTGGTAATAGAAAAGCAAAATACTGCAGATGCTGGAAATCAAAAAAAACAAATGCTGGAAATGCTAAGTAGGTCAAGCAGCATCTGTGGCAAGAGAAACCGAGTTAACGTGTTGACCTGAAAGGTTAACTCTGTTTCTCTTGCCACAGGTGCTGCCTAACCTGCTTAGTGTTTTCTGCCGCTGCCACCGTTGCTGCCCTCCACTCCTTTACATGGCGAATATATCCTTAAGGTATGCTGTCCAGAACTGTTGACAGCACTGCAGGTGAGATCCAACCTGGGCATTGTGCAGCTGTATCATTACTTCTACTCCATGTATTGTATTCCTCTAGATATAAAGGCCTGCATTCCATTGACCTTTTTTAATTTAAAATGTCATGAACACCTATACAGAATAATAATCTGTGTATCTGGACCTCCACTTTCTAGCTTTTCCCCATTTATAAACTAAGTACACTCATCCTTTTTTAAGTCAAAAGTGACCTCTCATTTTGTCTGATATCCATTTATACAGTTTTGCCTTTTCACTTAATCCATATCACTTTTGTAATGTTTGCATTTCCATCTACTCTTGTTTTCTATCCCATCATCTGGGTCATCAACAAATAGTGTATAGTTGATGCCCCAACACAGACCTTTGCAGGGCACCACTGGTCCCTTCCTGCCAGTTAAAGTACCTGTCTATTGTCCCTACTGTCTCCTGCTGCGCGGCCAATTTCCAAGCCAGGTCGTCAATTTCCCTTCAATTCCATAAGTTTCAATTTTTAGCTAGCAGTTTAAGATGAACCTTTATGAAATGCCTTCTGGAAGTCCATATAAATAAAGTTCAGACATACCCCTGTCCAATACTTCAGTCACCTCTTCCAAAAAAATTTTTTTTTATCAGGTTTGTCAGGCATGATCAATTGTGCTATATAGTTGTCGTGTTTAACTATACAAGTGACTACACATCAATAAGAATAATAGGCAGATACTGTAATTGGCAGGATGTGACCAGTGGTGTCCCGGAAGGATCTGTGCTAGGGCATTCACAGTATTTATTGGTTACTTATGATGGGATAGAAAGCTACATTACCAAATTTGCCTGTGATGCAGGGCTGGCTGGTCTAAGTGTAGATGGAAGCATAAAATTGTAGAGGTATTGATTAAGTGGGCAAAACTGAAATGGATTTGTGAGGTGTGAATGTGAGGTCATCTGCTTTATAACTACAACTACTTGTATTTATGTAGTGTCTTTAACATCATTAAACGTCCCAAGGTGCTTCACGGAAGTGTCAACAAACAAAATTTGACATCGAGCTACCAAGTGATATGAGGGCAGATGGCCAAAAGCTTGGTCAAAGAGAAAAATTTTCACAATCACAGAATAATACAGTGCAGAAGAGGCCCTTCGGCCCATCGAGTCTGCACCGATGCATTAAAGACACCTGACCTGTCTACCTAATCCCATTTGCCAGCACTTGGCCCATAGCCTTGAATGTTATGACGTGCCAAGTGCTCATCCAGGTACTTGTTAAAGGATGCATTCCATACCGTCACCACACTCTGGGTAAAAAAAAAAGTTCTTCCTCAAATCCCCCTTAAACCTCCTGCCCCTCACCTTAAACTTGTGTCCCCTCATAACTGACCCTTCAACTAAGGGGAACAATTGCTCCCTATCCACCCTGTCATGCCCCTCATAAGCTTGTACACCTCGACCAGGTCACCCCTCAGTCTTCTCTGCTCTAAGGAAAACCAACCCTAGCTTATCCAGTCTCTCTTCATAGCTGAAATGCTCCAGCCCAGGCAACATCCTGGTGAATCTCCTCTGCACCCTCTCCAGTGCAGTCACATCCTTCCTGTAGTGTGGTGCCCAGAACTGTACACAGTACTCCAACAGTGGCCTAACTAGAGTTTTTATACAGTTCCATCATAACCTCCCTGCTCTTGTCTTTATTAGCTGAGGCATAGAATATAAGTATCCCATATGCCTTCCTAACCACCTTATCTACCTGTACTGCTGAATATGAGCAGGTGCAGAACATAATGAAAAAGGTTAATAGTGGGGTGGTATTCATATCCAGAGGGCTAGAATACAACGGGTAGAAATCATTCTTCGATCCTGATTAGATTACACTTGGAGCAGTTAAGGGAACCACAAAATAGGAAGAATAGATTGGCTTTGCAGAGAGTGCACTGTAGATGTACCAGAACGATACCGGGACTTCAAGGATTAAATTACAAAGCAAGATTGTACAAACTTGGGTTATGTTCTCTGGCATTTAGAAGGTTAAAGGTGATTTGAGTGAAGCTTTCAATACATTAAAGGAAACAGTAGATAGAGAGAAACTATTTTTGCTGGTTGGGAAATCTAGGACTAACCTTAAAAATTAGTCAGACCTTTCAGGAGTAAAATTAGAAAACACTTCATGCAACGGGTGATGGAAGTTGGGAAAACTCCCACAAACAGCAGTTGATGCTAGATAAATTAATATAAAATCTGAATTTGATAGATTTTTGTTAACCAGAGAGATAAAGGGATATGAGATGGTGTTGGGTCGCTGATCAGTCATGGAATGGCAGAATGTACTCTGGGCTAAATGGCTTACTCCTGTGCTGATGTAAACTTGCAAACACGCCACATGAAGAATTAATCTGCATTTAGCTGTGATTTTTGATGTATCTTTTGGGTAGGGTACAAGAACTTCTGTTGCAAGTTATCATAGCCCAGTGACTGGTATTGGATGTGCAATCTTGGTCATAATTTCAATTCTCAAGGCAATTCAAGAAAGATTTTTAAAAGTTGGATAAATTGTAGGATAGCGCCAGGGAAATACCATGAGTGCACCTGGATTATTAAAAACACAATTGGTTCCCTTCCTTGAAGGGCAACAGTGAACCTCCTACCCATGGCATGCTTGTGACTTCAGACCCAGACTGGAGTTAATGTCTTCAAATCACATAGTAAGGTACCCATTTGTTGAAGAAAATTGGAGGGTCCAATCAGGAATGATCCATGCATCTTAATAGGATAAAGACTAAGGGAATCTCCGTCAACCCTAAACTTCCTTCTAATATGGTGCCCAATTTGGCAGTGTGTGCTTATTTCTGAATCATCTGTATTATTCAACATCTCAGACTTTTTCCTTCATTCCTGAGTATTTTCTGACAGTATCAAACCACACCAGAGGTGGGGGACATATTGGTGTACTATTGGGTGGGAGTGGCCTTGAAATTCTCAACATTTACTTTGGACCCCATGAAGTCTTTTGGCTTCAAGTCCAAAGCTTGAGTACCACTATTGACTGAACTAGCCAAGTCCTCAAGGGTGGTGAGAATTAACAGGAGAAATTAATGTACTTGACCTCATTGCAATGCCATTGTCAAGTGGGACAGATTAAGGTGAGATCTAGCAGTCCAAAGCTGACATCCATGAGGTGCTTTTGGCCATCATAGGCAGCAGAATTGGAAGCTGCCATAATTTTGTACATAAATTTGGGAGGGGAGTGAAAAGATATTTACTAACAGATTTTAAAAGTGCTGAGTGCAAGAGTTAGATGATAAATTGAAGGTAACTTAATCAACAAAAAAGGTTCTAGGAAGCCAAGTATCTAAAACCATAGCTGGAGTAATGAAAAATAAGAGCATATTAATCTTCATGTATGCAACTGTAAGGAAAGTTTGAGCAGGCTAGGGTTATTTTCTATGGGAAAAGGAAGACTAAAATGAGACTTGATTGAGGTCTTAAATTATGAAAGGTTTTTATAAGTTTGATATGGAGAAAGTTTCCACTTGTGGGTGAATACAGCACCAGAGGACATAAATAGAGACACTAACAAATCAAAAGGATTGTAGATTTTACATAACCTCATGGCCTGGCATATCCATCACTGATCACAAGCTAGAACTCCAACCCTGGGTAGGTGTGGAGTATAGATTGTCATGCGGCAACAGCATTAGGCTTTGCTTAGAATGTGTGAAGCTACTATGCCCGACTACCCGCATTCTAAATATCAAACCGTGGGCAACAGACACTATGCACTTCTGCAACTAGTGATCAGAGCAAAACTCGGTAGCCTTACCTCATCCAGTTGAGAAAGGTGTACAACTGACTTCCCCCACAAGCATCCTCATTTTCAACAATAACAGAGCCCAGTATATGAAGGCAGGAGTCCAGGCTGGAGTGTTTGCAAGCCTCTTCAGCCAAAATTGCTGAGTGGGTGATCCAACTTGAACTCATAACATCATTGATACTCGAATCATCCTGCAAGTCATTAAGCAGCAGCTCATTTCACTGGACATGGCAAAAGCTATGGTCTGTGGGAGTAGTACTCAAGACTTGGGCACCTGAGCTAGTCTCATCAGCCAGGCTATTCTAGTATAGCAATGATGCATTGCATCTGTTCAGGTATGCAGTCTTCACAAAATAAAGGGCAACTCTAACCTGACTATTAGCCACCAGCTGGACTGTTGAACATCATGCCAGAAACTGCACCGGACATGCTTTAAAAAATTTTTTTATCACACAGAAGGAGGCTATTCAGTCTATTGGTCTGTAGCCCTCCAAGTTATGGCACCTAAAATGCATATTCATGTTTTTAAAAATGCATTGAGGGTTTCTACCACCCAGGCAGAGTTCTAGGCTCCCACACATCCCCTGGGTGAAAAATTGCCCCAACTCCTTTTCTAATCCTATCAATTAGTTTTAAATCTATGCCCCCTGGTTATTGACTTCTAACAAATAGGTCCTTCCAATCCACTCTGTCTAGGCCCCTCATGATTTTATACACCTGAAGTAAATCTCCCCTCAGTCTCTTTTCCAAAGAAACACCTTAGCCTATTCAATCTTCATAGCTAAAATTATTCATTCCTGGCAGCATCTTCATCAATCTCCTCTTGTATCTTAATACCCTCTTATACTCTAGGCCTCAACCAACAAAAGTCTAATCACCAAAAGCAGCAGGCTATAGATAGAGAAACATGGTCCCTTTTAACCAGTAGATCAGAACATAAGTGAAAGAGTCATTAATAACCACAGTTTGATGTCACATCAACAGTTAACACTGCTCAGTTAGGTTCTGCCAGAACCACTCAGCTGCAGACTTCATCACAGCCTTAATCCAGACCTGGGTGCAAGGGAGGTGAGAATATCTGCCCTTGGCATCAAGGTAGTATTGAAAAATGAATGTGGCACCAAGGAGGCCTAACAAAACAGATCATTGGGGGTCAAAGGAATGTCTTCATTAGCTGGCTTAACTGACACTGGAAGATGGTTCAGAGGCCATGAATCACTGCAGGCGTCCTTCATTTATGGCAGAAGGAGGCCATTCAGCCCATTAAGTCCATGCCAGTTCTCCATGGAGCTATCCAGTCATTCCCACTCCCCTGTTTGATCCCTGAAGCCCTGCAAGTTTATTTCCCTCAAGTGCCCATCCAGTTTCATTTTGAAGTCATTCTTTGCTTCCAGCACCCTTGTGGGCAGCAAGTTCCAGGTCATTGCTGCGTTGGAAAAATTCTTCCTCGCATTCCCCCTGTGTATCTTGCCCAAAACCTCCAATCTGTATCCCCCTAGTCCTTGTACCGTCAGTGAATGGGGGATAGTTTTTCCTTGTCTAATTTATCTAAACCTGTCAATCTTGTACACGTCTCTGAAATCTCCCCTCAATCTGCTTTGCTCCAGGGCAAACAACCGCAGCTTTTACAATGTAATGACAATTCCCCCGTCCCTGAAATCATACTAGTAAACCTCCTCTGCGCCCTCACACACTTCGTAAAGTGTGGTGACCAGAACTGGACGCAATATTCTAGTTGGGGCCTAACCCGAGCTTTACAAAGATTCAGTGTAACCTCCCTGCGTTTCTACTGTATTTTTCTTTATGAAGCCCAAGATCCCATCTGCCATGCCAACCACACACTCTATGTTCTGCCACCTTCCAAGATTGATGTATATGCACCCCCAGGTCTTTCTGTTACGAGAGGAGGTCATGAAAGCTGAGTTCAAGGGAGGGAACAGCGAATATCCTGGAGCATATCAACATTACAAAGGAGGTGGTGTTGGAGGTTTTGAAGCGCATTAAGGTGGATAAATCCCCAGGGCCTGACCAGGTGTCTCCTAGGATGCTATGGGAAGCAAGGGAGGAGATTGCTGGGGCCCTGGCAGAGATTTTTGTATCATCGTTGGCCACTGGTGAGGTACCAGAAGACTGGAGGTTAGCTAATGTGCCTTTATTTAAGAAGGGCAGCAGGGATAAGCCAGGGAACTACAGGCTGGTGAGCCTTGCATCAGTGGTGGGAAAGTTATTGGAAGGGATTCTGAGGGACAGGATTTGTATGCATCTGGAAAGGCATGGTCTGATTAGGGATAGTCAGCATAGCTTTGTGTGTGGGAAATCATGTCAAGAGTTTTTCGAGGTGACCAAGAGGATTGACGAGGGAAGGGCGATGGACGTTGTCTACATGGACTTTAGCAAGACCTTTGGCATGGTCCCACATGGTAGGCTGGTCCAGAAGGTTCAAACTCATGGGATCCAGGGTGAGCTAGCAAATTGGATACAAAATTGGCTTGGTGGTAGTGGAGGGTTGTTTTTCAGATTAGAGGCCAGGGAGCAGTGGTGTGCCGCAGGTATCGGTGCTGGGCCCTCTGTTTGTCGTATATATTAATGACTTGGATGTGAATGTAGGGGGCATGATTAGTAAGTTTGCAGATGACACCAAAATTGGTGGTTATAGTGGACAGTGAAAAAGGTTTCTAAGGTTACAACAGGATATAGATCAAGTGGGAAAATGGGCAAGGGATTGGCAAATGGCATTTCACGCAGACAAGTGTGAAGTGATGTGTTTTGGGAAGTTAAACCAGGGCAGGACATGTACATTGAATGGCAGGGCCCTGGGGAGTGTTGAGCAGAGACACCTTGGGGTGCAAGTACATAGTCCCCTGAAAGTGGCAACACAGGTTGACAGGATGGTGAAGAAGGCATATGGCATGCTTGCCTTCATCTGCCGAGGCATTGAGTACAAGAGTTGGGACATCATGTTACAGTTATACATAACGTTGGTTAGGCTGCATTTGGAGTACTGTGCAGTTCTGGTCGCCGCACTACAGGAAAGATGTGATTAATCTAGAGAGGGTGCAGCAAAGATTCACAAGGATGTTGCCTGGTTTGGAGGGCTTGAGTTATTGAGAGATTGGATAGGCTGAGTCTGTTTTCCCTAGAGCGAAGGAGGCTGAGAGGGGACATGATAGAGGTATATAAAATTGAGGCATAGATGGGGTAGATAGCCAGAGTCTGTTTCCCATAGTAGGGGTGACGAATACTAGAGGGCATAGATTTAAGGTGAGAGGGAGGAGCTTTAAAGGGGATCAAAGGGATAAATTTTTCTCACAAAGAATAGTGGGTATCTGGAATGAGCTGCCTGAGGAGGTGGTGGAGGCAGGAACAGTAGCGACATTTAAGAGACATCTGGACAGGTACTTGAATGAGCAAGGCATAGAGGGATATGGAATTAATGCAGGCAGGTGGGATTAGTATAAATGGGTATTATGGTCGGCATGGACGTGGTGGGCCGGAGGGCCTGTTTCTATGCTGTACGACTCTATGACTCTAGAAGAAATATACTTTGCAAAACCATATGAGCTCCTTGGCTTTCTTCCATTGCCATGGTCGAGAGTGGTGTTGCTCGCTCATGATTCCAATCTTCAATTCTAGTTGCAGCTCCTCTGTAGTCCAAAGCAGCCTTCAGCTGAATGTGGGTAAAATCCAAACATGTACTGACAAGTGGCAAAAAACAGAAACATAGAGCAGGAGTAGGCCATTCGTCCTTTCAAGCCTGCTCCGCCATTCATGATGATCATGGCTGATCATCCAACTTGGTAACCTGTTCCCGCTTTTGCCCCATACCTTTTGATCCCTTTAGACCCAAAAGCTATATCTAACTCCTTCTTGAAAACAGTGTTTTGGCCTCAACTGCCTGCTGTGGTAGCGAATTCGACAGGCTGACCACTCTCTCTGGGTGAAGAAATTTTTCCTCATCTCAGTCCTGAAAGGTTTACCCTGTATCCTTAAACTATGACCCCTGGTTCTGGACTCCCCCCACTGTCAGGATCATCCTTCCTCAGATAAGGAGACCAAAACTGCACACAATATTCCAGGTGTGGCCTCACCAAGGCCCTGTATAATTGCAGCAAGACATCCCTGCTCCTGTACTTGAATCTTCTCGCTATGAAGGCCAACATACATTTGCCTTTTTTTACACTAAAATAAAAGCAAAATACTGCGGATGCTGGAAATCTGAAACCTTCGGGGTTCCGAAGAAGGGTCACTGACCCGAAACGTTAACTCTGCTTCTCTTTCCACAGATGCTGCCAGACCTGCTGAGTGACTCCAGCATTTCTTGTTTTTGAGCCTTTTTTACAGCCTGTTGCACCTGCATGCTTGCCTTCAGTGACTGGTGTACGAGAACACCCAGGTCTTGCTGCGTGTTCCCCTCTCTGTTTATAGCTGTTCAGATAATCTGCCTTCCTGATATTGCTACCAAAGTGGATAACCTCACATTTATCCAAATTATATTGCATCTGCCATGCATTAGCCCACTCACTCAACTTGTCCAAATCACCCTGAAGCCCCTCTGCATCCTTACCACTCACCCTCCCACCCAATTTTGTGTCATCTGCAAATTTGGAGATATTACATTTAGTTCCCTCATCACAATATATGTTTGATTTAGATTAGCTTGGGTCCTAGCACCACTGCCTGCCATTCAGAAAAAGACCCATTTATCCCTACTCTTTGTTTCCTGTTTGCTAACCCCCAATCCCATGTGCTTCAATTTTACATGTTAATCTCTTATGTGGGACTTTGTCGAAAGCCTTCTGAAAGTCCAAATAAACCACATCGACTGGCTCCCCCTCATCAACTCTACTCATTAAACCCTCGAAGAATTCTATTCGATTTGTCAACCATGATTTCCCTTTCATAAATCCATGCTGACTCTGCCCGATTCTACCACTGTTCTCTAAGTGCTCTGCTATAAAATCTTTGATAATGGATTCTAGAATTTTTCCCCACTACCGATGTCAGGCTGACTGGTCTATAATTCCCTACTTTCTCTTGTAACCCCCTATTTAAAAAGGGAGGTAATTAGCTACCCTCCAATCTGTAGGAACCGTTCCAGAGTCTATAGAATCTTGGAAGATGACCACCAATGCATCCACTATTTCTAGGGCCACTTCCTTAAGTACTCGGGGATGCAGACCATCAAATCCTGGGGATTTATCGGCCTTCAATCCCATCAATTTCCCCAACACCATTTCTCTACTAATACTGATTTCTTTCCATTCCTCTTCACTAAGCCCTGTGTTCCCCAAGATTTCTATTATATTTGTCATCCTTTTGTGAAGGCAGAACCAAAGTATGCATTTAGTTGGTCAGCCATTTCTTCCCCATAATAAATTCCCTTGTTTCTGACTAAGGGACCTACATTTGTCTTCACCAATCTTTTTCTCTTCACGTACCTATAGAAACTTTTACAGTCAGTTTTTATGTTGCCCGCAAGCTTGCTCTCATGCTCTATTTTCCCCTTCTTAATCAATCCCTTGGTCCTCCTTTGTTGAATTCTAAACTGTTGCCAATCCTTAGGTCTGTTTTTCCTGGCGAATTTATATGTCTCTTCCTTGGATCTAATGCTATCTCTAATTTCCCTGATAAGCCATGGTTTGGCTACCTTTCCCGTTCTACTTTTTGCGCCAGACAGGGATAAACGATTGATGCAGTTCATCCATACGCTCTTTAAATGTTTGCCATTGCCTATCCACTGTCATCCCTTTAAGTAATGTTTCCCAATCTGTCTTAGCCAACTCGTGCCTCATAACTTCATAGCTTCCTTTACTAAGATTCAGAACCCTAGTCTCAGAATCAACTATGTCACTCTCCATCTTGATGAAGAATTCTGTCATGTTATGGTCGCTCATCCCCAAGGGGTCTCGCACAACTAGATTGTCAATTTTTCCTCTCTCATTACACAATACCCAGTCTAGGATGACCTGTTCTCTAGTTGGTTCCTCAATGTATTGGTCCAGAAAACCATCCCATATACACTCCATGAATTCCTCCTCTACAGTATTGTGACTAATTTGATTTCCCAAATCTATATGCAGATTAAGGTCACCCATAATTACAGATGTTCCTTTATCGCATGTGTTTCTAATTTCCTGTTCAATGCCATTCTCAACATCACCACTACAGTTTGGGGGTCTATATACAACTCCCACTAACGTTTCTTGCCCCTTGCTGTTTCTCAGCTCTACCCATACAGATTCCATGTCGTTAGAGCTAATATCTTTCCTCACTATTGCGTTAATTTCCTCTTTAACCAGCAATGCCACTCCACCGCCTTTTGCTTTTTGTCCGTCCTTCCTAAACACTGAATATTCCTGGATGTTCATTTCCCATCCCTGGTCACCTTGCAGCCATGTCTCCGTAATCCCCACTATATCATAACTGTTCACATCTATTTGTGTGATTAATTCATCCACTTTATTGCGAATCCTCCACGCTTTAAGTCACCAAGCCTTTAAGGCTTGTCTTGATGTTACGTGTCCCTGTTTGATTCTGGCCCTTGATTTCTCTGCCTGTCTCTTTTCTTATTCCCCTTGCTGTCTTTTGTTATCTTTGATCCCCCTCCTCTGACTCCTTGCAGTGGTTCCCATCCCCCTGCCATTTTAGTTTAAACCCGCCCCCAACCACTCAAGCAAATACTCCCTTTAGGACATCTTCCCAGGTGTAATCCGTCCAGTTTGTATTGGTCCCACCTCCCCCAGACCTGGTCCCAATGTCCCAGGGATCTAAAACCCTCCCCTTCACACCATCTCTTCAGCCGTGTATTCATCTGATATATCCTGCTATTTCTACTCTGACAAACATGTGGCACTGGTAATCCTGAGATCACTACCTTGAGTTCCTATTTTTCAACTTTCTTCCTAGCTCCCTATAGGAACATTTGCATTGCATAATTATCAGTTAATTGTGCTTTCTCTTGTTCAAGACTGCTGTTGTCCCATGATCTTCAGTGGCACCATCATTGCAATCACCCATGTTAACATTGGGTGGGGTGGTGATGTCGAAAGAGTACTGTGGCTAACAGGACAGTGGCTAGAAACTTCTGTAATTAGTAGTTCACCACCTAACCCCTCAAGAGTGCAGCATCCAGAAGACTTGAGTCAAAAGCATGAAGCATTAAATCATCTGTAACACAACTGTTCACTTGGTGGGTGCCCTTGCCACTGGGCATGCTGCCTACCAGTGAAGATCCACTACAGTGAAGAATTTTGGTTAACAGTTGAGTATTCAACTTTAGGTTTTTCTAACTTGCCCATAAGATTACAATGCATGGACTGGCTTAGTATGTACAAAACCTCTGATGGTTTGAACTGACTTTGTGCTATCTGTCCTCGAGAGGTTTGGGACGCAAGTAGGATATTTGGCTCATCATTGTCTTGTTTGAATCTTTGCTTGAGCTGTGCAAAAGTAATCCTACTACTCCAGACTCTCCCCATAGCTTTGCATCTTTCTCTTCAAATCTTTATCCCATTAAAAGATACATTAAAAGAATGCCGTAAAGCATTCCATGCTCCAACAACCCACTGTGTAAAGACCTTTTATCTAACCTTTCTCAGTCAAATTCTAACTTTGCTGCTCGTTGCTGACACTCCAAACAATTGAAAGGCCCATTTTTACTCAACTGATCAATACCCTTAGTTTTTAAAGAATTCTTAAATCTGATTTTGGCCTTCACTGCTGTAGTGAAATTAGCTCCAGTATTTTCTTTTTCTAAACTAGTTTGCCTTCTCTGGTATTACCAGCATTATACATTTTTTGCTGTGTCTCACTTCAGAATTTTAAGATTGTTAAATAATGCTTCATATTGAATCTTGACTCCATTGCACTTCTGTGGGGTAGATGGTGGGAGGATTCAGTGTTCATGTTATTGACTTCTGTATGAAGTGTCCATAGAGGCCATTGGTGAAGGTTTGAAAGCATCCTCAATGACAGGAGAGAGGACCCAATAACTGCAGGGAGGAAACCGACGTAAATGCCTTTGGCTGAAGTGTCATTGATTATTGCTCTGGTGCTTAACTCTGCTATGAACCATTTTAAATCTGCATCTTGCTAAATAAAGAGAAGATGCGATTAGTGTTTGTTCTGCTTGTTTATTTTTGGGCAGTTGGTCTGGCACAGTTAGTTGCACAAAACGTGTTTGTCCCAGGACTTGTAAGTGTGGTGCATATTTTTGGCTTTTTTTTTTAACCGCTTGTTTATTATCTGGTAGCTGGGTACATATTGGATTTTAGTAATTGGAACCAATATGAGGAGTTGAATTTTGGGAGAGGGTTGTTTAAGAGTACTGTTGACGTATACTACCATTTACAGTCTGAGCATTAAGAATTCAGTTGATGTGCTTTGAGTTAGTGATGCATTGTTCTTTTGTCTGGTTATAAATTTGTTTTGAAATGCACAGTATTTTCATATTGTCATGCAGACGTCTCCCCCGTCTCCCCCGTAAATGGGAGGTGGGGGAATGAAAGAGTGGAAACCACAGCTGTCAGTCTGCCACACAAGGCGCAAAAAAGTTCTTAATCATGAAACTTCAATTATCACAACTCAAGATGTAGCTATTTCTAACTTAATGTGCTGTAGTAGTACCGATGGCTTTCTCTGTCTGGAGGGGCAATTACTAATGCTGAAGTTTAAAGAAAATGGGAAATCAATCAACCAAACTGAAAATGCTGGCAATTTTCAGCACCTGTATCAAAGAAAATCCAGCTGGAGAGTAGTGGTCATAACTGTACATTATAAATACACATTTCAAATTTGTTTTTCATATTTTCATTGCACCCTTCCACATTGTTTTTTTAACAAGTGAGATGAATATCCATTTTCTTTGCTGAAGCATATCAAACTGTCAAATTTATGAAAACTCACTTCTGCACATTTGAGATTTTACAACAGTGCTAGACCAGATAGGGCTTTATGAAAGTAAGACAAATTGCTGGAAATACTCAGCAATTCAGGCAACAACTGGAGAGAGAAATAGTTAACATTTCAGGTCAATGACCTTTCATTAGAACTACGAAAAATTAGGCATAAAACTACTTCTCAGCTCGGATGAAAGGTCATTGACCTGAAATATTAACTGTTTTTCTCAATGCAAATGCAGCCAGACCTGCTGAGTGTTTCCAGTATTTTCTGTCCTTTTTCAGATTTTGGGCTTCTGCAGTATTTTGCCCCTGAATGAAGTATTTTGGTTTGTAATGTGCCAGTGTATCCATTGCCCAGAAATAAAACTGAATTTTTTTCAGACTTAAAAAGACAATAAACACATCACCAAATTATTGGTATCACACCCCATGTACACAGTAACAGAAATTATTACTGTAGTTCCATGTAGTTAATTTTACACACCTGAAATAGAGCAGTTTCCCGTCCATGTGTAGGGTGGGGAAGGTTTCTGTGGAAACGCAACTATATTTTTTCCTGAACTACATCTGGGGCTGGTAAGTTGATCGTAATCAGTGAAAGCTTAATCTAAATTTTCACATCAGAAACTTTAGTACTGATACTGTTAGATTTGCTTGTTCCTGAATCTGCTGACCTAATGGTGCTTTTTAAAAAAATTTGTTCATGGGATGTGGGCGTCTCTGGCTAGGGCAGCATTTATTGCCCATCCCTAATTGCCTTTGAGAAGGTGGTGGTGAGCTGTTGTTTTGAACCGCTGCAGTCCATTTGGGATAGGTACACCAACAGTGCTGTTAGGAACGGAGTACCAGGATTTTGACCCATTGACAGTGAAGGAATGGCAATCCAGTTCCAAATCAGGATGGTGTGTGGTTTGGAGGGGAACCTGCAGGTGGTGGTGGTCCCATGCATCTTCTGCCCTTCTAGGTGGTAAAGGTCATGGCTTTGGAAGGTGCTGTGTAAGGAGCTTTGGTGTATTGTTGCAGTGCATCTTGTAGATGGTACATACTGCTGCTATTGTGTGTCGGTGGTGGAGGGAGGCAATCAAGTGGGCTACTTTGTCCTGGATGGTGTTGAGCTGCACCCATCCAGGCAAGCGGAGAATATTCCATCACACTGCTGAACTTTGTCTTGCAGATGGTGGACAGGCTTTGGGGAGTGAAGAGATAAGTTACTTGTCGCAGGATTTCTAGCTTCTGACTTGCTCTTGTAGCCAAGGTATATATATCGCTACTGCAGTTCAGTTTGTTGCCAATGGTAACCCTCGGGATGTTAGCGGACAATTCAGCAGTCGTAATGCCATTGAATGTCAAGGGGAGATGGTTAAATTCTCTCGTTTGAGATGGTCATTGCCTGGCAGTTGTGTGGCGTGAATGTTACTTGCCACTGAGCCCAAGCCTGGCTCTTGTCCAGGTCCTGCTCCATGTGGGCATAGGTTGCTTCAGTATCTGAGGAGTTGCAAATGGTGCTGAACATTGTGCAATCATCAACAAACATCCCCACTTCTGACCTTATGATTGAAGGAAGGTCATTGATGAAGCGGCTGATTATGGTTGGGCCTAGGACGCTACCCTGAGGAACTCCTGTAGTGATGTCCTGGGAATGAGATGATTGACTCCCAACAACCACAACCATCTCCCTTTTGTGTTAGGTATGACTCCAACCAGCAGAGAGTTTTCCCCCCGATTCCTGTTGACTCAAGCTTTGGTAGGGTTCCTTGATGCCGTATTCTGTCAAATGCTGCCTTGATGTCAAGGGCAGTCACTCACCTTACCTCTGCAGTTCAGCTGTTTTTTTTTTTAGTCCATGTTTGAGCCAAGGCTGCAATGAGGTCAGGAGCTGAGTGGCCCTGACGGAACCCAAACTGAGCGTCACTGAGCAGGTTATTGCTAAGCGAGTGCCGTTTGATAGCTCTGTTGACACCTTCCATCACTTTACTGATTGAGAGTAGAGTGATGGGGTAATAATTGGCCGGGTTGGAGTTGTCCTACTTTTTTGTGTACAGGATAAACCAATTTTCTACATTGCTGGGTAGATGCCAATGTTGTAGCTATACTGGAACAGCTTGGCTAGGGGTGCGGCAAGTTCTGGAGCACAGGTCTTCAGTACTGTTGCTGGAATATTGTCAGGGCCCATAGCCTTTGGTGTATCCAGTGCCTTCAGTTGTTTTTTGATATCTCTCTGTGAATCGAACTGGCTGAAGACTGGCATCTGTGATGCTGGGGACTTCAGGAGGAGGCTGAGATGGATCATCAACTCAGCACTTCTGGCTGAAGATTGTTGCAAATGCTTCAGCCTTATCTTTCGCACTGATGTGCTGGGCGCCCCCATCATTGAGGATGGGGATATTTATGGAGCCGCCACCTCCAGTCAGTTGTATACTTGTCCACTGCCATTCACGGATGGATGTGGCAGTGCTTCGATCCGATCCCTTGGTTATGGGATCACTTAGCTCTGTCTATCGCATGCTGCTTATACTGTTTGGCATGTAAGTAGTCCTGGGTTGTAGGTTCACCAGGTTGACACCTGATTTTTGAGATGCCTGGTGCTACTCCTGGCATGGACTCCTGCACATTGGGTTGGTCCCCTGACTTGATGGTAGAGTGGGGGATATGCTGGGTAATGAGCTTACAGATTGTAATTGAGTTCAGTTATGTTGCTGCTGATGGCCCACAGCACCTTTTATGAATGCCCAGTTTTGCTTTGCTAGGTCTGTTTGATATTTATCCCACTTAGCACCTCATAGTACCCGACAACACAATGGCGGGTCTCCGCAGACTCTGCAGTGGTTGCTGCTACCAATAATGTCATGGACCGATGCATCTGCGGCAGGCACATTGTGGAGGGTGAGGTCAAATGGGTTTTTCTCTTGTTTTTTTCCTTCACCACCTGCCGCATACCCAGTCTCTCAGCGATGACCTTTTGGACTTGGTCAGTAGTGGTGCTACCAAGCCACTCTTGGTGATGGACATTTAAGTCCCCCACCCAGTGTACATTTTGAGCCCTCGCCACTCTTTGCTTCCTCCAAGTGGTGATCAACATGGAGGTGTACTGATCAGCTGAGGGAGGGTGGGAGGTTATCATGACATTTCCTTGCCCATGTTTGACCTGATGCCATGAGACTTCATGGGGTCTGGAGTCAATGTTGAGGACTCCCAGGGCAACTCCCTCCAGACTGTACCACTGTGCTGCCATCTCTGCTGGGTTTGTCCTGCCGGTGGGATAGGACATACCTGGGGATTGTGATGGTGTCTGGAACACTGTCTGCAAGCTATGATTTGGTGAGTATGACTGTCAGGCTGTTGTCTGACTATCTGTGGGACAGCTGTCCCAACTTTGGCACAAGACCCCAGATAGTCGACAGGGTTGGGATGCTGTTGTTTCTGGTGCTTAGGTCGGTGCCAGGTGGTCAATCTGATTTCGTTCCTTATTGACTGACTTTGTAGCGGTTAGATACAACTGAGTAGTCCATTTTGGAGGGCATTTAAGAGTCTGACATATTGCTGTGGCTCTGGGGTCACATGTAGGCCAGACCAGATATGGACAGCAGATTATCTTTCACTGAAGGACATTAATGAGCCAGATGGGTTTTTATAACAATTGGCAATGGTTTCATGCAGTCATCAGACTAGCTTTTAATTCAAGATTTTTATTAATTGAATTCAAATTCCACCTTCTGCCATGGTGGCATTCAAACCCATGTCCCTAGAGCAATGCCCTGGGTCTCAGGATTACTAACCCAGTGACAGTACCACTACACCATCACCTCCCCTTGACAGGTTTGTAACTTTTAATCTGAAGATATTTTCTAATCAGAAAAAAACGATCTTTTTATCCCTGTTGTGCTTATCGGCTCAACAGAATGAACTGTTTACAAATGTCTGAACAATTATCTTACTGGGAAGTATAGATTTTGTTGAAAATGCCTGTTTTTGACAGTTACATGACTTGCTGGCAGTTAGCAGCTGAATTAGTTATAGAATTAAAATTTAGCACTTTGATTGCCCTCCAGTAACTTGGATGTTCTATTTATACGATGCCATATGTGCTACCTTTGGACCAAAGCTTTCATCTGAACCAAAGTTATTGTTTCATACCCTACTACAGAGACTTGAATGCATAATTGAGTTCAGGGTGCCACTTCACAGTGCTGAGGGAGTGCAAGCTTTGAAACTGAAATGTGGCTTTAATAATTGTGACAGAAGGATAATTGGAGATGTTTATTTCTGGGAGGCTTCTAAAGAAAGGTGACCAGTTGGAGGATTTTAGGCAGTTAGGACCAACATGGTTCAAGACAAGGTCACCGAAAATGTGATGGAGGGGGAACAGAAAGGCTTGATTGGGGAAGATGGGCTGGCACATAGATCTCTAGCAGAAGTACCCAAACTTTACTTATTGCTTGTGGCCTTCCAGGTCTCCCAGCTGACTGCATACCCTACCAGCATACAAGTTTATTATTTTTAACACCTTTTAATGCCCTAGCATTGTACAAAAAGTGCTAATATATTTTTTCTCTCAAACGATGGCTTAATTGTACTAGCCATTAATGTGACCAATCAAGTTGGTTGGTCGGTCGAGAATAGGCTCATGTTGGAGTGATAGTTTGAGTTGTAAAGTTGTTTGCTACACACAGGTACTGGCGATAACTTTTTGATTTAATTCCAGTGAATGATCAACTTTCACAATTAGTTGCAAATGGTATAAAACCTTCACAATCCCATCTGACAATTTGGGGAGCTCTGCTCACATTTACACCCAAAATTCAGCCAACTGCTTTTGTTGGAGCTTATCTCAACTGATGGCAGAATCGAGATTGTCCAGGAGGTACTGTTTTACCAGCAAGTCTTTGGCATGGACACTGCAGAAAAATTTGTGGAAGTGTAGCGGACCTAGCTGTTTGTTTCCCTTGAGGGAAAGTACTTGTTACTTGCCTTGCTACTTCAGTGAGATATTGCTAATGTCACCTGTAACACTGTCCTGCAAGTGCAATTCATTTGTCAAGAATTCATGAATGTTTGGGAAGATTTCAGTGTTTTCCACCACAAAAGTGAGTCCAGAATTTCAGATTCCAGATCTTTGAGGTAACTTTGCCCTGGACATTTCAGGTGGTTACATTCAACCCTTGAAGTCCTAGTTTTTGATAGATTGATTCAGCAGACAGAATCAAACAAGTAGCCCAGTGGAGAAGGCCACACCATTTTGTGCGGCCAGTGAGTGGAAATGGATGCTCTGAAGAATGACTTGACCTCTGAATTTCAGAAATGTGCCTAGACCTTGACAAAAGACAGCTATCAAACTCTGTCTGGAACACTGCATTTGACACGTTTGTTTTCCATCTCTCTGCATCAAGTGGACAGAATTCTGAAATTGAAGGGATGAGCTCCTATAAAGTTTAGCATCTTCACAGTATTGTGCTGCATCTCCTTCATGTTGATGGGTATGCTTTTGGCAGCGAGTGCTTCCCTGGTGTATACTGCAATCCACCCACATTGCATTGCAGTAATTACAGATAGGTGTCACTACTCCACTGTGGCTGCGAGATATTGACTTTACTCCATCGCTGCAGATGCCAATACATAGCATGTGGTCAATCATGTTGAGTTATGAAGCTGTCATGCTATCAGAAAAGTTACTTCAGCTACTGTTCTGGTAGGCAGTGACTGACCAAACAAAATGTCCTGTGTTGTAACCCATGCAAATGTGCTGCATGTGCACCAGAAGGTGAGCAAAGCCTGCCACATCTGTGGATTTGTATGACAGCTAACGACACGGTTCACTCTCGCATTGGGACATCGTTGACCATGTCATTAATTCAACATATTGATGTTTTTTGATACTGACACTAGCTGAATTAATTTGTGTCTTCAGTCCAAGCATAGTGCTTACCATGTCTGCAGCTGCAGTTGGTATTCGTTCCTGTGCTATGGTGAGGTTTTTCTGACTTCACAACTGAGCATGAGGCTTTAAGGGCCTTAATATTGTCTGCAGAAGAGCACAAAACTCCCCATTAGCTTCACCCCCATCTGCTTGAAATATTTTGGACATTTGTCCTTGTGTTTACATTTTGTTTCCAAGTGTCAGTGTAGAAGCAATGGTTTTAGGCTTTTATTTGACAGGATATCACCACATACACACTGGCTGAGGGTGTTCAATGCATGTGTCTAAGTAAATCCCATTTTGATGTACTTTGTCTTATTTATATCCCTTTGCATCGATCTTGTCTTGTCTAGTGTTGGCATTTTGCTTGACAGGCTGAGATTTGCATGTCAGTTGTCATCACATCACCAGTGATTTGATTGTTTTGTGGCAAGTGCGTTGGTACTGGCAATACAGATTTCATTACTTCATTCATGACCACTGGTACCCTGTGTTCTTAACATTACTTGTCTTTAGCCATCTTTCCATTTTTCAGTATGTCTCAGCAGATATGGGGCTGTTCATTACTCTGTAATTAACACTTTCTGCACTAATGCTTTGTCTTTCACCACATCATTAGCACCTTCTCTTTGCCTTCGCCCCATGACCACCTTGTCAGTTAATCTCTTTGTCCCTCTGTCATATCACACATCTTCCATTTTTTGTTCTCTTCCCCCATCCCCACTTTATTTGCTTAAAACCTATTGCATTTCTAACCTTTGCCAGTTCTGATGAAAGGTCACTGACCAGAAACTTTAACTCCGCTTCTCTCTCCACAGATGCTGCCATATCTGCTGAGCATTTCCAGCACTTTGTTTTTGTTTTAGGTATAGTGCAACGTGTACAACAGGGGAAAATAACCTGACTTAGTTTTGAGCTCAGTTAGACTGGACAGTTGCTGGGCAACTGAAACCACGGTGTAGAGCATGGTGATTGGAGGTGAGGGCTCTCTACATCATACTCCATCTTTGTTTTCATTGATGCATCGTGAAGTATAATTACTGCTTTTATACAGCAAGCTCCCACAGAGCTTTCAAACTTCGTCTGAGTACCGTGCTACAAAAATGCAATAAATAATTGAAATAACTAAAATCACCACTAGTTGATAAAATCATAAATAGGAGCCGGAGTAAGCCATTTTGCCCCTTGCGCCTGCTCCACCATTCAATAAAATCATAGCTGATCTGATTGTGGCCTTAACTCCACTTTTCTGTCTGCCTTCCATAAACCTCGACTCCCTTGTAGAGGCCTTTAATAGATTCAATGACTCAGCCTCCACTGCTCTCTCGGGAAGAGTATTACAAAGATTAATGACCTACTGAGAAGAAATTCCTCATATTTGCATTAAATGGGAGACCCCTTATTTTTAAAACTGTACCCACCATAAGGGGAAACATCTCCCAGCATCCAGCCTGTCAAGTCCCCTCAGTGCAGTGGCGCAGTGGTTAGCACCGCAGCCTCACAGCTCCAGGGACCTGGGTTCGATTCCGGGTACTGCCTGTGTGGAGTTTGCAAGTTCTCCGTGTCTGCATGGGTTTTCTCCGGGTGCTCCGGTTTCCTCCCACAAGCCAAAAGACTTGCAGGTTGATGGGTAAATTGGCCATTATAAATTGTCACTAGTATAGGTAGGTGGTAGGGAAATATAGGGACAGGTGGGGATGTTTGGTAGGAATATGGGGTTAGTGTAGGATTGGTAAAAATGGGTGGTTGATGTTCGGCACAGACTCGGTGGGCCGAAGGGCCTGTTTCAGTGCTGTATCTCTAATCTAATCTAATCTTGTTTCAGTAAGATCACCTCTCATTCCTCTAAACTCCAATGCATATAGGCCTAAGCTGCTC
Organism: Heterodontus francisci; assembly: GCF_036365525.1. NCBI lineage: Eukaryota > Metazoa > Chordata > Chondrichthyes > Heterodontiformes > Heterodontidae > Heterodontus > Heterodontus francisci. Next base: position 175,510,680 of record NC_090372.1, on the reverse strand, counting down.
ATCCGTTCCTCATAAGACAACCGCTCCATCCCAAGAATAAGCCGAGTGAACCTTCTCTGAACTTCCAATGTACTTATATCCTTAAGTATGGAGACCAAAACTGTACCAAGTATTCCGGATGTGGTCTCACTGGGGTCCTGTACAGCTGTAGCAACAAATCCATAATTTCATACAATGCAATGAAGGCCAACATCCCGTTTTGCCTTCCCAATCACTTACCTGTATGCTATCTTTTTGTGAATCATGCACCAGGACACCCAGATCCTTCTCTGCCAAAATTTCTGCAGTGTCTCTTTTTAAATCTGTTTTTCTATTCTTGCTGCCAAAGTGGGCAAGCTCCCATTCTCCCACATTATACTCCATCTGTCAGGTTAAGTGAGCGGCTAAAAATCTATCAGTATTTCTTTGCAGACTGTGTCCCATTCAGACTTGTCCTCTTCATAACTTACACTCCTACCTATCTTTGTGTCATCAACAAATTTAGCTACCATACCCTCAAGTCCCTACTTTCAAAACGTTAATATTAATTTGTAAATAATTGAGGCCCCCGCACGGATCTCTGACACTCCACTAGTTTCAGCTTGCCAACCCAAAAATGACCAATTATCCCAACTCTCTGCTTCCTGTTGGCTAACCAATCCTCTATCCATGCTAATGTTACCCCCAACGCCATGAGCTCTTAGCTTGTGTAGTACCTGTTTCATATGGCACCTTATCGAATTCCTTTTGGAAATCCAAGTACACCGCATCTGCAGGTTCCCCATTACCCCCCTGCTAGTTACTTCCACAAAGAGCTCTAATAAATTAGTCCAACAAGTTTTCCCTTTCACAAAACCATATTGAATCTGCCTGATTGTATTATAATTTTCTAAATGACCTGTTATTACCTCAATAATGGATTCAAGCATTTTCCCTATGGCGGATGTTTGACTGGCCTATAGTTTCATGCTTTCTATCTCCCTCCCTTCTTGAATAGAGGTGTTGCAATTTCCAAACCACTGGAAGCTGTCCAGAATCCATGGAACTTTGGAAGATTGCAACCAATGCATTCATTATCTCTGCAGCCATTTCTTTTCAGACTCTAGGATGCAGGCCATCAGGTCTAGGGGGCTGATCAGCCTTCGTTCCAACAGTTTTCCCAGTACCTTTTTTCCTACTGATGTGATGGTTTTAAGTTTCTCCCTTTTTCCTCCTTGCTTTTCACCTGTTGCCATGTTTTGTGTGTCTTCGACAGTGGAGGCTAATACAAAATTCCACCATTTCCTTGTTTCCCATTAATTCCTCTAAGGGACCAATGCTCACTTTAACTACTCATCATTTTTATATACTTGTAGAAACTCTTATTGTCTGTATAGTTCTAGCTAGCTTTCTCATACTCTAATTTCTCAATTTTTGTCTTTGCTGTTTTCTAAAATCTGTCCAAACTTCTGACCTACCACTCTTTGCAGAATTACATCTGCTTTCTTTCAATTTGATGCTATTCTTAACTTCCTTTGTTAGCCACGGGTGGTGCATCATTCTCTGTCTTAATGAAATATATTTTTGAATTATGAAATATCTCCAATATCTGCCTATACACTTGAGTCAACTGTCTTCTTACCCTTATAATTGCCTTTTATTTAAGTTTACGACACTAGTCTTAGACCCACATTTCTCTCTCTCAAAAATGAATGTGAAATTCATGTGATCACTGCTTTTACTATGAGGTATTACTTAATCCTTTCTCATTACACAATACCAGGTTGAAAATAGACTGCTCCCTCGTTTGGTTTTGGATTATATTGATCCAAGAAATTGTCCAGAATACATTCTATGAACTCGTCTTCAAGGCAACCTTTGCCAACTTGATTTGTCCAATTTATAGGAAGATTAAAATCACCCACCGTTACTGCAGTACCTTTCTTACAGTTCCCCTTTATTTCTTGTATACTCTGCCCTACAGTGTAGCTACTGTTAAGGGGCATACAAATACTCCCACAAGTGTCGTCTTTCACTTGCTATTTCTTAACTCCACCCAAATGGATTCTACATCTTGCTTTTCTGAACCATAGTTAGTTCTCACTACTGTACTAATGTCATCCTTTGATAACAGAGCTACCCCACCACCTTTTCCTTTTTTCTTCCTGTCCTTCCAAAATGTCATATTCTTGAATATTCAGGTCCCAGCCTTGATCACCTTGCAACCACGTCTCTGTAATGGCTGTCAGATTATATTTATTTATATTTGTAATATCGTTTCATCAGTTTTGTTACGAATGCTGCATGTATTCGGATACAGAGCTTTTAATTCTGTCTTTTTTTATTGTTCTTCCATACTCTGACCTTATCTGCTTGTGCACTAAGTTTGTACACTCTGCCCCTTCCTGTTATACTTTTTTATCATTAGCTGTATCGCTACCCTGTTCTACTGCCTTGTTCTTTGTATTAACATACATCCCCTCACGTGATCCCTCCCCCACCGCATACCTTCCAGAGATGTAACAGTTTGGGAACTCCTAGTCAAGATGATGGGTAGACATAGGCTGGAATAATGTTTATGAACTAAGATTTGTAATCTCCAAAGGAAGAGACAGTAGGTGAGCAGAACTTTGTAGAGAATGGCATTCAAATGATAGCAGAATTTATCTCATTCATAAGTGAATACTAGATTTGTCTTCACAAACTTAGCATAAAATCATTTCTAAATTTGATCTCCATTTTTCAACTCATTAGATTAAATCAGTAGATGCTGTTGAGTGGATGAAGGAAATGTTCTTGTATCTTCTATAGGAACAATAGAATACTTTCTTCAGGGCTAGAATGAAATAGAAGTTGCTCAGTCTAAGGAAGTTCATTTAACAAGTTTTGATTTGAATTTGCTTAATTTGAATGGAAGTTGTGTAATTAAAAAATATTCTATGGTCTTCAAAATTGCTTAATTCATATTGCTGGATAATTCAATTTGATAAGTAAATTTTACTTTTAATAACCAGGAGTAGAATTCAGTTGTCATTCCCTGAACTGTGATGTGCTAGTATAAATTTGATTTGCCTTTTAAATTTTCTTACGACAAGGGTCAAATTGCAGATTGAGACGTTTATTATGCACTGTAAACAAATGTCATGCTTACTGCATGTATGCCGACTGCATGTTTCATTTCAAAATGTGTACTTGGACCTTTTTCTGAAGTATATTTGGCTTCTGCAAAGTTGGTGGCTAGCAGTGAAACCGAACTTCATGTGAAAATATTAAATATACTTGGATTTAAATTTCTTGTCACAGAATGTTGTCCATTTGGTTTTCTGTACCAGCAGTTTTTTAGGCGTCCAGCTTTTGTTACATGCAGTGGATTTGATTTCCTCTTTTTGGGTTAATGTTGCTTGATCTCAGCTTAACATTCAATTAAAACTAAACTGCCAAATTTTCCATACATATTGAATGAGTATTGAGATCGCTAGACAGTTAATAACTTCATCTTTCATGGCTTAAGGCTGGTACAAGTTAAGAATTTTTCTTCAATAGTTTTAAGATTGCTATTCAGCAACTGGGAAGGAGGAGAGTGAAAGTGGAGAGGAGGAAGAGGAGAAAAATGTTCATATTTCTCAAAACATGTCTGTTCGTTCCATTGTAAATTCTGAAAAACTAACTTTACTCTCTCCAACTAGACTGTGGACATCCATAAAGAAAAAGTGGCTCGTCGTGAGATAGGTATTCTGACTACCAACAAGAATACATCAAGAACTCACAAAATCATAGCACCAGCCAGTGTTGAAAGACCAGTCAGATACATTCGAAAGCCAATAGACTATACGGTGTTGGATGATGTTGGTCATGGAGTGAAGGTAAAGTTCTTTTGTTAATATGTAAGTATTTCAGACATGGAAGCTTATTAAAATCTCAGGTCCTCATTGTCTTACACTAGTGAGTCTTTGTGCGACATTGGGGTGATATGTACAATGTATGTTGGATTGGAAGTTCTGTTCCTATTTAAAGTTTATATTTTTTGCCATTAATTTTTTTAAAAGTAAAGTTGATGCAAATAGTACAGCTGAATTATACTTGCAGCCACTAAACCATATTCAAAGCCCTTCACACTCTAGAATTGGTGCATCCTTGTTATGCAATAATTGTAAAGGATATTGAAACCACATAACACAAGCTGTTTGCTTTATCCTGAAGTTACTTTTAAAGTAAAGGTGGTGTCTGCCATCAAGTACAAGAACATTTGTCCATAGTCTAGGTTGAAATTCGGGAAACTATCCTTTAAGTTTGTTCAACAGTTGAAGATAACTATTGAATTTTGCATTCCAATTGAAATTCAAAAGCTGAGAGGTATATTTCATGTAGCTTGGTGCAGCTTTTTAGTTCTTCCCTGTATAATTGTTGCAGAATCAGTGTTAAGATGGACAAATGTTGACTATTCCACAATGGTTAGATATAATTTCACATTTTAAAAAAAATGTTAAATGGCTCACATTAGTCCAGTTTTCGCATTGCCAAGTGTTAGTGTGTCATGTTCTTGAAATTATTTATGTACCCAAGGGGATGTAGTTATACTATGTAATCAAGTGTTTTTCTGCTACTGTTCAGTCAAATTGTCCAGTGATGGTTTTTTCTGCTATCTAAAGGCTTGGAGAGCAACAAGCGACTTGTCAGTTCAAGTCATTAAACTAATTATTTGGATGTTATGTTAAGTCTCTGAGTATGCTACATTATCTAGTATTGTGCATTTTGAGGTCAAGTTCATGCTTGTAGGAAAGAAGGGTTTGGTACAGTATTGATCCTTGCTTTGGAGTAGGAGGAAAATATTTAATCAAACCCTCAAGTGATAATTTAGATTTTTATGACACTTTTAACATAGAAAAATATTCCAAGATGCTTCATAGAAGCATTGTTGTAAAAACCCGTTTGGTTCACCTAAGGTCCTTTAGGGAAGGAAATCTACCATCCTTACTGGGTCTGACCTACATGTGACTCCAGACCCATAGCAATGTGGGGGTTGACTCTTCACTGCCCTCTGAAATGGCCTAGCAAACCACTCTGGTGTATCAAACCGCTACAAAGTCAATAAAGAATGGAACCGGACGGACCATCCAGCATCAACCTCGGCATCAAACGACAGCGGCAAACCCAGCCCTGTTGAGCCTGCAAAGTCCTCCTTACTAACATCTGGGGACTTGTGCCAAAATTGGGAGAGCTGTCCCACAGACTAGTCAAGTAACAGCCTGTCAGTCATACTCACTGAATCATACCTTGCAGACAATGATCCAAATCTCACCATCCCTGGGTATGTCTTGTCTCACTGGCAGGACAGATCCACCATAGGTGGCGGCACAGTGGTATACAGTCAGGAGGGAGTTGCCCTGAGAGTCCTCAACATTGACTCCGGACCCCATGATGTCTTAAGCATCAGGTCAAACATGGGCAAGGAAACCACCTGCTGATCACCTACTGCCACCCCCCAACACTGATAATTAATTGCTTCTCGATGTTGAGCACCAATTGGAAGAAGCACTGAGGGCAGCAAGGGCACAAAATGTACTCTGGGTGGGGGACTTCAATGTCCATCACCAAGAGTGGCTTGGTAGCACCACTATTGACCAAGCTGGCCAAGTCTTAAAGGACATCGCTGCTGGACTGCGTCTGCAGCAGGTGTTGAGGGAACCAACAAGAGAGAAAAACCTAGTTGACCTCGTCCTTGCCAACCTACCTGTCGCAGATGCATCTGTCCATGACCGTATTGTTCAGAGTGACCACCACACAGTCCTTGTTGAGAGGAAGTCCCATCTTCACATTGAGGGAACCCACCATTGTGCTAAATGGGATAGATTTGGAACAGATCTAGCAACTCGAAACTGGTCATCCATGAGGCGCTATGGGCTATCAGCAGCAGCAGAGTTGTACTCCACCACAATCTGTAACCTCATGGCCCAGCATATCCACTACTCTACCATTACCATCGAGCCAAGGACCGACCCTGGTTCAATGAAGTGGCGAGGGCATGCCAGGAGCAGCACCAGGCATACCGAACACTGAGGTATCAGCTTGGGAAAGTTACAACACAGGACCACTTGCAAGCCAAACAGCAGAAGCAGCATGCAGTAGACATGGCTAAGCGATCCTACAACCAACAGATGAGATCTAAGCTTTGTAGTCCTACCACATTCAGTCGTGAATGGTGGCGGACAATTAACTAACTGGAGAAGGAGGGTCCATGAATATCCCCATCCTCTGGGGAGCCCAGCACATCAGTGCAAAAGACAAAGCAGCACTTGATCAGAAACTGAACTGGAGTAGCCATATAAATACCATGGCTACAAGAGCCGGTCAGAGGCTAGGAATCCTGAGGCGAGTAACTCACCTCCTGACTCCCCAAAGCCTGTCCACCATCTACAAGGCACAAGTCAAGATGGAATACTCTCCACTTGCCTGGATGGGTGCAGCTCCTGCAGCACTCCAGCTCGATACCATCCAGGACAAAGCAGCCCGCTTGATTGGCACCCCATCTACAGACATTCACTCCCTCCACCACTGACACAGTGGCAGCAGTATGTACCATCTATAAGATGCACTGCAGCAACGCACCAAGGCTCCTTAGACAGCACCTTCCAAACCCGTGACCTCTACCAACTAGAAGGACAAGGGCAGCAAATACATGGGAACACCACTACCTGCAAGTTCTCCTCCAAGTCTCACACCATCCTGATTTGGAGCTCTATCGCTGTTCCTTCACTGTTGCTGGGTCAAAATCCTGGAACTCCCTTCCTAACAGCACTGTGGGTATACCTACCCCAAATGGACTGCAGTGGTTCAAGAAGGCAGCTCACCACCTTCTCAAGGGCAATTAGGGATGGGCAATAAATGCTGGCCTGGCCAGTGACGCCCACATGCCATGAATGAATAAAAAAAAATAAAGCATCTAGGAGCCTTGGCAAAACTGAAGTTAATGGGAATTGGGGGATAGCTCTCCGCTTGTTGGATTCGTATCTGGCGCAAAGGAAGATGGTTGTAGTTGTTGGTCAATCATCTCAGTCCCAGGACATCACTGCAGGAGTTCCTCAGGGTAGTGTCCTAGGCCCAACAATTTTCAGCTGCTTCACCAATGACCTTCCCTCCATCATAAGGTCAGAAGTGGGATGTTCGCTGATTGCACAGTATTCACCATTTGAAACTCATACTGAAGCAACCTGTGTCCAAATGCAGCAAGACCTGGACGACATCCAGGCTTGGGCTGATAAGTGGCAAGTAACATTTGTGCCAGGCAATGACTTTCATGAGAGAATCCAACCATCTCATCTTGATCTTCAGTGGCATTACTGTCGCTGAATCCCCCATTATCAACTTCATCCTGGGGTCATCATTGACCAGAAACTGAATTGGAACAGCCACATAAATGCTGTGGCTACAAGAGCAGGTCAGAGCTGGGAATTCTGCAGTGAGTAACTTCCTTCCTGTCTCCCCAATGCCTGTCCATTTACAAGGCAGAAGTCAGGAATGTGATGGAATGCTCTCCACTTGCCTGGACGAGTGCAGCTCTAACAACACTCTAAGCTTGATGCCACACAGGACAAAGCAGCCCGCTTTATTGGCACCCTTCCCACCACCTTCAACATTCACTTCCTCCACCACTGACGCACAGTGGCAGCAGTGCATTCCATCTAAAAGATGCACTGCAGTAACTTGCCAAAGTTCTTCCGACAGCACCTTCCAATCCTGTGACCTCTGCCATCTTGAAGGGCAAGGGCAGCAGATGCATGACACACCACCACATGCAAATTCCCCTCCAAGCCACACACCATGCTGACTTGGAACTATATTGCCCTTCTTGCACTCGCTGGGTTAAAATTCTGGAGCTCCCTTCCTAATAGCACTGTGGGTGTACCTACATCCCAAGAACTGCAGCAGTTCAAGAAGGCAGCTCACTACCACCTTCACAAGGGCAGTTAAGGATGGGCAATAAATGCTGGCCTAGCCAGCGACGCCCACATCCCATGAACGCATGTATAAAATGACAAAAATTGACAACTATAGGAGATGGTAGGAGGGGTAACTAATAGATCAGTTATGGTTTAAGGAGGGTCAAACTGAGATGAGTAGAGGGGCAAAAGGCTTGGGGCCTAGGTAGAATCATAAAATGATGGAAAGTTTAAGGCACAGAAAGAGGCCACTTGGCCCTTTGTCTGTGCCAGCTGAAAAAACGATTCTCCTATTCTAATCTCACTTCCCAGCATTTGATCTGTAGCCCTGCAGGTTATGGCACTTAAGCTGCATATCCAGACTCCTCCTGAATGAGTTGAGGGTTTCTGCCTGAACTACCCTTTCAAGCAGAGTTCCAGACCCCCACTACCCTCCTGGCTGAAACCATTTTTCTTCATTTCCCTTCTAATTTTTCTACCAATCACTATAAATTTATGCCCCCCTTGTCACTGACCTCTTTACTAAGGTGAATAGATCCTTCATCTCCACTCTATCCAGGCCCCTTAACTTTGTATATTTCAATCAGAGGTAGTTGAAGTCATCGTTGCTGATAGAGGACCAAGGAAGTGGGGGTACATATTGGGTCAGGATTGGAGGAATGCTGCGTTCTCTGGTGGCATGCTAGAAGAGGTTATGGCAATGTGGAAGGGCGAGGCTATGATGGGATTAAAATATAAGGGTGAGAATTTTAAATGCAAGGCATTGATGGAGTGGGAGCCAATATAAGTCAGCAAGCACTGATGGTAGGAATATCCTGTTGGGATACGTGCAGCAATGTATTGGATAGGAGGCCAGTCTGGGAGCATTGCAACAGTCAAGTCTGGAGATGATGGGCGTGGCTAAGAGTTTCAACAGCAGATTGGCTGAGGTGGGGTGGTTTCAGGAAATGGTAGAAGTGGAAGTAGGCGATTGTTGCTATGGAGAGGATATGGGTGTTGAAAACCTAGTTTGAAATCTGATGGGATGCAGAGGTCACAAACCGCTTGCGTCATGTTGAGGCAATGGCTGGGGAAGGTGGATGGAACTGTTGAGGTACAGAGTTTGTGGCAGGGTGGAAAATATCGATCTCAGTGTTTAACTGGAAAATAAAATTGAGGCTGTTCCAGGAATGGGTGTCAGACAAGCAATCATTAATGACGGAGGGAATTTTATTTTTAGTCACAAAAGGATTGTCCGACATACAGCTCGCGGGCCAGGATCTAGCCCGCGGCTGTTCCTCATGGCAAGTGCTCCATGAGTGGAGATGGGAAATTTCCCTTTGTCTTCCTGCAGAGTGGCCTTTTTAAAAACATCGTGCTCTCCGTTTCACAGATGACAGCTGCTGAAGCAGGAATGTGTTTCCCAACATTGGACAGATTTGGGCTTTCTGACTTTTTTTTAAAAGCCCACCGGAAAAACCCCATATCTGTCCAATGTTGAAGTGCGTTCATGCTTCAGCAGCTGTCATCTGTGAAACCGAGAGCAATTTTAAACTAGCTGACAAACCACAAAGCTTCTGTGCTGAGTGCACCCACTCAGTGAACTGTCAGGGGGAGGGGGTGCGTGAACAGAACAGCGGGGAGCATGGATAGACTGAGAGCGATCTCACTCCTGAAAGATGGGTGTCTATCCAGAATACTCTGCATCGCCACATCAAGTGTGCGGGCACAGATTGACTGACTAATTAATGAAAGTGTATCTCTAAATCAGTTTTCAATATAGTGACGAGAAAGTAAGTCAATAAATTAGTCATCTTGTTTAAAGCTTCTTCACAATGATGCACATTTGTTCTTAAGATAAGTTTTTAATGCCTTTGTCTTTTGAAATTTGCTCACCGGCCCCCTGGGCGGAGCAAAAATCATAATGTGGCCCTCTGCCCCGTCAAAACCCATAAGATGGAGCATCTCAGAGGAGGTAAATTAAACAGTCAGTACCCTGTGAATGAATAATTTTTGGTAATCATGAAATATTTTTTACATTTTCTTATCCCCTGAAGTTGTAGATTGTGGCTCAGTTTTCACAGTAGAATCTGTTTACCTCTAGTTTGGCTTTCCAGAGATTTAACTTGAAAGGGATTGAACTGATTTTCATTGGAATGGTATACAGCTTATACACACTTCCGATTGTAGATTCAGCCATAGAATTGTAGAATCATAGTAAGTTTAAGGCACAGAAAGAGGCCACTTGGCTCATGAAATTCCCAAATATGTACATTAAAAGCACTCCTGCTTAATGTGTAGGAATCTCAACTATTGTGGTGTTGGCCAAGAGGGTGTTAATTGCAGATTTATTTTTTAAACTTTTGGTGCTTTTACAAGTTTCGCCTTCATTGAGAGATTGTTCACAAAATCCTTACTGGCCTCTTTTGAGTTCTTAAAAAAAAAACTAGAAAATAATTAAATCATTTATTTACTGAGTTAGGGGTTTCAATCCTCAAATCTGTTTCCACTCCCGGATGATGCCTCACAGTGTACTTTCTAAACTTGAAGCTTCCAAAACTCTGCTCGTGTCTTAACTTGCATAAGTCCTGTTCACCCATTTACCCCCTGCTTGCTGACTTAGATTGGTTTCTGGTCAAGCAGCATCTTGATCTTTTTTTAAAATTGCTCATTCATGTTTTCAAATCCCTCCACGGCCTTGCCCCTCCCTAACTTTGTCATCGCCAGCCCTCCAAGATAGTTCTGGCCTCTTGTGTATCACTGGCTTTGTCTTCAGCTGCCTAGGCCCGAAGCTCTGGAATTCCCTCCCTCCACCTCTGTGTCTCTAACTTGCTTTCCTCTTTTAAATCACTCCTTAAAACCTACCCCTTTGGCCAAGCTTTTGGTTATTTGGACCACCTGTCTTCTGTGGCTTGGTGTCATTTTGTGTAGCACCGTGGGACATCATCTCACATTGAAGGAGATTATTGTTCATTGCTAGTTTTGCATAACAAAGTATCATTTGCATTAATTGTCATGATTCCTATCAAATTTATTACTGCATTCATACCTGTAGTACTGCTCTCTAACCTGCAAACAGCAAGTCTAAATGACCTGAAGCTGTTGCAAACTCTGGCTGTTTTTTTTCTATTGGTATTTAATAGAATTTGACAGTGAGGAACTAACACAATTAAAGTTGATGTGTGAATTGGCAGAAGGCTGATCTCTCATTGCGTAGCCTCAGAATTGTTATCTCAAAAGGAAGTGGACAACTGTTTGGAGCCAATAGATTTTTTCTGCACAAGAGGCTAGTTGGCCTATTGTGTCTGTGTACCAGTTTTTTCCTAGACAACTTTAATGCTACTGGTACTTCTCTGCTTTCTCACCATAGTCCGGTATCATTTTCTGCTTCCAAAATTTTAGCTGCTTCTCCCCTTAAGTTGTGGTCTTGGCCTCAACTACTCCCTTGGACAAAGCATTCCACGTCAATTTAAAAAAAAAGTCTCATTTTCTCCACTTGATCATTTTGAATTGACCCGTTGCAAATGGAGCTTTGAATGAGTAAGATCTTAATCCAAGGACTTCTGTCATTCAAAGATTGACTGAAATGCCAGATTAGAGAATGGATGTAGGGAAAACATTTGCAGCAAATATAGCTATTACCTTATCCATCTGCTTTTAAAAAGACTTACTTTGAGCATAAGATTCAAGTTTTTGGATAATGGCTCATGTTGGGAGTAAGGATGAATTGCATATAAAATTTAACTGGTCAGAATTATCACATTAGATTTTGGAGGTTCTATTTTTAGGATTTAGCAGAAATGTCATACAATTTCTTCTACTTGGCTATCCTTAGTACTGCTGAACAGCTAATAGAAATTGTTCCACTTAACTTTATTAATGATTCAAGTGCATTTTATCTGTTTTTGTAATCTGTCAACAAAATTATAGGTATTAAATTTGTTTCCTGGTGCGATTTAAGTCCAAACAAATACTATAGATAAGAGTTCAATGTCATCTCGATGGCAAAGCATTCAAAATGTTAGGTCTAAAAGAATGCACTTATGTACAACAAAAAAAATGCAGTATGCAGATTTATCCTATAATTGACTTTCCTTTTAAAAACTATATGCAGGTAGAAGCTGGTGAAGCCTACTCCTTGCTCCATATATTAAAGATCCCATTTTTGTACCAGGGATGTTCAGCGATGCATTTTCTTGGTCATGAACCTAATCTATGCATGGCACCAGAGTAGCTGCAAATTTGCTGAACTTCAGCAGTGAAGAGTAGAAGTGAGTGACTTTGTCAAACTGCATGCTACTTACCTTTGAATCTCCCACTGTCAACATCTTGGGGGTCACCATTGAACAGAAACTGAACTGGACCAGTCACACATGCTGTGGTTATAAGAGCAGGCCAGAGGCTGGGAATTCTGTGGCAAGTAAATCACCAACTGACTCCCCAATGCCTGTCCACCATCTTCAAGGCACAAGTCAGGAGTGTGATGGAATACTCTCCACTTGCCTGAATGGGTGCAGCTCCAGCAACACTCAAGAAGCTCGACACCATCCAGGACAAAGCAGCCCGCTTGATTGGCACCCCATCCTCCACCTTCAACATTCACTCCCTCCCACTGACTCTCAGTGGCAGCAATGCGTACCATCTACAAGATGCACTGCAGCAACTCACCAAGGTTCCTTAGACTGCACCTTCCAAACCTGTGACCTCTACCACCTAGAAGGACAAGGGCAGCAGATGCATGGGAACACCGCCATCTGCAAGTTCTCCTCCAAGTCACACATCATCCTGACTTGGAACTATATTGTCATTCCTTCACTTGCTGAGTCAAAATCCTGGAACTTCCTTCCTAACAGCACAGTTGGTGTATCTACACCCCAACGAATGCAACATTTCAAGAAGGCAGCTCAACACTCCCTTAAGGGCAATAAATGCTAGCAGAACCAGCGACACCACATCCCCTGAACGAATAAAAAAAAAACTCTGTTGTGATTGCTGCACTTCAGGCAACAAATTTTTGGCACTTGTTCACAACAGAAAGGCAGTTTCCATGGACTCTCTGGCTCTTCTCTGGACTGGAACTTGCAGCCTTACTCCAAAACTGTTGCATTTTACAGGAGATGTAGAATACTCACCACATTCCCCAGCTTGTTCTGAGGAGTAGTGAATACTACACTGACATTGGCTAAATGGGTAGCTTGTGGAATAATATACAGAAGGAGTAATACAGCAAGTTATTGACAAAATTACATATCTTGACTAATTCTATCCAGTTATATATGACTAGGTGATGTCAATCATTGAAAAGAAAGACAGACTTGCATTTATCTAGTTGCGTTGCTTTCACTACCACCAAACATTTCGAAGTGCTTTGCAGCCAATGGAGTACTTCTGAAGTGTAGTCACTTGTAATGTGGCAGGAATGTGAAAACTGGGCAAGCAAAATTCCTGTCTGTTGCATGAAGCCCACCTGTGAAATAAAAACATTAAATGTGAGAAATACTCTGGTCTGGCAGCATCTGGAGAGAGAAATAGTTAATGTTTCAGGTCAATAAAGTTAACTCTTTCTCCGCTGAATATTTCCAGCATTTTCTGTTTTTCATTGGGTTTTCTAGTGCACATTAAAGCCAAGTGCTGGAAGGATTATTGGTAGGCAAAGCCCCAATTTGTCCATTCTTTGGTTTGTTACCACTACAGATCACTCTGCTGTATATATTTTAGTTTAAAAAAAAAAACAAACCAGAAGTACAGAAATCAAATAACAAGTGCTTATGGCCATACACCTTTTGGTGTCACCCCAAAATTATAGCTTTTTGCCCTCATTGCCTTTATCCAGGACATGGATAAAGATGAAGGGCAATGACCCTAATACCAAAATAAAAGCAAAATACTGCGGATGCTGGAAATCTGAAACAAAAACAAGAAATGCTGGATTCACTCAGCAGGTCTGGCAGCATCTGTGGAAAGATGCCAGATACCAAACCCTGTCGGACTTGACTAGTGACTGGCCTCCAATGCGCAATATTTACTGTTAATTACTTTCTGCCAATTTAAATGTTTGTACACCAATTTTACAAAACATTATTTAGCAGCTTTTTGTCTAGTTTATCAAGGTTTACATACAATATTGGGCTTCAAATTTCGTAACTTAAAAAATTCAGTCAATTTGGTGCGACAGGGCTTTCTTTTGTAGAAGTCGTGGCAAGGTTTCCAATAACCCTATCTTTTTCAAGCAGGTCACACAGATCATCTCTAATTATCCATTCGAGCATGCCTATAACTTGTATCGTGCCATTTTTGTCCTCCGCAAGTGTCTCTGCTTCATAGCCAATGAATTACTTTTGAAGTAGGGTCAGTGTTTTATTGGCAAATAGCACCCAACTTTCACCCAGTACGGTTTTATGAAAAGCAAAAATGAATAACCAGTTATTTGGTGGTGTTGGTTGATGGATGAATGTTGGTTAGGGTGCCATGAGAAAATCCTATGCCTTTTCAGAAAGGCACCATGGAATATTTCATATATCTACCTGAACAGCCAGACTTTTGCTTTGCCGTTTGACCTGCAGGATGTGACTTCAGACAGTATAGCACTCCCTTTATTGTGGCATTGAAGTTAGTTTAAAGCATGTATTCAAGCCGTGAATTGGAGCTTGAGTCTGCAACTATATTTCTGGTGATACAATGTCAAGAGTTACACCAAAATCGCCCTTCCACCATGACCCTCACACCTGCTGAAGAGCTACTTGCTTTTTAAAAGCAACATAATCTGATATTGACCAAATTAACTATGATCCATATTAATGGACAAATCTAGGGTATGTGAATAACAGTGAAGGTGACCACAGCAGAAGCTTAGCATACAACGTTTGTCTTGTGTGAAATCCTCAGTATAGTTCTACCCGGGGAGGGGAAGGAAAAACTACATTTTACCAGTGACCACCGAAATGATATTAAAAAAAAAAAAGCTGCTTTAATGTATTGTCTTCTGATCGCTTAGACTGAAAACTACATTTATCAAATGGAAATGCATTCATAACTGTACAGAAAATAAGTAGCTTGCAATGTCTTTTCACAACTTAAACTTTTGAAGTGTATTCAAGCAGAACAGTTGTGACGTGTTGGGGCAGAATTTGATAACTTCTGTATTGCTGAAAAAGAAAACTGCTGTTGGAGCTTTTCGTCTTGCACTCATCAGGACAGATGCGAATGTCAAATTTCAAAGGAAGCAACTATTTATACTGTAAGAGTAAAGGGTGCAGGTGGATTCTGGTCAATGGTGAATGCATCAGGGAACTGTTGTCCCTTACTCTTTTGCATACTTCAAAAAAAGTGCCAAGTCTGGACATGTTCCTTTTTTCCTGCAGCGGACTGGTTCTTGCCTATGAATATATGTTGAGTTACAACCGAGGCGGGAGCAATGCGCTGTCAATTCAGCCCCTTCGCTCCACAGGTCGCAGCATATTAAAGTTTCTCCACCCAACCTGAAAACAGCCAAACACATAACCCCCAGAATAAAACAGACCAAACTAGATATCTTTAGACAGCAAATTAACTATTTATTAAAAACTAAGTCTTAAACACCATTAAGATAACCCTATGTTTAAAGACCTTAACTTATTTTAACCTGCTCCCCATTCTCTCTGATTCAATAATCAATGGTTAACTTTTTTTAATGTTTGAAAAATATTAGTTGTTTAAGAATAAATAAATAACTGGGTTATAAGTCGGTTATGTTCCTGATGGGTAAATTATCCTAGTGTAAAAATAATCAGATGCCACTCGAAGTCTCCACACTGATTTGATGAGAGTCATCTTGATAGGCATTCGAAGCACTTCAGCTGCAGCAGGCGTCACAGTTCTTTCGATAGCGGGTATAATGACAGGTCTGTTTGGATTTTAAAATTGGTAGATTTCAGACAAAGGTTTACTGCGATTTCTAGAAAACACGATCAGTCAAGAGATTCAATCTTGAAGCAAAGACTCCTTAGAATGGAAGTAAAGAAAAGGGAATTTTGCTACTTCCAGCAATACGAATGTTCTCTTCAAAAGGGATTTTTTTCTCCTTCGGCAATTAACAACACCTGTGGCTCACTTGAGAATTTCTCATCAGAAATTCTACAGGCAAGCATGCGTCGCTAGTGTTTCGAAATTGGTTTTAGCTGGTTTTTACGCAGTTAAATTGAAACGTTACGCCATGTGATTGCTTTTTCCTGCTGTTGCCCAGGTAGCAGGTTTTTTTGTTCATTTATGCGATGTGGACATTGCTGGCTAGGCCAACCTTTTATTGCCCACCCCTAATTGCCCTTGAGAAGGTGGTGGTGAGCTGCTGCCTTGAACCGCTGCAGTCCGTGTGAGGTAGAAATACCCAGTGTGGTGTTAGGAAGGGAGTTACAGGATTTTGACCCAGTGACAGTGAAGGAATGGGGATGTAGTTGCAGGTGGTGGTGGTCCCAAGCATTTGCTGCCAGTGTCGTCCTAGTTAGTAGAGGTCGTGGGTTTGGAAGGTGCTGTCAAAGGAGCCTTGGTGTGTTGCTGCAATGCATCTTGTAGATGATGCACACTGTTGCCACTGTGCTTCGGTGTTGGAGGGAGTGAATGCTTGTAGGTGGGGTGCCAATCAAGTGGGTTGCTTTGTCCTGGATGGTGTCTAGCTTCTTGAGTGTTTAGTTTAGGGATTCAGCACTGAAACAGGCCCTTCGGCCCACCGAGTCTGTGCCGACCATCAACCACCCACTTATAATAATCCTACATTAATCCCATATTCCTACCACATCCCCACCTGTCCCTCTATTCCCCTACCACCTACCTATACTAGGGGCAATTTCTAATGGCCAATTTACCTATCAACCTGCAAGTCTTTGGCATGTGGGAGGAAACCGGAGCACCCGGAGGAAACCCACGCAGACACAGGGAGAACTTGCAAACTCCACACAGGCAGTACCCGGAATTGAACCCGAGTCGCTGGAGCTGTGAGGCTGCAGTGCTAACCACTGCGCCACTGTGCCGCCCTGTTGGAGCTGCACCCATCCAAGCAAGTGGAGAGTATTCCATCTTGACTTGTGCCTTGTAGATGGTGGACAGGCTTTGGGGAGTCGGGAGATGTTACTCGCCTCAGGATTCCTAGCCTCTGACCTGCTCTTGCAGCCACGGTATTTATATGGCTGCTCCAGTTCAGTTTCTCTTCAATGGTAACCCCTAGGATGTGAGTGGGGTATTCAGTGATCGTAATGCCATTGAATGTCAAGGGGAGATGGTTAGATTCTCTCTTGTTGGAGGTGATCATTGCCCGGCACTTGTGTGGTGCGAATGTTACTTGCCACTTATCAGCCCAAGCCTGGATATTGTCCAAGTCCTGCTGCATTTCTACGCGGACTGCTTCAGTACCTGAGGAGTTGCGAATGGTGCTTAACATTGTGCAATCAGTGAACATTCCCACTTCTGACCTTACGATTGAAGGAAGGTCATTGATGAAGCAGCTGAAGATGGTTGGGCCTAGGAAACTACCCTGAGGAACTCCTGCAGTGATGTCCTGGAGCTGAGATGATTGACCTCCAACAACCACAACCATCTTCCTTTGCGCTAGGTATGACTCCAGCCAGCAGAGTTTTCCCCCAATCCCCATTGACTGCAGTTTTGCTAGGGCTCCTTGATGCCATACTAGTGAAATGCTGCCTTGATGAGGGCAGTAACTCTCAACTCACCTCTTGACTTCAGCTGTGGCACACTGTTCTCAGAAATCTAAAACTGTCTTAAAGGCATACTATTTTAATCAGAGGAGAAAATAAATCGTTCCATGACCATAGCTTCTTTCAAGTCTGTGAGCCACTTTGTGAGCCCGACTGATGATCTTAAAGTGGTTGTTAGTATAATTCTTGGTACACTTTGGATTGTTCAAGTGCTGTCCAATTGCAGAATCACATCTAACGTTGGACATTATATTCTGGGTTTTGCAACTGTGGGCTGGTTGAATACTCCATTACAGACAGGCTCACAATGTGGTTTTGAGCCTTTTTTTGAAGGAAACGAAAGCATGAGGTATAACAGTTCCCTGATGCATTTGCCATGGCACCGCTTCGACCAACTGGTAGCCTTTTCTCATGCAGCATATATTGCTCCCTTTGAAATTTGGTGTTCTTGTGTCTGTCCTGATGAATGCAAGATGGAAAGCTTTGACAGCTTGTCTCTTTTTTTTCAGCAGTACTCTAGTTCTGTACTACCAAGTGACTATTTTACTTATGTCTGAAACTGACATATCCCCTTGGTTATGGGCAAGTATTAATGCAACAATCCTATCTTACAGTAAGGTAATTTTTGGACTTTAGCTCAAGTCACAATTTAAGTTAACAATGAAATGGAACAGTTCTATTTTTGGCCACAGAATATTAATGCTCCCTCTCACCTCTTTTCCCTTTATCAAAATGAAAGAAACTTTGGGCCTTGATTTCATTCCTTCCTTCATACATGATGTGCGTGTCACTGACGAGACCAACATTCATTGCCCATCTCGAATTGCCCTCAAAGGTGGTAGTGAGCTCCCTTCTTGAACTGCTGCAGTCCATGCAGTTGAGATGCACCTACAGTGCTATTAGAGAGTGAGTTCCAGGATTTTGACCCAGTGACCATGAAGAATTGGGTCCAATCCAATTTCACTATAATCAATTTTTCTCCCAGGCTATGCTCCATCAAAATTATTTTGCTACTCTTATTTTCTTGCTTGCTGCTAGCTTGCCCTGAAAATGCAACTTGCAAAAAACTTTGCAACTTCTTGAATGACATAATTAAAATAGATCTGCTGATCATTTTACATTTGTCCAACTACTGAATAAACGTACATATTTTCTATTGCATATTTTAGGAGCAAATTACATAAATATTCATTGGCGCTGGTTTGATGGGATTCAGTGGAAGCTTGAACAGTTTAGTTTAATTGGACTTGCATGGTCTGAGCCTTTAACTCATTTCCTGATGTGACATTTGACATCATCTAGTATGTAATTGAGAAAGGAAATGCCAAGATAAAATCTGACTCTGCTTAATTGCGATTAAAACTGTAATTGCAGTGACACAAACTAATGGCAAGAACTCCGATCAGGAGTCTGTTAGCAGAGTTGTGCTACACTCATCCCTTTTGAGAATCAAAAATGGTGCATGTGGAATATCCTTTTTCATGCATTAATTGTGGTGGGATTCTGAATTGAGTTGAATCTGATTTTTGTGAACTTGTGTAATGCAGTACACTGGACCCCATTTATTTGGCATAATGGAGGTTTTCTGGTGGATAAAGGAAATTGACAGATAAGGGAGTTTCCACAGGAATGAGGAGCGCACTTTATCGGATCTTAAGAGAAAGCTCTCGTGAATCATATTCTGTTTCCTTTTAAATTGGAGTTCTCTAGTTGAAAGGTTTGAAGTAATAGAATGGAAGGAGAGAACACTGTAAAAACAGGAGGATAGCAGCAACAATTGGGAAATGACTGGGCAGGATAGCAGTGGAGGAAAGAGGGCAAATTTACATATATTCTGTTTCTTTTCAAATCCTGTCAGCTGCAGAAGATTTGCAAAGAACTGCAAGCTGAGTTAAAACTGATGCTTCTACTTTTCAAGCCCTTTTTCTTTGTGATCCTTTCCCAGTTTATGGTTTCTGCCTAATGGGGCCAGAGTCTTGTATAATTTGTCTGTCCACTCTTTTCTGATTGGAAGGTGGCTTGAATTGGTGGGCTGAGCCAGCACACGGCAGAAAGCTTATCGGTCCCATTTTGCACTTTGAGGGAGGAGAATTATGCAAATCAAGTTTTTTATGGTGTTTAGATATGGCTGCAGACGAGAGATCAGGTCTACAGTGGATATATTCTAGGTTTTCTCTCATGCAGGGAGAGGTGAGTTCAGTATGCACTTGAGACTAATAAAATTGAGACACTGATAAAATTTTAATTCTGAAGCTGTTTTCGATAAATGCTGATATTGGTTGGCATCCTTCCATCTATGAAATATGAACATGCAGGAAACACCATTTCGGTGGGGTGTCTTCTCTTGTTGCACCTTTGGTTGTGCAGGTCAATCCTTGAGGCAGGTTCTGCCATAAGTGCTGCAAGTGAAGCTGCCAAGTCAAGCTGTGAGTTTTGACATTGGTGCCTGTTTCCAAGCTGCTGTAGCAACTGGCTGTCATGGTAGTGCCCACCAGTCCACAGGATGTCGCTGTTTCCTCCTTTTGCCAGTTCATGACCTCTCGGGTTCGATGGTCAACATTTAGGGCCTTTGTCATGCTTGCAAGCATTCTTGAGCTTTGGGCGCCCCTCTGGTTGTCTGACCCTGGCTACCTCACCGTACATAAGGCCTTTGGGTATCTGACTGTCTTCCATCCTGCGGACATGGTCTGATCCACTGAAGCTGCCTCTGTTTAATTAGTGCCAATGCACCTGGGAGTGCTGCCTTTGAGAGAACTGCCACGTTTGTGATTTCTGTCCTGCCAGGATATACCCATAATGCGCCACAGACAGCGAAGATGGAAATTTATTGAGCTGCTTTTCCTGGTAGTGCAAGCCTCCCATATTTCCTAGCCATACAGCAAGGTGCTGAGAACACGGCCTTTATCAACAGTCAGTTTGGTTATAAGGATCAGCTTGGTGTTATCCCATGGGTGTTTTGCAAGTCAGCCAAAGATGGTGGTCGTTGCTTTCCCTGTGCGTGTATCGAGCTCTGCATCAAGGGACAGATTGTCTGATACCATGGACTTAAGATGGCAGAATTTGCTAACCGCTTGCAATGGTGGGGGGGGCGGTGTTTTAGTGTAAATGGAGCAGAGTTGCTGAAATTATAACTGGCAGATTTGAAGGAAGTAGAGTTCTTGGGCTCAATATAATTCAAGAAATATCAGATGTAAATCTGCCTTTTCAACTCTGGTGAAAACTATTCTCAATTAGACTTTCGTAATTGACTAGACAAGTCACAAGGCCAGACTTTTAACAACTTGTATTCATGTTCCTAGGCCTGTTTTTACACTTTGGTAGCTTTTTCTGGTGAGAAATTTTGATTTTGTTGAAGTCTTTGAGGTAATAACCAAAAGTCCTGTATTTACAGAAGTTCTGTTGCCATATAGACCTAACTTCATTGCAAATGTTTTGTGGGCCTCAGCTAGTTTATCTGTACTGTTGAGTAAGAATAAAACTGCTGTGAAATTGGTGATCATCACAACTGAGTTTTCATAGTAATCTTGTAATTGCTGCACGTTGAGGGTCAAGTTTGGGCTAATACTCAAATTATCCTATGCAATAATATAAACTTGTTGTCCATACTGCTTTAGTGAAGTCTATCGTAGACTGAGGTTAGGAGTGATCCTAGCATATGGGGAGCAAGGCAGTGAAATGGGAAGACTTGGTGAATCTAGAATTAAACATACTGCATGACTTCAAGATATTGGGTGACGGGTTACTTGTAGCATGTCAGACCTGATGGATTTAATATGACAACGGTTCTGTTAGATTTGGTGAAGAGCAAGAGAAACTTCAGAATGGTGAGACCTATAATTTTGGTGATTAATGTTTTTCATGAAAAGGTGAAAATGGTGTAATTGATCCGTCTACCTTTTTTGTATATTGGTTTCATTTTGAAATCCAGTTTCTCCTTTTGAGTCTGCTGCTGGGGTAAAGGAGCCAGACTTAACAGCATAGATGCTGGGTTCCAATAATAGTTATCGAGTGCCGTAGAGACTGGCGCTCACTGAGTGTGACGAGGACATGAGGCTACAAAGAGATATAGGTTAAGTGAGTGGGCAAAGATCTGGCAAATGGAGTATAATGTGGGGAAAATGTGAAATTGTTCATTTTGGCAGGAAGAATAAAGAAGCATATCTAAATGGTGAGATATTGCAGAGCTGAGATGCAGAGGGATCTGGGTGTCCTTGTGCATGAATCGCAAAAGGTTAGTATGCAGGTACATCAAGTAATTGGGAAAGTTAATGGAAAAGTTAATTATTGCGAGGGGAATTGAATACAAAAGTAGGGAGGTTATGCTTCAGTTATACAGGGCATTGGTGAGACCACATCTGGAGTACTGTGTACAGTATTGGTCTCCTTATTTAAGGAAGGATGTAAATGCGTTGGAAGCAGTTCAGAGAAGGTTTACGAGAATAATACCTGGGATGGGCGGGTTGTCGTATGAGGAAAGGTTAGACAGGCTCGGCTTGTATCCACTGGAGTTTAGAGGAGTAAGAGGCGATTTGATAAGATCTTATGTTTCAAAGGGATCGTGACCGGGTGATTGTGGAAAGGATGTCTCCTCTTGTGGGAGAATCGAGAACTAGGGGGTCACTGTTTAAAAATAAGGGGTTGTCCATTTTAGACAGTGATGAGAAATATTTTCTGAGGGTTGCATGTCTTTGGAACACTTCCTCAAAAGGCAGTGGAAGCAGAGTCTGAATATTTTTAAGGCAGAGGTAGATTGAGCCAGGGGGTGAAAGGTTATCGGGGTTGGTGGTAATGTGGAGTCGAAGTTGCAGTCAGATCAGCCATGATATTGAATGGCAGAGTAGGCTTGAGGGGCCGAGTGGCCTATTCCTGCTCCTAATTCATGTCTGTTTGTATGTTGAACCAAATCTACTATGCTTCATTCTTTAGCCAGTAGGGTATTTTGGATTCAGCTCTCCGTGACTGCAACTGCTGCTACTTTATGGCCCACCTGTTTTTTCCTTTTTTGTTAGCTAAAATGCCTGATCTGCATAATGTCAGCTGTGGCTCAGTTGGTAGTACTCTTGCCTCTGAGTCACCAAGGTTCTGGATTCAAGTTCCATTCCAGAGCTTGAGCACAAAAGTGATGCTTGGTGCTTCTGTGCAGTACTGAGGGAGTGCTGCACTGTTGGAGGTGCTGAGTTTCAGATGAGACGTTGAACCAAGGCCCATCTGCTCACTCGGATGTAAAAGATTCGATGGCTATATTTTGAAGAGCAGGGGAGTTATCCTTGGTCTTTATCGCTTAAATCAATGCCAAAAAAACAGATTCTCTGGTCATTAACACATTGCTGTTTGTGGGAGTTTGCTGTGCGCATCCTGGCTGCAGTGTTTCCTGCATTACAACAGTGACAACACTGTACTTCCTTATACTCCATTGGCTGCAAAGCATTTTGGGATGTCCTATGATCGTGAAAGGCGCTATATAAATGCAAGTCTTTTTCTTCATAACATGCTCCAGTTCAGTGGTTTAGCTCATCAGTAAAATCCACATCAGAGCTGAGATTTAAACTTTATGAAGGACCAGGGTGAAGTTTCATCCCTCTACCATAAGCTGCTCCGCTACTGTGAAAGTGTTTTTAAAAGGCAGAATTGTATTGTCTCCCATGTCATTCTATGAATTGAAAAATTTTGCCTTGGTTTCCTGCACAAAACCTGTACATGTAAATAAAATGGCAGTGGCTAATCTAATTTTCGTAAGTACACAGCAGTATTTTAAAAAAATAAGAATTCATACTTGTCCTTTGTGTTTTCAAACCTTTTGCTGCATGGAACTTGGCTCAACATGCAAGTTGCTTTTACATTGCTCCAGTGTTGCTGGCTCAAGATACTTAAATCTCATGCCAGCCATTGGCAACATCCAAGTAAACTGAAGACCCACGGGGTCACCAGGCTAGTCTATGGGCCCTTCGCTTCTTCCTTGATCATATACCCAACCAGTCCCCATCAGCCACTACCCTCCTCTGCCTGACTAAGCTTCTTAAAAAGAAATTCTCCTTTGACTCCACTCACTTCCTCTAAACAGTGTTGCTAACAGGTCCTGGTGTGCCTGCTTTTTCATGAGACATATTGAATGTTTTTTTTTTAGAGCTACCTTGGTGCCCTCTGTTGCCTATTTTTCTAATACATTATATCAGTGCCACTTCCTACTGTAGCCCAAAACTGGAAAAATTTCAACAACCTTGCTTCAGATTTCCACCCCTCCCTCACCTTCACATAGCCTGTCTCAGACTTTCCCTTTCTTTCCTCGATTTCTCTACCTCCATTTCTTGGGATAGACTGTCAGCCAATAAAAATTGACAGGTCATCGCCCTGAAACGTTGATTTCTTTCTTTCTCTACCAATTGCTGCCTGACCTGGGCATTTTCAGCATTTTCTGTTGATGTGCCCAAGTAAACTTGCCAGATTTCTTAAAGCTGGTGGCTGTGCAGACCCCAAAAATTCAAGACCCAGCCTAAAAAGGAAATGGCCGCATAAGCGAGGCACTACAGCATGGTAAAAATTCATTTTTTGAAACTGATGAAAGACCTGTTATGTCTCCAACTGTCAAGTAAACTCGCCCTACTCCTTAGTCATTTGCTATTGTAGAAGCATGTTCCTTTTAAATTTTATGCTCCCTTAACTACTTGTTACTGGTGCTGACAAACAACCAAACCCTTGGAGTTAGTTTGCTGAGTTCTGCCAGTGGCACTTGAGTCATGTTTTGCGTTCTTTTTTTCCTGAACTAGGAGGGTTGAGCGCTCAGCCAATTTGCATTGGTCTGTGATTCATTTGTGCATTTGACTAGTGAGTAATTGTGCAAATAGACACCTTTTCCATGCACAATTCTGTCTTTGCTGGATCAGCCTGTTCAATAAGCTGGGAAAATTTTCACAGGAGGGGGCTGCCACAATTTTGAAGTGGCTCAAAATGAAAGGGTATTAGATTGAGCAAGTTGCAGAATAATTGGTTTCAGTACAGTTACTGATGCTGGAAATCATAACAAATGAATGCTGGAACTTGTCAGCAGGACAATCAGCATCTGTGGAGAGAGCAGATATGTTAATATTTCAGGCAGAGTGCCTTCTTCAGAACTGATTTGAGGGTCAACACCTAAAATGCTAACTCGCCTGTTCTATCCGCAAATGCTGGTTGACCTGAGTGTTTTGAAAACAGTTTATTTTCAATAATCAGTACTGTATATGAGAAGGAACTTGGTCTTAAGTAGGCTGAGCCATATTTATAGGTGTGATTGAAATGTCTGAATCATTAATACATTCTGTAGGTGTTCAATAAACTATCACTTCATAGAGGCATAACTGTTGGCAAGAACTCTGTCTGGGATCTGCTAGTTGAAGTGCTTGTTTCAATCTTGCATTGACTACATCTGGTTAAAACTACAAAGACTGCATCTTTGTTTTGGAGGAAAAAT
This sequence comes from Heterodontus francisci, assembly GCF_036365525.1. Lineage (NCBI taxonomy): Eukaryota > Metazoa > Chordata > Chondrichthyes > Heterodontiformes > Heterodontidae > Heterodontus > Heterodontus francisci. Next base: position 175,485,676 of record NC_090372.1, on the reverse strand, counting down.
ATACATGCAGATGTGTTGATGCAGAGTATATGGAGTGGATTATGCCTGTGACCTTGCTAGATCTCTAATTAGGCTTCACAGCGTTTTAATTGAACTTGTCTTTTAAGAGGCTTTAAATTTTGAAGAATCTCACTTGCAATGTGTGGGTGGGCTTAACCTTTCTAATTCAGCATTTTACTTTTATGAATCTGAAGGGTACTTTTTGAGATGAGGGATGAGGTTTGCTGTAATTCTGAAATCTATGGTAGGTTCCCTGATTGGCTTTAATTGAAAATGATTTAGTCTGATCTTGTTACAGGTCAAGTGCAGCTCTTCACTTTGAAGATGCTTTAATTGAAAGACATTGCTTTCTTGGATAATCATGATTGGCTGTCGGTCCTTTCCTAGTAGTCTCCTTGGAAATTGAATTAGCCATGTTTGATGCTAAGACAAAAAAAATCCAGGAAGGTTACAGCACAAGAACTATGCCTTTGACAGATGTGCTTTTGTACATGAGCCAACTGGACTAATTTGTTTCCCATATCCTTTTTAATATATTTTTAACCAACTATCTAATATGATCATCTTTGGGCTGCTAAGTCTGAAGAAAAATATAAAGGGTGAGCATTTTGTGACAGCATACCAAATCTGTGTTTTGCTGTAGATTTTTGAAATGGGTGTGTACAGTATTGGGAGGGGTGAGGAATCTTGCTGACTTTCTGTTCTTGCTAATTCATTACTAGGGTACAATTCTATGGCTTCTCTACCTGTGAATCTTGGTGGTAGATAATATCGTTAGACCCTGAGTCTGATCCTGTCCTCAGTTGATAGCTGCTTGTGTGCATTCAGTAGGACATCACTGAATAGAAGTCAGAATTGGGAACCATCCAGCAAAGGTTGTTTTATGCTAAGCTCTTGTCCTCAGTATCCTACTTTCTGGGCAGAGGTTGTGGATCATCTGCTTTCACAGGAGATGACTTGACTATTTTCTCGTGCTGTCTACGACGTTGCTCGCATTGAGTGACCGGACAGTGCTGTAATGTAATTGGAATTGAATCCATGATCAAAAAAGACAAGTTGTGCTGGTCCAGACTTATTTGCATGGCAAATTGTAGAAGTTCCAAAGCTGTCTTCTATTTTGAGCTGTTGTCTGATCGTCAGATGAAACGCTATAAAGGGACACTAAAAGCCATCATAAAATCTTGTGATATTAACTCTGCTACCTGGAAAGATGTGGCCACGGCGAGATCACAATCTACCAGAGCATCTAGCATGTCGACCCGGTTGCTTTAAATTTGAGGCTGTGAAGTTGAGATGTGGCTGTCAAGCACTTGGCATGCAAGGCAAATCATCTGCCTCATCTGACTTCCAGTTCAATATTTGTGTGAAGGATTGGGCTATTCTCCGTCAGCGCACCCTCAGCAACTGAGTCTCATTTGTTAATTCAGCAGGAGATTTCATCATCTGGTTGTGCTTGGCTAGCATGGAATATTAGGATTGAGCCTCAGAACTCACTGGTCACCTCCACTGCACATAAAGCATTATTTATACTGCCAGTTGGATTAGACTTAAAACTTTGCAGTTCTTGGTCTATGATTCGTTGTGTAGATGTGGCAAATTTTGCGCTGCAACTTGAATTGCTTCCATTCCAGAAAGTTAACATCTATGAGCTGTCATTTATACTCTTGAATTTGACACCCTTATTTTAGTGGCAAACTTGTAGATTTGACTTTGAATCTGTGGCTCATTGGCACAAATAATCTGGAAATGGAAATAAAACAATGCCAGCGTGCAAACTACACGAGACAAAAAAAGAAAACTGTTTTGGGGTAAGTTTAATGTCCACAATTCAGAGGCAGTGAAAATTCCTCATTCTCTAATGTCTGCCTTTTGTAACATTCCCAGGTTTTGGGTAAGCAATGCTGAACCTATTTCTGCATTACTATCCTGCATTTGTATACTCTATCCTGTAAGGCTATATTAAGTTGATTTGTAAACCTGGTGCAGAAGACTAACTTGAATTCAAATAGACCTTCTCTAATGAGCTTGCAGGAGAAGGAAGCCATCTGACAGATTCCTTTGAGAGTCGTAACCAATGTACACTTTTTTTGGTAGGGTGCAGGTGGTTTTCTTTAAGTGCATAGGCCCTTCAAATGTTTTTGCGTGATAACTTAACTTAACAGGGTAGACTCTGCGTGACCTACATAGGAACTTTTGGTGGGGATTCCACGCCTGCAGAGCTTAGAGGAAACGTTGCTCATAACTGACGTGCTGAACTGGCAAAGTGCTCAGGAGACCAAGGTTGGAGCACAGGCAGCACATCTGGAGATCCAGGGAATAGTTTGGTGTGGGCTTCCATCTGCTGAACAGAACCCAATAGATTTAATCTGCAGTCTTGTTGAGTGTGCTTCGACTGTCTGTAGTGCTGAAGTATTGTAGAAATGTCTTAATTCTCGTTAAAATAAAAGTAGAACAGGGAAATTCTGCATGTAAGGGACTACTTGGTTGAGTGCCAGCCCAAATAGTTGGGCAGTTGGAATGTATTCTATCCATGTGGATTTGTATACTGAGACTGGTTTGAACACTCTAAACATGTTAAATCCTGATCAGCTGTGTTCATGAACAGCCTTGGCTGATTCAGCCTCCTTGACCTTTTGTTAATTGTGCAAATGGTGTTTGCCAACTATCTACATAGTTGTGCATGTGATCCAATTTAGTGCAAGCCTTAACTGTTGGTCTTGGTTGTCTCCACCCACTGCCCCACCTGCACATTTTCATTACTTTAAAAAAAAACCATGGCAGTAAAGTTGATCTTGAGATTGAATAGTTTATGAATTCTCTAACAATTTGGCTGTCACATGTTTGTGTAATCTTGGTGTGTGTGTAACAGAGTAGGAATGTTTATCTTTGTGTTAGTTGAAGAGGAACCTAATTATTTCCAGTACTTCAACTGGCTGACCTGTTAGAGTGGATGTTGTGCCACAGTCTGTTGAGTTAATTTGAATATTTTTGCTGATTTTTGTTTCAACTTTTCTCTGTCAAACTTAATGATATGTGGTTGATTTTTTTTTCTCCCCTTTTGGCAACATTAAGTGGCTTAAAGCCAAGGTAAGATGAACAATTTCCTTTTGTCATGCACCATTAATAGAAATAGTCGTTGAATCTGCATCTCTTTCTGTTCTGATTTCTGCATGCCTTTTTCAGTGCAATAACATGTACCTATTCAAAACAGTATTTTAGTTGGCTATCCTAATGTACTCCAATGAGATATTGATTGTAGGTGATCGCTATGAAATGTCAGTCATTTACAGCACAGGAGGCTATTCAGCCCATCAAGTCCATGCTGGCTCTCTACGGAGCTGTGTAGTCAGTCCCACTCCCACTCCCTAGCTCAATCCCTGTAGTCCGGTGTATTATTGTTAGATTAACAGCGGTTTTTCATGAGATTTAGCAGTTACATAGTAAACCTTTTAGGCTTTCCCACATATCTTTGGAATATTTTTAGGTTAACTTAGTAAGGTTCTCATGATTTTAATGTGGAACAATATTCTAAGCATCTATACATTTCTTTCACTTAAATGGCAAGTTTTTCTTCAAAAAAAGTAGGCATAACTTTGTAATTGAAAATTTCGAATTGTGTACTGAATGTGCACTTGGAATTTTGTGTTTATTGCATTTAATTTTACATTTGGGAAATCCTTAATTTTGCTTTAATTTTGTGCTGGGATTTGATTCTTTGGAACTGACCACACTCAACTACTTGTTCAACTGGCTAATCTTTGTCTGGATAGTGATGCTCAGTGTTGAGAAGCAGTGGCATATTGCAATTAAGCCCAATCATATCCTCAACTGATCTCCCCACCCCTCAGCAGGCTGCTGTTTTTGGAGGTCTGGTTGAGATGAATCAATTCAGAATAGCTTATACTTGGCAGGTTTGAGCTCAGTTACAATCTGACAGGCTGACAGCTTTCAGGGAGCTGCGCTGGTTTTGTTCTCAACTTTCATGTCCATAAACAGTATTATATTAATATAGTAATAGTTATAATTTATAGCAACCAGCTTCAATTAAACATTCCTTACTTGAACTGCAATTTTTTTTTTTTTTTTTGCAGCATGGAAGTAACCAGCCTGCAAGAACTGGCACGCTCACCAGGACAAACCCACCTACACAAAAGCCACCAAGCCCCCCGATGTCTGGACGTGGGACATTAGGGTATGCTGCTTCATTTAAATGGGAAAGTCAGGTTATTTTTTTTTCTATCCTGTAAGATGCCTTCAGCTACTTTTGAAGGGGAGACTTAGTTTAGTGAACTATGCTAATGAGTATGTTGGATCTAGAGTGAATTGTTGCATATAATGGATCCCAGTGAATGAAGTATATATGCATGAAAGCTGTCTATTCATACATCAAGACATTCCAGTCAGTGAGGTTGCATATTTTTATAGTTTGTGACGTGTTTTAATTTTCCAGAGCTCTCTGTGCATTAAATGGTCACATTGAGCTATACTAATTGCTTTTTTTCAAGGTGGGGGGATGGATGCTCCATCCATCAATATTGGCGACCACGCTCTGGAAGTGGTTCAAGAGTTCACCTACCTAGGCTCAACTATCACCAGTAACCTGTCTCTAGATGCAGAAATCAACAAGCGCATGGGTAAGGCTTCCACTGCTATGTCCAGACTGGCCAAGAGAGTGTGGGAAAATGGCGCACTGACACGGAACACAAAAGTCCGAGTGTATCAGGCCTGTGTCCTCAGTACCTTGCTCTACGGCAGCGAGGCCTGGACAACGTATGCCAGCCAAGAGCGACGTCTCAATTCATTCCATCTTCGCTGCCTTCGGAGAATACTTGGCATCAGGTGGCAGGACTATATCTCCAACACAGAAGTCCTTGAAGCGGCCAACACCCCCAGCTTATACACACTACTGAGTCAGCGGCGCTTGAGATGGCTTGGCCATGTGAGCCGCATGGAAGATGGCAGGATCCCCAAAGACACATTGTACAGCGAGCTCGCCACTGGTATCAGACCCACCGGCCGTCCATGTCTCCGTTATAAAGACGTCTGCAAACGCGACATGAAATCGTGTGACATTGATCACAAGTCGTGGGAGTCAGTTGCCAGCATTCGCCAGAGCTGGCGGGCAGCCATAAAGACAGGGCTAAATTGTGGCGAGTCGAAGAGACTTAGTAGTTGGCAGGAAAAAAGACAGAGGCGCAAGGGGAGAGCCAACTGTGCAACAGCCCCAACAAACAAATTTCTCTGCAGCACCTGTGGAAGAGCCTGTCACTCCAGAATTGGCCTTTATAGCCACTCCAGGCGCTGCTTCACAAACCACTGACCACCTCCAGGCGCGTATCCATTGTCTCTCGAGATAAGGAGGCCCAAAAGAATTGCTTTTTTTCAAGGTGGGGGGGAGAAAGTTCTCATTTCAGTTTGGAAATGATCCATTCTGTGTTTCCATTGTATTTTCAGTCTTCTGCATGGTAAATATAAATATGGTGAGGACTTGGAATTAGTTAAGTTGTTTTAGTGGTGCGTAAAACAGGAACTGACTCTGTAGTTGGTGGATACCTATATTTAGCCTTGAACGAGCACTACTCCATAGAGTGTTCACCTATATTCGTTTCTGTTGCTGGATTTTTTTTTTGTTGTGAAATGTTATTTTTCACATCTGTAATGCTTCTGAAAATGAACAGGAACTAAATGTAATTTGGGTAAAATGCAGACTTACCTGTAATGAACAAAAACCTTGGAAAGTAGAGTATAGTGACATGCCCTCCAGCCAGGGCCTGAAACAATTGTTCTTTTTGCATTTCTTGAACCTTTTTGGGCCACAAAGCATTCATAGTTTGAGGGTAGAAAGGGAACTTACACTTGAGCATCTTGCACCAACCACTAGAATACCTGAGCAACCTTGGGTTGTCCGTTTTATTCTTCAGTACCTAAATAAGAACCCAATTTTTAACAACTTGCATCAGGTGGCTGTTAACTATAGTAATATTGAGAAACTAGAGGATCATTTGCTTGAACAAAAGCTAGTGTAGGCAGTGTCTGGTTCATAGCTGCTTCTGTGCTGAAACTCGCTCACTTTGTACAAAAACCTGAAGTGATTTTTTTTTTCTACCTTCAGGAGAAACACTCCCTACAAAACATTAGAGCCTGTTAAACCACCTGTTATTCCTAACGATTACATGACAAGTCCTGCTAGAAATGTGGCTGCAAACCAGCAAAGCCCTATGAGAACAGCATCACTGAACCAAAGGCCAAGAACGCACAGGTAAGAATGCTTTATCTGTGATAATTTAACTTTTATTCTGAAGTGAGTTTGTCAGGATCAGGGTAATTGAAGCTGGATCTGCTCTTAAACTATTGTTATATTGACAACTCTGTTAGTAACTCTGGCTCCCAAAAAGCAAGTCTTGCACATTTATTAACACATCCAAAGCAAACTTGCCTGATTTGCCATTGCTGGTAGAGGAAGCACCCATTTTTGTTTGGCCAGAACTTGCTGGTTAGCTTTAAAAAAAAAATTAAACTTGTTTGTTTTAAGTTGGGAGCTAGTACCCACTGGCATGACGCTAAGCCCAGTATAAAAGGCATTTGTTTGGCTGCTTGCTTTTCCCCCAGTATACCTTTGGTGCTGGATGGTGTTAAATTATGTGCAATGTTTCCATTTGAGGGTAATTGGAGTTCTGTATCGTCAGTTGTGCCAGCCTGCTGCCACTCTCCTATATGGCTGATTTATATATGCAATGAGATGTTTTGAAGCACTAGCTGATTTGTGCATGTGGTCTTCATTTGAATGTGGGAGAGGGTGAAGCAGGGTTATCAAGAATTTAATTGACACAATTAAAAGTGATGTTTTTGAATTATGGAAGACATATATGTTGCCAAAGGTGTAAAAATCCTGTCCTAGTTGGATGTGCATTGGAAGTTCACTATCACTACCATGAAGGTTGGGCCTCTTAACACCTGCCTTCAGTCTCAAGTCGAGAATTGTGGTTTTCTGTCCCCTCCCTGTATTTGAACGCCTGACCTCCGTCCATGATTATCCTTCATCTTTTCACCGAATGCATACCCCTATTTCATTTTCTTGAAGTATTGCCACACATAATTAGATTGTTTCTATCACCAAACTGTTCATACTGCTAACCTGTTTGTCGTCTTGAGGTTTCTTGGTCGTCATTTAGCAAACCTACGTTTTTGTCACCAGAAAATTGAGATTGGGTTTACTGCACCCAAGTCCAAATCAAATACATCACATCTGACTCTTCAATCCATTCAGCACCCTCATTCTGTTTCTTATCCATCAACTGACTCTTTATCTTGCTACATTTCCTCCTCGCTGAAAGATGGTATATGTTACAAGTCTCCTATTGAATGCGTTCTGAAATCTATGTATAGTGCCGTACATTTTTCCAATTGATCACTTTTTTTCAAAAAGTATCAACTTTGTCAAACCTGGATGGGCATCAGCTTATAGAAGTAGAAAAGAGGAATAAGGTGCATAAAGGAGTGAGTATTGGGTAGTACTAGAGAAGGATAGAAGCAGACTAAGAAGGGCTATGAGAAATGCAAACCGGTTTAGAATGCATGTATGCAAACGCACAATGCTTGGTGAATAAGGTTGGTGAGCTACAAGTGCACATAACCATGTGAGAGTATGATGTGGCAGTATTGGAAACCTGGCTTAAAAATGATTAGGTCTGGGTGCTAATATTCAAAGATACAAAGTGTTCAGAGAAGGGGAAGGAAAAAAGGGAAATGGGGTAGATGTACTAATTAGGGAAGACATTGTAATGTTGGAAAGGAAGGATGTCCTTGAGGGGGCAAAGACTGAATCCATTTGGTTGGAATTGAGAAGTAAAACTCTACTGGATGTATTCTACAGGTCTCCAAATAGGGAGAGAGAGGATTAAATCTGCTTGGAAATCAGATGTGCAAGACCTATGGAGTGGTGATATTAGGGAACTTTTAATTACCCAAATATCAATTGGGATAATGTTAGGAAAGGAATAGAGGGATATGGGCCCTGGAAGTGCAGAAGGTGTTAGTTTAGGCAGGCATCAAGATCGGCGCAGGCTTGGAGGGCCGAATGGCCTGTTCCTGTGCTGTACTGTTCTTCGTCTTTGTTACAATGAAAGGAAAAGAGGGGAAGGAATATCTGAAATGTGTTCAGGAGAACTTCCTTGACCAGTATGTTCTCTAGGAAGGAGACACTGCTAAATCTGAAATAAAAGCAAAATATTGCAGATGCTGGAAATCTGAAATTAAAAACTAAGTGCTGGAAATATTCTGCAGGTTTGGCAGCATCTGGAGAGAAGCAGAGTTGACATTTCATGTCTTTGACCCTTCATCAGAACTGTCAAAGGTTAGAAATGTAATTTACTTCATCAAGTAAAGCTGGAGGGGGGAAGAGGGGAAGAACCCAAGGGAAGGTGTATGATAAGACAGGGGGCTGAAGAGATTAACTGACAAGGTGGTCATGGGGAAAAGGCAAAGAGTGTGCTAATGGTGTGATGAAAGACAAATCGTTAGTGCAGAGTGTTAATTACAGAATAATTAACAGCCCTATAACTATTTGCTGAGACATAATTGTGAAAAATGGACAGATGGCTAAAGACAAGTAGTGTTAAGAACACAAGCTATCAGTGGTCACAAGCGAAGTAATGAAATTTGTCTTGCCAGTACCACTGCACTTACCAAAAAAATCAAATCGCTGTTGAAGCGATGACTACTGACAACATGCAAATCTCAGCCTATCAGGTTGTGGCCACAGCTCCTGCTTCGGAGAGGGATGTAAGAGAATGCATGAATAGAAGGTTCCCTGTATTTCCTGTTGGCTATTTGTTCTGCTAGCCATTAAGCTACTTAGGTTGCATGTGGAAGTCAAGAATATTGTAGGAGCTGCATTTTGGGGTGGTGGGAAGTCTCTCACACCAGCTATTTCAGAAACTAATAAGAATGCTCTTTTCGAAATAAAACGACTGTTGGAACTTGGACAGACAAAAGCATGTAAAACGGGTAATATACTTTGACTTTCTCATTGTTACCTCACTTCTAGCCCTCTTATTTTTCTAACCAGTGAATAAGTTGTTGCCATTTACCTATGTACCCAATTCTCCCCTTACTACTTGCTAAACTTTGTCTAGTGTTCTACCCATTGTGGAGATTACCATTGATTTTAGATTTCGAGATACAGCACTGAAACAGGCCCACCGAGTCTTTGCCGACCATCAACCACCCATTTATACTAATCCTACACTAATTCCACATTCTTACCACATCCCCACCTGTCCCTATATTTCCCTACCACCTACCTATACTAGGGGCAATTTATAATGGCCAATTTACCTATCAACCTGCAAGTCTTTGGCATGTGGGAGGAAACCGGAGCACCTGGAGGAAACCCATGCAGACACAGGGAGAACTTGCAAACTCCACACAAGCAGTACCCAGAATTGAACCTGGGTCGCTAGAGCTGTGAGGCTGTGGTGCTAACCACTGCGCCACGATGCCACCCCAACCACTGTGCCGCCCCACATCCTGTATCCTGTGATTAACCATAGCATCTTTATCTTTTTCTAAGCATTGGATGAGATTTAATATGTATGTTGATAAACACCTTTACTTGTCCTTCACCATCCACAACTTCATAATTGTAGTTCTGTTTTTTGAATTTGCCAAGGTTCATTGACAACTTTACTTAAATTGGTGGAGGTTTAACTAATGTTTAACATTGGCAAGACAAAAGCCAGAAACTTCACTTGTGCCCATACTTCTGTTTCCCCATATTAGCTACTTGCTCAGCCTAAACTGAACATGTGAATTTGACATTCTGCTTGTTCAAGTTGTGGTACAAATCATGCAATTCATTGTCAACATCACCCATATCGACCCCTGCATTATAACCAGCTTCCACTGTAGCTTCTCCTGATTGTGCAGCCAAAACGGAAACCCAGGGTTATTGTGGACACAATACAGATTCTATCCATAGTAAATTAATATAGTGTCTAATTCTGTCCCTCTGGCCTCACTTCCTGCCAAAACTCCTTGGATGCGGCATATAATTGAACACCCTAATTCCTTTCGATTAAGTTAGTGAAATATACACCTTTTTGCTGAGGATAAGTAGTTTAACTTTTTTTTTGTTCATTCTTGGAATGTGAGCATTGCTGGCATGGCCATCCCTAACTGCTCTTCAGTAGGCAGTTCACCACCTACAATTGAATGGCTTGCTCTGCCATTTCAGATGGCAGTTAGGAGTCAACCACATCGCTGTGGATCGGAAGTCCAGACTGGATAAGGACGGAAGATTTCCTCCCCTGGAGGACATTAGTTCTTTTTACAGCAGTCTGGTAGTTTCTTGATCATTAGAATAAATTACTAGTTTCATTAATTGATTTATTAATTGAATTTAAATTCCTCCAGCTTCCATGGTGGCATTTGAACTCATGTTTTCACAGCATTTGTCCTGGCCTCTAGATTACTAGTCCAGTAACATTTACTGCTGTGCTACTATCCCCTCTGTATGCAAATGGTCAGTACCTGATTATAGCAGGTCCAGCTAGCAGTTATTGTCTGAGTATACAAATCCTAGGCAGGTTACTAATTACTACTCAATGGTATGGATTTTGCAACAGTCACAAGAAGGATGAATTGGTCTCAATGCTGCATACAATTTTAATGTTACTTGCCTTAGCCATGTGAGCTTTGTTCTTATATTGGCATCTTGCAGTATGTAAAAATGATGCATTTCATGATTGAAAAATGTTTTCCTAGCTTGAATTGCAGTGCATCTCTGGTTTAAACATAAGAGATGGTGTTTAGGGACACCTTAAACTTAAATAATCCTGCTTGTGATTGAATAAATGTGTCTTTCAATGCAACACCAGAACATTATTTGTTGATTTGTTAATGGTGCTTGTTATAGGAGAATGGCACATGACAATGCAGCAATCCCTCGTTACTGATTGTACTGAAATGTCAGCCTAAATTATGTGCTCATCCTGGAGTGGTGTGTGAACTTGGATGCTTGTGTGCTACTGACAGCTTTTCACCTTTATTTCTTTTTCACCTGTTAAAATATTTTGTTAATCTAAAGAAATGTCTGTATAGCAACAACCCTCAGATCAGCTATAGTATGGATTTAGCCAATCACTTTGCCACTTGCACTCCCTGGTTGGAATTCCATCTCCTGTTAAGGAAGAACACTGGATGCATGTATCAAAACATTTTTTTCAGAACCAATCTAGTAAAATAACCAATTAGTGATTTGCAGCATTTTATCAAATGTAATACTTAAGTGAGGTACAGGAATAATTCTCATGACAGCGTATAGTTGCACACATTGAAATTTTAACACTGGTGACAGCTGTCCAATATTGAGTTGAGGGGAAGAGAAAAGTTAATGCAATCTGCTGTGCTGTAAATTTTAGCTTCCTTTTATTTCGCTTGTAACCTTCTGGAAACCACGTGTCGTCTTGGTTCAGTACTTTCTTTGATAATGTCTGGCTTCTGGCGTCTCATGACGCACATTATAACCTGTAAAGGATTTCCTTATATATGGCTGTGAATACACTTCTCTGTATTGAAATTGAAATCCTTGGTTCTGATGAATTTTGGGGAATTAGGAAGAAAACCTTAAATGTTGTCCAGCTGTAATGCAATGAAGCACTTTGGTTCAGAGTCCTCTGGTATGAGTTCGCTGACCTCAGCCAGACAGGAAGGAGCACTAATTGCCTCTGCACCCCTCTTTTATGAGAGTTGAAATGGCAAGCATTCCTGCTTCTGATCATAGTCAGCACCCCCTACTGGAAATGCACATATGCATGCTGTGAGGGCAGGATCAGCTTTAACTGTTGTGCCTCTGTGGTTAAATAGCCAGATGAGACTCAGGCTTGCATGTGAATCTATGGCTGAGGTACTGCAGCTCTTATTAAACTGTGACCGAGCAAGGAGTTCTTGATGGGCGCGAGGGAAAATTGCAGTATTATTTGATTTGTTCAATTTTTTTTTTTCCTTAGTGGGAGCAGTGGAGGAAGTGGAAGCCGAGAAAATAGTGGGAGCAGCAGTATAGGCATTCCAATTGCTGTACCTACGCCCTCACCACCCACCCTTTTGCCAGGTCTGTTGACTTCTAATGCTTTACGGCTTCATTGTGCTTTATACCTTCATTTAATGGTGGATGCTTAAGAACCAGTTTAAAATGTGGTTTTGAAAATTAATTTCCCTGTACTTTAATATGTAGGTGTAGCTATAACAAAGTTCAATATGTAATTTAAAAAAAAAAGAAAATGCTGGAAATACTCAGATCAGGCAATATCTCTAGAGAGAAACAGAACAGTTGTGATGAAAGGTCCTTGACCTGAAACATTAACTCTGTTTCTCTTTCCAGATGCTGCCTGACCTGAGTAATTCCAGCATTCTGTTTTCTTCTGATTTTGAGCATCTGCAGTATTTTGCGCTTGTTCAATAATATGGAGATGGATATGCTAACTGTCAGTCAGATTGTAACTATAGGGAACAATAGCATCAAAACCCCCTTGATATGTGGCAGGTCATTGTTGGTGCTATGGATGTAGAATGCACATGTCTGGTCTTCAAATTTCTGTTCTATGGATGACTCTTGATTTGTATTAAAATATAGCAATATAAATCTGAAATCAGTGGGTAAATGATCTAGACATGTAGAAATTTCCTGATGTTGGAAGAAAAGTAGTTGCTCGTTTAGATTCCTGTATTACAAGATGACCAGTAATGGGAAATCAATATTCCAGGGCGCACAACATTTTGTAAAGTTAGGCAGAATGGAAAGGAGGAGTAGCCTGATCATAAAGAATGATGCAGGAGTAATAAGAAAAGATCTTGGCTCAGATGATCAGGAAGTAGTCAGTATGGTTTGAGATTAGGAATAACCAGGGTCATAAAACATTGCTGGGAGTAGTTTATAGGCCTCCCCTTAACAGTTAATGTTGGACAGCGCATTAAGCAAGAAATATTTCAAGCTTGTAACAAAGTGTAATGATCATGGAGGACTTTAACCATCGACAAATCAAATGGGCAAAGGTAGTCTGGAAGATGAGTTTATAGAATGCTTTTGTGATAGCTTCTGAGAACAATACATTGTGGAACCAACTAGGGACAAAGCTATTTTAGCCTTCATGTTGTATAATGAGGCAAGGTTAGTTAGTAATCTCTGATCCTCTTGGGGAAAAAAGTGATTATCATACAATTGGATTCCACATTATGTTTGAGACCTACTCTGGTCCAAAACAAGAATCTTAAACTTAAACAAAGCCAATTACTTAGATATGGTGGAGAGTTAATAAGGTTGATTGGGTAAACAGACTAAAAGGTATGGCAGCGAGGAGAACAGAGGTGTCAAATAGATGTGGGCAACAAGGTGGCAGATGGATACCATGTGGGCAAGTGTGAGGTTATTCACTTTGGTAAGAATAGAAGAGCAACATTTCTTTTTATGAAACTTCTAAATGGTGCTTTTCAGAGACTTGGGTGTACTCATACAAGAACACAACATGCAGTTACAGCAAGCAATTAGGAAGGCAAATGGCAAGTTGGCTTTTATTGCAAGAGGAGTGGAGTACAAGAATAAGCAAGTCTTCCTACAGTTGTATAGGGCTTTGATGAGACTACACCTGGAATACTGTGTGCAGTTTTGGTCTCCATATCTTAAAGGAGGATATACTTGCTTTGGGGGTGGTACAGCAGAGGTTCACTACCACCATGCTAAATGGGATAGATTTCGAACAAATCTGTGTAAGGACAAGGGCAGCAGATGGATGGAACACCACTACCTGCAAGTTCCCCTCCAAGCCCCACACCATCCTGACTTGGAACTATATCACTGCTCCGTACTGTCACTGGGTCAAAATCCTGGAACTCCCTTCCTAACAGCACTGTGTGTGTACCTACACCCCAATGACTGCAGCTGTTCCAGAAGGCAGCTCAATATCATTTTTTCAAATAGTCTAGCCAGTGATGCCCACATCCCATGAATGAACAAATTTTAAAAAACTAGATTTGGTTCCAGAGGTGATAGGTTGTCCTATGATAAGAGGCTGAGTAAATTGTGCCTATACTCTGGACTTTGGAAGAATAAGATGTGATCTCATTGAAACATACCAGATTCTGAAGGGGCTTGACAGGGTAGACGCTGCCTTCGGAATCTAGAATACGGGGGCACCATCTCTGTATAAGAGGTCGATCATTTAGGACTGAGTTGAGAAATTTCTTTACTGAAGACTGAATTTTTGGCATTCTATGCATCGGAGAGTTGTGAATGCTCCATCATTGAATATATTCAAGACTGGGATAGGTAGATTTTTTGATCCTTCCAGGAATCATGGTATAGGTCGCAGGCAGGAAAGTGGAGTTGAGGCAGAAGATCATATTGAATGGCAGAGCAGGCTCGAGGGACCATATGGTCTATCCTGCTCCTATTTCTTGTGTGCTTATGTATCTTGCAATATTATATCTAAAGCTGTTGTGCTTAAAGTGGAATGGGGGGTGGGGGGGCGGTTGCAAGAGTTGACCCACCCTGTCCCCATTTTCTATCTGCAGGGTTTACATATTACCAAATGATCTTGTCCATCACCACCCATCCCCAGATGGTTGTGTAGTATCACATACACACACATGCGCTTGCTGTCGTCTTAGACTAGCCAATATTCTAATAGTGGCATCAGATTTCATTTTTCTTAAATTTAACTTTTATAAAGTACTACATAGTTTGTTATAATCACAATTTGATTTCTTTTTTGTTAGCATCATATTCTGTCCCTGCTGGAGCCCCTTCCCTGCCACCACCACCACCTCCACTGCCAGTGGGCAGTTTCATAGGTGAGACTGGCTCCTGCTTGGAACTACTCACGCATTTGCCCTTTCACAGCTAACTTATAATGGATGTGGAAAAATTTTGTTGATTTGCGGTGCAGTACAAATGTTAAAACCTTGGTGCAATGGTTTTGGGTTATAAGGAACTATTTGTAGTATGCCAAAGTACTTTGTTAATCTATGTTAGTGTCTGCAGTGGGGTTACCACTGGCTCATGGTTGGTCCAGGAACTTCTAAAACTATAAACTGTAAACCAATCAACAGAAGCCATGTCTATCTTTAGTCTAATATTTCCCCCTTAGTTGTTGACATCTTGCTGAAGTTTGGTTTCACAAGTAATGGTCATTGATACCTTGTCTAAGTGGCCATTATTCATTTTTTTTTGGTCCGAGGCAATGTTTTGAATGTGGGATGCATCAGACTTCTGCCTAATCTTGACTTTATCCAATATCCACATGTCAATTTTATTTTTCTTTCTCTTGCTCTTTTCTCACCCTCACCTCCCCATTTCCACAAAAGAAGCTCAGGGAGAGTTCCCTACAGACCCTCTAGTTGAAATGAGCTAACTCTGTATGGACTGGGAATTGAACTTGGAACCTTTCTGATGTGCATAACTTAGCCAACTATGCTCGAATGAGAAAAACAAATTGCCCTCTTCCCCTCCCCAACTTCTGCCTTTGTGTAGAGACATGAAGATTTTTTGTTTGTGTGAAAAAGCAATTTGTGTGAATCTCGAGCATTCCTCTTTTGAACCTTTTGTTAAACTACTGGATGGTGGGAGGCATGTGTTGGGGTTTGCTGAGGAAAGATGGGACGTGGATAGTATTTTCAGTTTCTGATGAACTTCCTAGTTACGACACTAACATGGATCAAAGCTCCTTGATGCCTATCCTAAATGTGTATATGCTTTTAAAGTGTTAATTTGATGAATTTATCAAACCTTTGTCTGAATTTGAATTTTAAAAGTTTATATGCTCATATGGATAAAGCTTCTACTAATCTTACCAGCTCATTGCTGTCACCTCGTAATTGTTTGCTGTTGGTATTGGTAATGGTGTAAGAATTTGATGTATTTTTTGAGTCTCTGCATGCCTATAATACTGTCCAGAATAAGCAGGAAAAAGGACCTCTTTTGGAACTCTTGTGGAAAACATGGTTGAAAAATTGCTAAGGTAATAATCATCTGTGTTGTCTGATTTTTCTAAATGCTCAGTGAACAGGAGCTGCAATAACAGAAGAAGGGACTTTTCCTGTGAGAGGAGGCTGCATCAATTGATTTTAATACAACTTGCAGGAATTTATGATCTTGCACAAGTGCGACAGAACTGAAACTTTGTTTTATCCCCTCACTTTTTTTCCCTCCTGGTTTGAGGATTCATATTTTCTTCCACTAATCAAGTCTGCTTTTCTGAAATTATGGAATAATGCATATTTCTTTTTTCCTCCTGTGCTGTGACTTTAACGCTTTCAGCTGGCCCTGGTTCGGCTCCTGGCTCCCAGTACAGTACCATGACCAGGCAGATCTCTCGGCATAATTCCACCACCTCTACAGCATCTTCAGGGGGCTTCAGGCGAAATCCTTCGGTGACTTCTCAGTTTTCTGTGCAGCCTCATGTTAATGGTGGCCCTCTTTATGCTCAAAATTCAAGTAAGGCTTTACTTTAATACTGCTTCCTAAATATACAACAGTAGTTGTATATTGAACTAATTAAAAGTCTTATTCAATGCATTTTTAGTTGTCTTTATTGTCCCATGGATCATCCTACTCTGCGTGAAATTCTGATATTTTAACAGATTATATGTTCATTTCTATATGACCTATGCTGTGCTCTTATCTATCTTTCTGAGCACTCAAATAATTGGAAGCAGATTGTTTAGAACGAACCTAGATTTTTTTTTTTTAAACTGCACAGCAGCAACTTTCTTTTCTGAAGAAAATTGTTCAAGATATGAATACATTGTGGTTAAAGTGGATTTTTAAAACAAACTTCATTCAGTATATTTGTCTCTATGAAGAAAAATGCAGAATTGAATCATTTGTTCTGCAAGTAGCTATCGTTATGATAGCTATTGTTTTACACATAGTTGCAGCAGGTAATGTTTAAAACAGATTCTTAGCCTTCGCCCACAATAAACTGATCTGTGAAATATTTTAGATGATTTAGTAATTAGTAGACTATGCAGAGGTTTTACTTTTCTGCAGGATAAATTGCAAACTGTTTCATGTCTGATTTATGGGTGGTTTTGTGAGACAGGATGCTTGGTAGTCATTGGAGTGGTAGTGAAAATATCCCAGGAGGGAAATGGACAGCTGTTAAATGACTGCTAGGCTTTCTAAACATTAGGGGCATGCACATTCTTCATGTGGCTGGATCACTGCATTTCCAGTATTATCCATAACAAATGGATTTACAACTGCAACAACTTGAAAGGCATTCTTTGAATCATCGCATTTCTAATGCATGCCCGAAATAACTACAGTATCTGCAAAACAAATTGAACTATCTGGTTGGTTGTTTGGATAATCTGGTCTGACTTGGAGTCAACAAACCAGTCTGTTTAGTTCAAACGCTCTTGCCAAATTTGAACTAAGCCAAGGAAATCTTGCAATGCACAAAATTATAACTCTACAATTTGGCAATTTCTCCATTTGTAATTGTGCAAAACTTTTTTGACTACACTAAATTATTTTTGCAGCCATCAAATTTGCTTTTAGCAGCTGTTCATCTGCTTTAAAGTAAATTTGGGGATATAATTATGGCTGGAATTTTATGAATGCATATTTGCACTTGGGTAAAGACAAATCATTGAAGCTGTGGTCAAGTGAGCAGGGATTTCTGTTTCAGCTCTAATCACTATTCAGGTAATTGAAACAGCCATAATCTGCATCTATATAGTGCCTTTTAATGTTGTAGAATGCCCCAAGGCACTTCACAGGAGCGTTATCAAAATTTGACAGATACAGGGTATTAGGTCAGATGACCAAGTTTTGCCAGAGGTGGGTTAAGGAATGTCTTTGTGGAAAGAGAGGCAAAGCGATTTCGGGAGGGAATTCTAGAGCTTAGGGTCTTGGCAGCTGAAGGCATGGAAACCAAAGGTGAAGCAACTAAAATAGAGGATGCCAAGGAGGCCAGAATTGGAGGATCTTGGATACTTGGTGGGTTGTAGGAGGGAGCAGACATAGGGGCAAGGCCGTGGAGGGATTGGAAAAAAATGAGTTTAAAATAGAGGTGTTCAGCCAAGAGCTAGTGTAGGTCAGTGAGCACAGGGATGATAGTTGAACAGGACCTGGTGCGACGGGCAGCAGAGTTTTGTTTGATTTTCAAGTTTATGGAGGGTAGAAGTTGGGAGGCTGTCTGGGACTGCGTTGGAGTAGAAGTGGAAATAGGCAGTCTTAGTGATGGCGCTGATATGTGGTTACAAGCTCATCTTGGAGTCAAATGCAATAGCAAGGTTGCAAACAGTCTGTTTCAGTCTCTGTTGCAAGGGAGATGGATGGAGTCAGTAGCTAGGGAATGGAGCTTTTTAGCAGGGATTCAAGATAGTGGCTTGACTTCTCATGATTTTAGTTGGAGGAAATTCGTACACGTGGAATCTGGGTCAGTATAGATGCATTTTAAAAATATGAAGACAATACATGTTTTCACCAGTTGTAGTTGTTGTGAACCAAATCATGCACTACTTTCTTGCAGAAAACTTGGCATTTCAGTGGGTCCCACTGGATAACAATCAGGAGCAGGAACTCTGGTTGTATATCCCATTTGCTCAGTCTAGTCAGGTTGGTAGAAGCCAGTTAAATCCCTAGGTGTTATCCTGGTTGAGATCAACCAACTAATCACGGAATGGTAATCAAATCCAGGGGTTTCTGGCCTATGTTGCTTTGCTAATTAATTGCTAGGCTGGAATTTTTTTTTTTTGCATAATTCTGACAAATAGGCTTCACTGAAGCATTGCTGTTTTTAAACTAAAGCAGATTGTCATCATTGGCCACATCCACTGTCATTTAATTGTAATGTAGAAATTTGCATATGTTGAGAGTGGCCTGTATATGTTAATTTCATAGTTCCTGAAGAGGGTTGGGAACTTAACGGAGCACTTTTTTATAAAATCCTAATTTATTTGTCCTTGTCCTCACTTATTTTGTGGTCCTGTAAAGACCTGCCTACAGAGTACCTTTTTCTTGGTGAATCTGTAATCTGCTTTAATGTAATGAAAAAGCAAGTTGCTCCCCAAGGTTTGAGAGGAAGCATTACTAGGCAATACAAGTTACTACTGAGGTGAAGTGCACTAGCATCTTGGTATATTTCTATGGTTGTCCATTGGAAACAAAACGCTGTCTTGCTGTGATTATGGGGCAATACTCTTATTCCAAGTCGAGTAATGTGGAGTGACATTACTTCACTTTGTGTAAAATGAACTGACATGTTTTTGGTTTATATGCAAGAGCAGTATGTCTGTCTCCTTGGTATACATTTCTGCATACCACGCCAGCGGTTAACTGAGATGTGTGCCTCATTAAAGATTTTAAATGTTCTGCCTTTTTCATGCTGTCGTCCATGTGTCTTCAAGAATTCACTGCAGTCACGCTGGTCTAAGGTGTTAATTTGTCTTTTAACTGGGCATACAAGTTATTTAAGCTTTTAGTCAATTTCTGAATGCTTGCTTTTGGTTAATTGAGGAACAGCAGCATTGATGTATCATTTTGTAGTTAGTGAAACTTATATGAAGAGCCAAAAAAGTTAGAGAAACCCCAAATAACTTGTGTGGCAAGATATGAGAGTAATTCTGAAACTATGGACACTTAAATTATGAACATCGCAGAGCGTGTATCTGCACCACATGGACTGCAGTGGTTCAAGAAGGCTGCTCACCACCACTACCTTGAGGATAATTGGAATGGGCAGTAAATTTGCCAAAATTTAACTGAATATATTGCACTGAGCACCCAGGTCATTGCGAGGTGGCAGCAGGTTTTGTGAAAGAAATGGCTTTTCCTTTACCCAACATCAATAGTGGCAGAGAAACCACTCTGGGACTGAATGCTTACATGGCCTTATCCCGGGGTTAGCACCATCTTATTGCCGCCGTGGATGCTGAATGGCGACCTCCTCAGTTTGGCAAAAGCCATTTCTTGCCCAAAATATGCTGATCTACACGCACCGATCTTGCCACCCTCCCCATTCAAGGAAAACTCATACGAACAGTGAGAGGGTTCTGTCGTTTCCTGACTAATGCTGTATCGATATGATTCAGCATCTGCTGGCAGCTCCTCTCCCCTAACCCTGCTGTCATTTCTTCCTTTGCCTCTTGATGGTGGATCCGCTACTTTGAGGAGATTTGGCTTTATGGAGTGAAGGTAGAGAGCTGACCTAGGTTTTTGTCTCTCTGCTGACCTGTAGAGTGATGGATAGGCCTGTGATTGACAGCTATCTGTAAGTCTTCCTGCAGACTCGCTGTTTAATCAGAAAACTGCAGTTTTGCTCTTCTGTATAGTGTGATCTGTTGTGCTTTCGTTCCAAAACGTTCTCAATCTGTTCAAGGGCTTTCATTTTTGGAAGCTTCAATATATGGGAACGACCTGTCATCACATTTTCCCCCTTTTCTTTGTTCTGTGATTGCACTAATGGTGGTAAGTAGAACTGAGAAATGCAGTTCATTACTGAAGTTGCAATTCAACTGAGTGGTTTGAACTAGATTGGGAATTTAGACTACAGAACTGTTAAGTGAAAAGAGCTGAAGGCTGGTGTGTGGGCGAGGAGTTTTAACCTTGTTGCAGTTGGTTAGGTGCTGATTGTCATCTCAGCTGTTTCTTTGAGATTGTCAGGAAAATTTTTGCAGTACGTACAATGAGCATCTTTAAGCATGCCTGCTTAAAAAAAAAAAGCTGAATCCAGTTCCTAAATTCTGTCTGTAATTTGCAGGTTTCACTGTACTATTTAAAATTGGCCTTACACTGAGTATCAGTGTTCTGCAAAAGTACCTTTTCAGATTTGTGATACCTGTAACATTGTGATTGCAAAAAGCCAAGGGTGGCTGTTGGTGTTTGTGTGTGTTAATCAGTATTAACTTACCAACTGAATAAAAAGGAGTTCTTTTCAGCTGCATTTCCCCCAAATCTATTCACACATTAAGTACATCATAACACCAAAGATCCTGTGCTTAAAAATTGCAGTTCAAGGAGCTATGATGTTTGAACGAATTCAGGATATTCACTTGCCTAACCCTTTGTAGGAAATACTTTTTTGGCTTTTAAGTGTCCAATTGCCAGACATTTACGTTCCCCTCAGTAATACTGAACTCTTCATAAAGCCCAACTCTCATGCTCTAAAACCCATTATTGGCCAAAATAATTAGGAAAAAAATGAAGATCAATCCTATGTGAGGTTACAGATTGTAGTTGAATACAATTCTACTGTTGGCCACAGTGCCTCAGGATTCCCAGTTTTGAGCTGCCAGATCTGTTCTGCACCTACCCCATGTGTGTCTCGAGCACCAACATTCCTTTTCCTTCCTCTGCTATGCTGCAACTATACCATTCTATCTGATCCTGTTTCTCTTCCATTCTGTTGAAATCATGACAATGCACAGTTCTTCCTCTGACTCAAAACTTTAGAAATTTTCCTTCTACAATTGTTAGCTTTATAAAATCATGCTTGGTTCATAAACGCACTTATTTTACGTATTCTTTGCTCTTGAACTTGGTTAATATCCTATACTATTGACCCTGGCCCTTCATATTGGTTTCTCAAAAGTACATTCACCTTGCAAGACCCAATATGGTAGTCACCCTATTTTAATTAAAATAAAAACTTTGCAATTTTGTATACCGAACCTCTCCATCAAAATTGTAATGCCCTCTATTTGCTAAGAGTCCACAGTATTGCTGCTGGTGGACTGTTCAGGGAAAATTTTAAGCAACATTTTTTTTTGTGCATGGTTTCCTCCAGCATCCATGTAGTCTCATGGGTATGGGTCAAACATGGGTATGGAAACCTCTCGCTGATTAGTCTTCCCCAGCTGACAAATCCTGGTCTGTTCTGATGAAAGGTCACAGACCTGAAACATTAATTTTGCTTCTCTTTCCACAGATGCCAGACCTGCTGAGTATTTCCAGCACTTTTTTGTTTTGTTTGTTGACAAATTAGTGTGTCTCCATTGAACACCATTGGAAGAAGCACTTAGGGAAGCAAAGGGTGTACTCTGGATAGAGGACTTCAATGTCCATCACCAACAGTGGCTTGGTAGCACCACAGTTGACTGATTCCTGAAGGACATATCGGCCAGACAGGACCTGTAGCACGTAATGAGAGAAGCAGTGAGGGAAAAACCTACTTGACCTCACTCCAATCTGTCGCAGGTGTATTTGTCCATGACTCTATTGATGGGAGTGACCACTGTATAGTCCTTGTGGAGACCAAATTCCTTCACACTGACTGGACCCTCCATCATGTAGTGTGGCATTACCATCCTGCCAGATGGGGTAGATGCAGAACAGACCTGGCAGCTCAAAACTGGACATCCATGAGGCACCATGGCCATCAGCAGAATTGTATTCAACCACAATCTGTAACCTGTTGACCTGTCATATCCCTCACTGTACTATTACCATCAAGTCAGGGGACCAATGAAGAGTGCAGGAAAGTATGCCAGGAGCAGCACCAGGCATATCCAAGAGATGCCAACCCGGTGAAGCGACATTGCATAGCTACATGCCTGCTACTGACAGAGTTAAACAACTCCACAACCGGATCAGATCAAAGCTTTGCAATCCTGTCAATCCAGTCATGAATGGGACAATTAAATGACTAATGGGGGGAGGAGGAGGCTCCACAAACATCCTCATCCTCATTGGGGGAGTCCAGCATGTCCATGCAGAAGACAAGGCTGAAGCATTTGCAGCCATCTTCAGCTAGAAGTGCCGAGTGGATGATCCATCTCTGCCTCCTCCTGAGGTCCCCAGCAGCACAGATGCTGGTCTTCAGTCAATTCAATTCACCTCACTTGATATCAAGAAATGGCTGAAAGCACTAGATAGTGCAAAGGCCATGAGCCCTGACAACAGCCTGACAATAGTACTGAAGACATGTGCTCCAGAACTAGCTGCACCCCTAGACATGTTCCAGTGCACCTACAGCACCTGCATCTACTCGGCAACGTGGAAAATTGCCCAGGTATGTTCTGTACGCACAATGCAGGACAAATCAAGGATGTGAGCGTCCTTGAGAGGGTGTGGAGGAGATTTACCAGAATTGTTCCAGGGATGGAGGATTTTAGTTACAATGTTGGATTGGAAAAGCTGGGTTTGTTCTCAGAACAAAAGAGATTGAGAGGAGATTTAATAGAGGTGTACAAGATTATGACAGGCTTAGATAAGTTAGACAAGGAAAAACTGTTCCCATTAACTAGTGCTCCAAGGACTGGAGGACACAAGGTTTTGGGCAAGAGGTGCAGGGGCAATATGAGGAGAAACTTTTTTTATACAGTGGGTGGTAATGATCTGGAACTCGCTGCCTACAAATGTGGTGGAAGCAGAGACGATCAATTACTTCAAGATGAAGTTGGATGGCCACTTGAGGAAAATAAACTTGCAGGGGTGTGGGCTGACTGAATAGCTCTGTGGAGAACTGGCATGGACTTGACGGGCCGAATGGTCTCCTTCTGTGCCGTAAATGACTCTAAATCCAATACAGCCAGTTTTGCATCCCAATCAGTCAACACTCCAGTCATAAGCAAAGTCATGAAAGGTGTTGTCGACCATGCTATCAAGCAGCACTTACTCAGCAATAACTTGCTCACTGCTCAGTTTAGGTTCTTCCAGAGCCACTTGGCTCCAGACCTCATTCCAGCCTTGATCCAAACATGGCCACAAATGCTGATTTCCAGCAGTCGGGTGAGAGTTACTGTCTCTGATATCAAGGAAGCATTTGACGGAGTGTGGCATCAAGGAGTCTGCGTAAAATTGAGGACAGTGGGGTTGGGAGAGGGGGGGGGGAAATATTCTCCAGTTGGAGTAATACTTAACACAAAGGACGATGGTTGTGGTTGTTGGATGCCAATCATTTCTGCCCCAGGACATTGCTGCAGTGTAGTGTCCTAGGCCCAACTGCTTCAGTAATCTTCCCTCTATCATAAAGTCAGAATTGGGGATGTTTGCTGATTGTACAGTGTTCAGTGGTATTCGCAACTTTCCTGATAGCCGTCAAACTTGGGTAAATGAGTGGCAAGTAGCTTTTGTGCCAGGCAATGATCATCTCCAACAAGAGACAATCTAACAACCTTGCCTTGACATTTAATGGCATTACCATCAGTGAATCCTTACCATCAAATACCCTGAGGATTACCATTGACCAAAAATTGAATTGGACTAGCCATATTAATACTATGGCTAGAAGAACAGATCAGAAGCTAGGAATTCTGTGGCAAGTAACTCACCTGACTCTCCGAACCCTGTCCACTATCTACAAGGCAAGAATCAGGAGTGTGATGGAACACTCTTCACCTGCTTTAGATGGGTGCAGCTCCAACAACACTCAAAGCTCAACACCATCCAGAACAAAGCAGTCCACTTGATCGGTACTCTCATCCACTAGCTTAAACATACACTCCCTCCACTACTGGTTGCATTGTGTACCATTTTCCAGATGGACTACAGCAGCTCGCCTGGCCTCCTTCAACACCACCTTCCAAACTGCGACTTCTGCCACTCTATCGCTATTTGTTCACTGTTGCTGAGTCAAAATTCTGGAATGCTCTCCTGAACAGTACACCATATGGATGGCAGTGATTCAAGAGGTGGCTCACCACCACCTTGAGGGCAATTCGAGATGGGCAATGATGGGCCTTACCAGTGATGCAAACATCCCATGAATAAAATAACATCTGGAAGTACTTTCTCCTTCCACAAACAGAAGAAAGCTCACCAACAGCTCAAAAGGTGTTCTAGTTGAGTCCAATGCTTTACTTATAGGGCTGTAACCATGCCTAATCTACATTAATGGTCATAGCTTCAGGATAGCTCCTTTTAACTGTTAATGCTGTAAATTTGTATCCTTTAAATTCTTGGAACCTTTTGTGTTTGTCCTGGGGAAATGGAGCATTTTCCTTTTTGTAATTTATACTTAAATTTGTTGTAGGTTACCTTGCTTTCATAAATGTTGCAGTGGAACTTTATCTATTCTACTAAAGCAAATGTTTGGCTATCTGTCTTGTTTTGGGTATAGAAATCAAGTTGCTCTGATATTTTCAATAGAGCACTTGTAATGCTCAATGTTACTAATGAGAATCCTATCTTGTGCATATACAGTTCCTTAAAAGGTATTCTCAGGGCAACTTTTATTTCTGTACTTGGAGGAATGAAGTTGCACTGTCATTTGAGCAATTGTATGTTCTTGTGCCTTAGCCCATGTGATTGACAGCTGCTTGTGTTTGCTTTTCCTTTTACCCTTCATGTTGTTCCAACGTGGCTTATGTTTATGCCAGCATCCCTAGCTCCACCCCCTCCCCCTATGCCTCAGCTGACTCCACAGATACCTCTCACAGGCTTCGTGGCCAGGGTGCAAGAAAACAGTAAGTTCCTATGGCTGAGTAGATGCATCCTTTTCTTTTCCCACTTGAGGACAAAAGAACTCTGCATGATTGACCTTTTCACATACTTGAGTTGGAGATTTCTCTACTGCTGTTGTCCTTTTTACAGTGCATCACCAGCTCTGCTTATTTGTGTTGCTGAATGTGCTGTTGGAAGCACTGACTTTCATCACTTATTGACGTGCAATATTCAGTTCCTGTTAGCATTTGAGTCAGGTGTATTTTGGTTCACTGGGTATCTCTGAACAAACCTATTAACATTTACCAGTATTTTTAAATCCTCAGGATTCTTCATTGGATTTTTCAAAATGTAGGTGAAAGTGGATAAACTTGTTTTCTGCATAATATTCAGATCAATACCTATTTGCATGCTTTCTATGTAGTAGAAGCCCTAGTTGAAAATTATCTTAATTAATGTGTAATATTTGACAAGTTAGGTATGTAATTTATAAAACCTGGTTGATTCAGGCGACCTATTTTCAGTGACAGTATGAAACTTAATTTGATTTTTGTGCTGTGGAAAGCTGACTTAATTAACTGGAGCCTGGCTTTCAGGAGGTGTGTTCTGCATATTGCATGTCTAATGAAGACCTTTAGTGGAAATTGTTGTATTTGTCATTCTGTGCATGTTTTAGAAGTGTGTATTAGTATAACTCTCCCTTGTTCATCTTGCTGTATAGTTTCTGCATTTGTGCAAATAATTTTTTTTAAGGTTTTATCAATGTAAAGTTGTGCAAAGTGTTGGTAGTCACCTCAAAGTATTAAAATCTAGGAATGCAAAGTTGCCACCTGCTGGAGAGTTTATTGCACATAGTGATTCTTGAACTTCATTCAAGTGGTAATATGCTGAATTCTACAACATGTTGGAAATGATTTTTTGATCATTGCTACATTTGGATGCAATTTATCTTAAGGTACCCAGTCTTACAGGTACAAATAAATGTTAGATTTTCTTTATTTCTAACACCTCCAGCAAAATTGCCAGCTTTCGGTCAAAAGTAAAAAAACATTCAGAATTTCTCCAGGAAATTTTGGGACTTCTGTACTTCAAATTTTAAATGACAACTTTCTCAAATGCATTTCCTTATAATATGAAATGCAGTGGATTTTTAAAGTTCAGTATATTTAATTCAATTACAGAATTACATTTTGCTTGCTTTGAATGATCTAAATTGGACCACATTAAGATTTAATCTAGATCTGTAGAAGAGTTCACAAAATTAATTTTGTATTTGTGTTGTGAATTGATGGTTATAATTCCATGCAGAAGAGGGTTAAAATTTCATTGAGCAAAGTTTTATTTTAGTTCCTACAGGATAACTTTAATTTTAAGCAATCTTTGAACAAGATTTTTGGTTTTACTGAAATAAGATACATCAAATTATTAATTCCCGATTGGGAAGGCTGTTCGTATTTAACTAAGACAGCTTGAAATAAAAGGATCTTTGTGCAGATCTCTTCATTTCATTTAGAAGTTATGACTAACTTGGCTCAGCATGGTCTGAAACATCTCATAAATATTCTGCCTATCTGCATGGTTTCTTTTAAAAGCCTGCAATACAAAATGCATGTGAAATTAATTTTTTATTGAATATTTATTGCATAAAAACTTAAATTTGTCTTTACTAAATATTTGATTACACTAATAAATTTGCAAACCGTTTCAGTTGCTGATAGTCCAACCCCACCACCACCACCACCACCAGATGATTTACCTATGTTTGATGAATCCCCACCTCCACCTCCCCCACCCCCTGTGGACTATGAGGATGAAGAAGCAGCAGTCGTGCAATACAATGACCCATACGCTGATTCAGACCCTCAATGGGCACCAAAGATTTATTTAGAAAAAGGTAAGACGTTGAGTTATTTTGAGGGAGGGAAGAAAAAACATGCATGTTCGGTTTAACCTAATAAACTTGACTGAAGCTGGGAGGAAGTACAGTTCTGATTTCCAGGTTGCCAGGCTGAAACAAAAATTACCAACTTTATTATTTGTAGCAGAGGATTTATGCTCATGATTCAGGGTTTTACTTGCAACCCATCTTCCCTTTACATGGACAAGCTGCTCCATATTCCTCTGGGCCTTCATCTGAATTTTCAGGGGTGACCAGATAGATAAAAGATTATGAAAGGTGATGTAATTAACAATAGTTTACACATTAGTTAGATGGTATTCAGAGGGCATGGCACAAATTTAAGATAATCACAAAAGCATGAAAGGGTTTTTAAAATTAAAACATCTAAAGAGGGTGGTTAGAATATGGATTCTCTGCTGCAAACCCTTTTTGAAAGTGAGGATAAAGTAGGTGGCATGTGGAGAGAAAAAAGTGTAAACTCTAGCTAAATAGCCTGTTTGTATGTACTGTGATTCAGCTCATTTGCACATCTTTGCCATTTTTGGCCTTGATAAACTAGTAGAATGGCTTCCAATACTGAAACTTCAATCTGCACTTCTCCAAAGGATGGCTGTCACGTTTTAAAAAGCTGGCCCAGCAGCAGCATCGTGGTAACACGAGGCTGGATTGGATCTTGTCTGAGAATCGCATCAGACTCTCCGGATCTGTATAAATGAGTATTCTTGTCATGGATTCCATCAACTTCGGCTTAAAACAAGAGTACAATCTGCATTCACACCACTCAGTTACTCGAGGGACAGAATTATAGATGACTGGGAGATGGCAAGCAGCAGAGTGAAAGTTTTTTGTTTTTATGTAAACTTTTTTGATTGAGGTACATCATATCTTGCCATAAAAATTGAGGTCTGGCTCAAGTCCCTTTAGCTCTTGTACTGATACAAATAAAGTGGTAGATGTTTGATGTATGGAAATTTAGATGTTAAGACAACACTTGATGTGTGAATGTTAAGGCAATTGGTAATTGAATAGCTGTGTAGGAGGCTAGGGGACAAAGCTACAGCTAAATGTTTTCTGGAGTGGTGGGATGTGGATGGTATGTTGCAAATGTTACTTTGTGTCTTCTATTTATTTAAAGGATTTGAAGAATAATACTGAAGCTTTGTCAAATTAAGGGTCATGGTAAAATGTAAAAGTGCAGAGATTGCAAGATAACATTGGTTAGCAGAGTGGGCAGATAGAATATACAGTTCAATGGAGAGAAATTTAAAAAATCCATTTTAGTATTAAAGTCAAAGTATATCGTAAATGGTTGGACAGACAAAAAAATATACAGGTGCAGATAAATATTTAAATATGAGCATTCAGGTATAAAGGCTAATGCAATTGTTTTTTAAATGGGGCCATTGAATATAAAAACAAGGTTAGGGCTAGAGGCCTGCTTTAGGTTGGGAAAAAGAACTCGACCTAAACCACAGCAGGCCTGAGCCTGACCATCCCTTTACTTACCTTCCTGACATCGAACCTGCGGCGCATGCGCGAGATGTCAGTGATGTCACTTGCTCACTGCGCAGCCTCCGTTTTGTCCCGGACTCCCAGCTCATAAGTTTTTAATTTCAATACTTACCAGCAGAGCACTTACCGTGTGTGTCCAGCTCGACCCGATCTGGACTCTGCCCGAAAACTGGCCCCGGAAGACCGGCCCGACCTGATCCGAGCCTGACACATGTCGTCTGGTCCCAGTCGGGTAGCAGGCCTCTAGTTAGGGCTACTAGAGTATTATATGCAATTCTGTGCCGTTATAGAAAGAACTTTCAGAGCCATTGAAGGGGTAAAGATTCATAAGAATTATGCCATAAATGAGGAAAGGATTGATTTTTTTTTAAAACAGTGAAGATCAAGGGATCTTAACTTCCAAAATTTAGCCAAGGTTTTCAGGTAAATAGTGAAAAAATGTTCTTACTGGTTAGCAAATCAGTAATATGGCTGAGAACAAATGGGTAAGTTAGATTTTTGTCTCAGTGTCATTAGGACAAGGAATGCTTTTACTACAAATTGAGGCAGAAATAAAGACTATTAAAATAGAACTGTGTGGGTCATTGACAAGGAAGCAATAAAAAGGATCCAGGGAAAGAGTAGGAAAAATGGAATTGGGGTGCATGGCTCCAGTTGAAGAAATGGCACTGGGATAAACATGATGGCTGACTGGTTTCCTGCATTGTAATTTTAAAGATTCTTTTAACTTGTAGAACACTTGTGGCATCTTTTTAATGTAGATGACGGGCTCTTGCATGGAACATGTAATTCTCATGGTCTATTTGAGGGGCTGAATGGCCTACTCCTGTTCCTATCTTATGTTCTGTGCATATTTAGACTACATTCAGGTCAGAAGTAACAGGCTTTCTCTGCAACCAGCTTTTATGGAGTACTTGGGTTTCTTTATCATTTCCCTTCATATATATTTTAAAACATTGAGGTTTTCTCGTTTCTTTTCCTTTAGTGTTTTTTGTTTGGAGTTTTATGGGTTCTTTTTTTTTCTTCCTGTTCACCCTTCTGTCCTCTACTAAAATGGTATTATGGTAAATCTGCACTGATGGCAGCTGTCTGATACCTAAGCCAAGTAGCAATTATTGAGAGTTTAGGTAATTAAACATTGTATTTGCCTGATAATTGTGCATCTAATGCAAGGATTCTTATTTCTTTTGTCTTTACAACCAAAATGAGCTGATAAGAGTAAACAGACAAGAGTCCATCACTAAAACAGTTACAAATCTAGCTTTCTAAAATTACTTGGGCTGTTTCATATTATGGTACAAAACAACCTTTTAAATAACAGCTTTTAAATCTATTCAAGCAGTTTTACTAGACAAATTATACTCTTGGGTTTGAGTTTATTGGTAGTTTTGTAAAGATATATGTGAAACATGTTCTCATGTGCTGTGGCTTTTTTTTTTAAACAGTTGTGGCAATATATGACTACTCAAAGGATAAAGAT
Organism: Heterodontus francisci; assembly: GCF_036365525.1. Classification (NCBI taxonomy): domain Eukaryota; kingdom Metazoa; phylum Chordata; class Chondrichthyes; order Heterodontiformes; family Heterodontidae; genus Heterodontus; species Heterodontus francisci. Next base: position 175,455,403 of record NC_090372.1, on the reverse strand, counting down.
GATGAGTTGTCCTTCTTGGAGGGTTCAATCATTTATGTGATAAAGAAGAATGATGATGGCTGGTATGAAGGGATCATCAATGGAATTACTGGTTTGTTTCCTGGAAATTATGTGGAGCCCATCATGCACTATGCAGATTGAAGCAAATGAGCTGCTTCTTCAAGCTTTCTTTAATCATCAGTCTAAGTACTTTGGGTGTGGGTTAATTGGGGGAGGATTAAAGGTCTTTCAAGGGTGCCATTACTTTTGAGCTCAGCATGGAAACTGACATGATTAGACTGAAAATACAACGAAAGTTCAGACTGGCACAATAAGGGTGAAAGTGCAAGTGCTGGTCAAATTTTAAGACTGCGGTCATTCCTAAAATACAACTAGTGCTTGTTGATAGCATGCATAAAAATACACAAATTTATGTATTGTAGCCGATCCATTTTTAACCTAAAATGCTTCCAATATGTTGTACTTTTTCAGTTAATCTGTGAGCACTCACTAAATTGTAATCTCATGAACTGTCACATGAGTCTATAAAGAAAATTTGTGGATGAGGATTGGGTGTCTTATCAAAGTACATGTTGTTGATTTGTACTTAACATTTTATATGGATAAAATTTACATAATGGAAAAATCATTTGTAGTCACAAAGTGAACCCAAGTGTAGTCTGGTATGTTGTCAGTTCATTTGTACAGTGGAAATTGTCTGGATAATTGGCTTTGTATAGTCCTAGTAAATTTTATTGAATAATTTACTAACCTTTAGAATATTAATCCATTTAACAATTTGAATTAGCTATGTTCTAAACTAGATACAGGCAATTCTACTGTACAACAGTTTCTCGAAGCAATTTTGCTTTCAGACATCTTGTGGCTCAGGCCTGATTGTCTTCCAAAGCAAATCGGAAAGCATCAAAGTATCATTTGTTTCAAGGGGTTATTAAATTCCTTACAGTAAATGTATTTAAAACTACAGTTGCTGACCTGAAAGGCCCCCAAACTTCATAAAGTCAGTCTTCAGCTGTGTTTCTCCTATGTTTAATTATTCTTTGTAATTCATGCTTCAAGTGGTGAAGCTAATAAGAAACCAAGGATCTATCCTACATTGTAAATTAATTTGATATAAAATGGGAGCAAAAATAGGCATATCTTGGTACTAATGGGGATAAGGAAGGCAATAATGCAGTGCCCTGTTTGAAGGTATTAAAATTTCTTGCATTACACTTTTTTAATATTGTAGAAGCAGTGCTCTGGTCTAGCAAGATTGTGTACAAACAAAGTTAAATTTATTTGCATTAAAAGATGTCCACTTTAAAGGGGCACATTGTGGGGCCATACATGTAATACTGAGGTTTTCTTATTAACTTCTGCCTTATGATTGTAAGAAGCTTTAACATTGACTTCATTTTCTTCAACCGTTAAAATTGAAAATGCATTCCTTTAATTTGTATATAACCTGTTACAATTGTATGTACAGCCTTTTATAATAAATCATTCAGTATATAAAAAGTTACTTCACATGGACACCTAGTAAAGATTTTTTTATAAATGGAGTTGTACAGTGGTCAAGTTAGGCCATGGTTGCATCAATAACATTGAAGACAGACCAAGGCTAAATGTATCATAGGCTTTATGTGCATGGTTAATCCAAAATGTAAACAAAATTCCCAATGTTCTGGATTTCAACTTGGAATTCTTGATCCCGGTTGAACATAGTTTTGTTTGCAGTTTCAATAGCTGCCTGAAGACAAGTGTGGAGACATTTAGTCTTACTTGTTCCGAGTTAATACAATTTCTGCAAGTTGAATCAAAGCATCTCTTTCTGGTGAAGGATGTAGCAAAGAAATCTGTCTAATGGCTTCTTGACAGTATTGATGTGCAAGGTAGCATGTTTGTTGAACACCGTCACTCTAAATGAAAACAGAAACTCTAATTGACTACTGCTTTAACCAGGTTAACAATTATTAAATGCATTAGGATTTAGTGGTGCGACTGAGCCACCCAGTGTATATTTTGTGCCCTTACTACCCTCAATGCTTCTTCCAATTGGTGTTCAACATGGAGAAGCACTGATTCATTAGCTGAGGGTGGGATGGGGTAGTAGGTGATAATCAGCAGTAGGTTTCCTTGACCATGTTTGACTCCAGACCCCATAAAGTCTCATAGCATCAGCCTGTCTTCCAAGGCAATTCCCTCCCAAGTATATATCATTGTGCTGCCATGTCTAGTGGGTCTGTTCTGCCAGTGGGACAGGACATACCCAGTGATGGCAGTGTCTGCAAGGTATGATTCCATGACGGTCAGGCTATTGCTTGACTAGTCTATGGGACAGCTCTCCCACCTTTGCCACAAGCACCACAGGATGTTAGTATGGAAGACATTGCAGGGTCAATGAGACTGGGTTCACCCTTGTTTCCAGTGCCTAGGTCGATGCCAGGTGGTTTGTCTGGTTTCATTCCTTTAGATTTTGCAGCAGTTAGATACAACCGAGTGGCTTGCTATACCATTGCAGAGGGCAGTTAAGAGTCAACCACATTGCTATGGGGCCAGAGTCATACGTAGGTTGACCAGGTGAGGATGGCAGATTTCCTTCTCTAAAAAGGACATGTAAAAACCCATCTGGTTCATTAAACAATGGTTTCATGATCACCAGTAGCCGAGCTTTTTAATTTGATTAATTAATTCAAATTCCATCATCTGGCATGGTGGGTTTCAAACCCATGTCCCCAAAGCATTAGCCTGGGGCTTTGGATTACTAATGACATTATTACTACACTCAACAGCACTGTTGGTGTACCTCCACCCTAAGGACTACAGCAGTTCAAGGTGGCAGATTATCACCATCTTCAAGAGCAATTAGGGATGTGCAATAAATACTGGTCTTGCACTGCCCATATCTCACAAAAAGTAGTACTTGGTTTAGAAGTGCCCAGTGTGTGGCTGGTGGTTAATAGATTTTAGGCAAATTACTTTTACAAAGACTCCAAGTAAAAGGTTGCTGACTCTGTCCTAACCCATTCTCCACCCAGGGCAACAGATTGACTCCAATTCCATGTACTAATTTTATCCAGCAGTCTCTTCTGGAAGCTTGTCTGCCTCTGGCTGACAACACAAATGACAGACACTCCCTTACCTGAGATTTACCTCTTAATTTGGTTCATTTGACATAACTTGCCCTTCATATTCATGCTGGCTTTCTGATCAGTTCATATGTTTGTGCTCACTGTCTTATTATCCTGTAATTATATGTACTTTAGCCACACTGCACCAGTGATGAAGGGGTTGGATATAGAGACCAGTGGCAATGATCAAGCAAACTGCTCAGTTCTGTAGTGTTTAGCTTTAAATATTGCTGCTACATCTATCCAGGCAAGTAGTTCTGGCAGAAACCAAACTTAGTGATGTGTAGGTTGATGTCACATGACTGAACACCACTTATGATTGAGGAGCAATATCTGAGCACTTCACGTCCATTGTGGCAAGGTGGTAATTCTACAAACATTTTTTTAAAAAGGGATATGCAACATTTCTCTTCACACCATTAAAAGTGACAATTATACAGTCCTTCAACTGGTTGGGGGGGGGGGGGAGAAGGAGGGGAAGAAAAGAGATCGAAGGGGGTACTTCCTTGTGTTGGTCTCCTCAGGCCCAACATATCCAGTTTGCTACCCATGCTCTTCTAAACTTGATAGTGATGTCCCCACCAGTGTAAATTCCCTCAGAAGTTGCTTCATTAGTTTTCAACGGAGTATTGATGTATTTTATTTGATGGGGAAAGGGATGGTAGGGTGATCAGGTTTTCTGAACCTCAGCTGGGCCACTAACATCCGTATTGCTGTTTCTCTTTTCTGTCTCCCGGCTTCCCTCACCCATCTGTCCCAAATTGGTCCATGTTGCCAGTGGGAGGATAGTGGATGCTGGAATCTGGGATGTTAGGCTTGTCTTATATTTAGTATTTAGCTATGGGCCAGCTCGAGCACCAGGTCTCAGATGGAACAAGGATCTGAGTTAGTTGAGTGATTACCTTGGTCTCAACTCTGGTAACAAGCCAGGCATAATATTAAATTCAGTTTCACAATTTGCCAGATTCAGTCTCGGGAACAGTCGAGAATGACTAAGAAACCATAGTCAAAGTTTAAGGACACAGTAATGTTATAGAAATTTAGGGCTAGTTTTCATCAACTTGAATAGATCCCCTTAAACTGCTAGAAAATTTAACTTCATTGAATACAGGTCATGGGAGTTTGGTCAATCTTTGATATACCATTTCAGTTCCTGTAATTACTAGATGTAGAAACAAATCAGATTAATGGTTGGTAGAGTCCTAAAGGACATAGCTGCCAGATTGGCTCTCTGGCATACAGTGAAGGAAAAATCTACTTTGACTCCCATCGTCATCAATCTCCTTGTTGCAGATGCATCTGTCCATGATAGTGTTGATAGGAGTGACCACCGCACCATCCTTGGAGACTAGGCTCTGTCTTCACCCTGAGGGTACCCACCATGTTGTATGGCACTACCACTGTGCTCAGTGGGCTAGATTTCAAACAGATCCAACTGGGCATCCATGAGGTTTTGTGGACCATCAACAGAATTGTATTCAACCACAATCTAACCTTATGGCCTGGCATATCTACCATTACCATCAAGCTGGCGGACCAACCCTGGTTCAATGAGTGCAGGAGGGAGGGCATGGCAAGAGCAGCACCAGGCATATCTAAAAAGGTGGTGTCACCCTGGTGAAGCTACAGCACAGGACCTTGCATCGCAAACAGCAGAAGCAGCATGCAATAGACAGGGCTAAGCGATTCCACAACCAACAGATCAGACCTAAGCTCTGCAGTCCTGCCACAACCAGTCATGAATGGTGGTGGACAATTAAACACTTAACAGGAGGAGGCTCCACAAACATCCCCATCCTCAATGATGGAGGAGCCCAGCACATCAGTGCAAAAGACAAGGCTGAAACATTTTCATCCATCTTCAGCCAGAAGTGCCAAGTGGATGATCCATCTTGCCCTCCTTCTGAAGTCCCCAGCACCACAGTTGCCAGTCTTCAGCCAATCCGATTCACTCTGATAAACAGCTGAAGGCACTGGATACTGCAAAGGCTATGGGTCCTGACAACATTCTGGCAATAGTACTGAAGATTTGTGCTCCAGAACTAGCGGCGCCCCCAGCCAAGTTGTTCCAGTATAGCAACAACACTGGTATCTACCTGGCAACGTGTAAGACTGCCCAGGTATGTCCTGTGCACAAAAAGGTAATGTCAGGGCCCATAGCCTTTGCAGTAGCCAGTGCCTTCAGCCATAAAGGACTGCAAGTCACAAAAAGAAACCTGACCCGAACCAGACAACCACGTCGGACCCAAGCTGGAGCCTAGTCTCTCCATTTTCCACCCGACCCGACCAACTCCCAATCTTCAGGAAGCTACAGCATGAGCATGATGACATCATAGACGCTCACTGTGCAGACTCGAGTTTCCCTGCTTGGCGTCCCGGACTCGCAGCTCAGGGAAGTTTTTAAAAAAACTTTTAACACTTACCTGCAATTCTTGCTGTGTCTCCGACCCGACCTGAACCCGAGATATCGTCGGGTTCAGTTCAGCTAGCAGACCTTTATTCAGCTGTTCCTTCATCACGTGGAGTGAACTGGATTGGCTGAAGACTGGCATTCATGATGCTGGGGACCTCAGGAGGAGGCAGAGATGAATCATCCACTCAGCACTTCTAGCTGAAGATGGATGCAAAATGCCTTCACTGGGCACTGATATGCTGGGCTCCCCCATTGTTAAGGATGGGGGTATTGTGGAGCCTTCTCCTGGTAGATGTTTAATTGTCCATCACCATTCATAACCGGATGGGGCAGGAATGCAGAGCTTAGATCTGACTAATCGGTTGTGGGATTACTTAGTCCTGTCCATTACATTGCTACTTCTGCTGTTTGGCATACAAGTAGTCCTGTATTGTAACTTCACCAGACTGACCTCATTTTTAGGTATGCCTGGTACTGTTCCTGACATGCCCTCCTGCACTCTTCAATGAATCAGGCTTGTTCCCCCAGCTTAATGGTAATAGTAGAGTGGGGGGAAATGCCAGGCCATGAGGTTACAGATTGTGGTTGAATACAATTCTGCTGTTGCTGATGCCCAGTTGCTAGATCTGCTCAATTTCTCTCATTTAGTACAGTGGAAGTGCCACACAACCCTGGAGGGTATCCTCAATGTGATAACAGGACTTCGTCTCCAAGGACTGTGTGGTGATCACTCCTACCAATACTGCCATACATCTGCAACAGGTAAATTGGTGAGGATGAGGCAAGTATAGAGTGAGAATTATACAGCACAGAAACAGGCCCTTTGGCCCATCGTGTCTGTACCGGCCATCAAGCACCAATCTATTCTAATCCCATTTTCCAGCACTTGACCCATAGCCTTGTATGCTATGGCATTTCAAGTGCACATCTAAATACTTAAATGTTGAGTGTTCCTGCCTCTACCACCCCTTCAGGTAGTGAGTTCTAGATTCCAACCACCCTCTGGGTGAAAAAGTTTTTCCTCAAATCCCCTCTAAACCTCCTGCCCCTTACCTTAAATCCAGGCCGCCTGGTTATTGATCCCTCTGCTAAGGGAAAAAGTTTCTTCCTATCAATGCCCCTCAATTTTGTATACCTCAATCAGGTCCCCCCTCAGTCTTCTCTGCTCTAAGGAAAACCAACCCTAGCTTATCCAGTCTCTCTTCATAGCTGAGATGCTCCAGCTCAGGCAACATCCTGGGGAATCTCCTCTGCACTCTCTCCAGTGCAATCACATCCTTCCTATAGTGTGGTGCCCAGAACTGTATACAGTACTCCAGCTGTAGCCTCACTAGCATTTTATACAGCTCCATCATAACCTCCCTGCTCTTAAATGCTATGCCTTCCTAACCACCTTATCTATCTGTGCTGCTGCCTTCAGTGATCTATGGACAAATACACAAAGCTCCCTCTACTTCCTATGGTCCTACTATCCATTGTATATTCCCTTGCCTGGTTAGTCCTCCCAAAATGCATCACCTCACACACCTCAGGATTAAATTCCATTTGCCACTGCTCTTCCCATCTATATCGTTCTGTAATCTAAGACTTTCCTCCTCACGATTTACAACAGCACCAATTTTTGTGTCATCGGCGAACTTACTGATCATACCTCCTATATTCACGTCTAAATTATTAATGTACACTACAAACAGTAAGGGTCCCAGCACCGATCCCTGTGGTACACCACTAGTCACAGGCTTCCAATTGCAGAAACAACCCTTGACCATCACCCTCTGCCTCCTGCCACTAAGCCAATTTTGGATCCAATTTGCTAAATTGCCCTGGATCGCATGGGCTCTTACCTTCTTGACCAATCTCCCATGCGGGACCTTATCAAAAGCCTTACTGAAGTCCATGTAGACTACATCAACTGCTTTACCCTCATCTACACACCTAGTCACCTCCTCTAAAAATTCAATCACATTTGTTAGACATGATCTCCCCCTGACAAAGCCATGCTGATTATCCTTGATTAATCCTGTCCGTCAATGTTTTCCCTACCACTGATGTTAGACTCTGGCCTATAATTACCTGGTTTATCCCTGCTACTACTCTTGAACAATGGTACCACATTCGCTGTCCTCCAGACCTCTGGCACTTCACCTGTGGCCAGAGAGGATTTGAAAAAGTGCGTCAGAGCCTCTGCAATCTCCTCCCTTGCCTCACATAGCAACCTGGGTTACTTCTAATCTGGGCCTGGGGATTTATCCACTTTTAAGCCCACTAAAGCCACCAATACCTCCTCCCTTTCAATGCTAATTTGTTCAAGTATCTCACAATCCCCCTCACTGATCTCTACACCTACATCGTCCTTCTCCATAGTGAACACAGATGAAAAGTAATCATCTAAAACCTCACCTATGTCCTCTGGCTCCACACACACATGGCCACTTTGGTCCCTAATGGGCCCTGCTCTTTCCCTGGTTATCCTCTTGCCCTTAATATACTTATAAAATGCCTTGGGATTTTCCTTTATCTTACCCGCCAGTGTTTTTTCATGCCCCTCTTCATAGGTTTTTCCCTCTTCTAGGTTCCCTCACCACCTGCCGCAGACCCAGTCTAGCAGCTTTGTCTTTTAGGACTCTGTTGCTAGTGGTGCTACCAAGCCACTCTTGATAATGGACAATCAAGTCCCCCACTCAAAGTACATTTTGTGCCTTAGCTACTTTTAGCACTTCTTCCAATTGGTGTTCAACATGGAGAAGTACTGATTCATCAGTCAAGGGGTGGGGGCTGTGACAGGTTGCAATCAGAAAGAGGTTTCCTTGCCCATGTTTGACCTGATGCCATGAGACTTCATGGGGTCTGGAATCAATGTTGAAGACACCCAGGGCAACTCCCTCCTGACTGTATACTACTGTGCCGCCACTCTGGTGGGTCTGTCCTGCTGGTGAGATAGGACATAGCCAGGGATGGTGATGGTGATCTCTGGCACACTGACTTAGCAAATTGCCCAATGTCTGGTAGAATGTATAATTTGTATATATAATACAAAATACATATTGAATTCATCAATAAACAATTAAAATAGACCAAACTCTAATCACTTTTTTGACTTGATAATTGTTTAACGCCATCGAGTTTGTTTTAAACTTGTGTAGAATTAAGAATATTTTGGCTATGATTTTAAAATAAGCTAGCACATCTGAATAAATTGTCTCAGCTAAATTAGAAACAATGGTCACAACCATAAAACCCATTTCTCAAACTAAAGGCATCTATAATGTTGTAGCTGTACCATTGGAACAGGTTTATTTAGAGCAAGATGTTAATTAAAATAATCATTTGAAACTGTAAAGTGCAACATAATTAGCTTTACATCCCCACAATAAAAACACAGCTCTTACTTTCCTTGACAATGAGACTTTTTAAAGTTAATGCAATCCAACTGGAAAAGGTTGGGAGCCACAGGTTGCAGACCCCTGGGTTAGGATGTAGGGATAAGGGATATGCACTCATTGTCAGGGTGTGATTAGATGTTCCCCAGCAATCTGCACTGGGGCCTCAACTTATGACTCTCTCCAAGTTATTTATTAATATAGAGCAGCAGATCCAAGTATGCTAGTGACACAATAAATAGCCTAGATGGAAGCACAGTGTTGCAAAAGAACATTGATAGATTACGTGAGTAGTCAAAACAGATTGGAGTTCAATTTGGGGAAGTGAGGCCATCCACTTTAAAAAGAAAATTCTAAATGGTGAGAAACTAGGAACTGGAAGGACAGATTTAGGGATTCAAGTACAGAAATCACTCAAAGCTAGTCAAGTACAAAAATGTTTTAAAGCCAAAGCCATTGGAATGTTTGAAACTTGATGAGATGCTGAGAAAGGCCCTTAATATTCCAATGTCTTGTGTAAAGATGATTAGCAGTTGTAAACAACCCACTCATGCTTATGTGACAAGGTTCTTTATATACAGGGGCTTTATTAACTCATGAATTTAGAGTTTAGAAGAATGAGAAGTGATCTCATTGAAGCATACAAAATTCTTATAGGGCTCGAGAGGGTGGATGCAGGAAGGATGTTTACCCTGTTGGAGGGTCTAGAACTAGGGTACACACTCAGTATAAGAGGTAGGCAATTTAGGACTGAAAGGAGGAGAGATTTCTTCAGAGGGTGGTGAATCTGGAATTCTCTACACCAGAGGGCCGTGGAGGCTCCGTCAATGAGTATGTTCAAGACTGATTTCTAGATATTGAAGATAAAGGGATATGAGGATAGTGCAGGAAAATGGTGTTGAGGTATTAGATCAGCCACGATCTATTTGAATGGTGGAGCGGGCTCGAGGGGCCAAATGGCCAACTCCTGCTCCTATTTCTTATGAATCTTTGTAAATATCTCCAACATGAATCCATGAGGTTTCTTCCTTCTACCCGAGAACAAGGTAATATTTTCTCTTGTTTGTACGGTTTTGAATATTGTGTATAATATACCTATATTACGACTTGTCACATAACTGTTCCATGTTACAACCATATTTAGTGTTATTTTAATTTTCTTACAAACTGGCAACTGTAGCAGGACTTGCCTAGCGACTTCCTGCTCGTGTGACACAAAGTATCTGAAATGATCGGGATCTGTAGGAAAGTTTTGACAGGAGTGTGGGGTTAATTCCCTCCAGTCACGGTAAGCATGTGTGCAGTAATGAAAGCTCTTGGTTGGCACAGAGGAGCTAATCCCTGAGAAAATTGATTGTAAGATGTTGTGGCATACAGAGAAGTTGCTAGATCACAAATTACTAAACTGGTAACACTTGTTATAGTATGTGGCTTACTTTGGTGTGTAGAGAAGTAACGAATCTCTGAACTGGCAAAGGAAGTGAAGAATGGATGACACTAACTTAAACAGTTGTGTGACCTGATGATCACATTAAGTTAGTAGCAGACGGTTGCTATCACTGACCGCACAGATTAGGAAGTCGGCAGCTGATAATGGAATGGGATGGTCAGAATAACAAACAGGTTATTGCAAGACTTGAACATCCTTCATTAGAAGGATTAAAGCACCAATATTCCCATGTTGTGATCACCAACTTCAACTTCTCCCTTCAAGTTGTTCGTGATGCCGAGTTGGGGACACATCTCTATTCGAACTTTGCTGGGCCAATATCCTGGAATTTCCTGACATCACTGTGGACAAGGACTGGGACTGCAGCACAAGGACTGCAGTTATTTAAAGCCCATTATCTGCAGCTGAACAATACATGCAGCCTTGCCAGCATTACCCTGCATTGACATTTTAAAAAAGATATATAGATTTGTTTTACACTTTCCTTACCAGTTGTACATATTGCCAGGCCTGATCCACATCACCATCCGCACTGAAGCGTCTCATTATTAGAGCGTGCAATTCTGGAAACTAAATGATGAGAAATTTAAGTGCAATGTTTAAGCATTGCTTGTTTACACTCCCATTATTTAGGTTGTCCCCCAAGTGGTGCATTATAAGCATATAGAAATTAAGAAAACACATTCGGGGTATTTCCTGTAATTTGTACTCTAGCACTGCTGAACTCATTACCTGAATGGCCCCGGTATCTAGTGTTGCTATGATAGCAGGGTATTGAATTTCTGCAGAATAATAGTTGTTGGCACAGATTATGGGAGGCTTTCAAAACTGCACTACATGTATCAGCAGCTTCGAGGCTGCTGCCACTGCTATGGTGTGGCAGGGTCTTTAATGCCTGCTGCAACAGAGCTCCAGTCAACACCTTGAATCCACTCCCAGGCATTTAAATATGTCCATGAGGTAGAGGCTTGATTAACTAGGGTTAGCTGTGCATCTTGGTGTGGACGAAGTTTCAATTGCTGCACTTCAAATTCCTGAAAGCAGAAAATCTAGGCATGACCTTCAATCAATGACATTACTGGAATCTAAAAATGTTTTGAACTAGGCTGTAGGCATGATTTAACTCAGCAGGGCTTATTAATTCCAATTCTCCACACCTACCCCGCAGGAGGGAGGTTCCTAAAATCAACAGGAGTAAGCCATTCAGTTACATCATGGCTGATCTGTACTTCAACTCCATTTACCCACCTAATGAGCCATATCCCTTGAAATCCTTGATTAATGAAAATCTATCTCTGTCTTAAATTTCAATTGATTCAGTGCCCAAAGCCTTTCAAAGAGTATTCCAGTTTTTCACTACCCTTTGTATGAAATAAGTGCTTCCTGATTTTACTCCTAAATTTAGCTTTAATTCCTTTCTCTGGACTTCCCAACAGAGAAATCTAGAATAAGAGTGTTTTACCAACTGTCAGTACTAGACATGTCCCTGTATATTTGCCAAGTCCAAATCAGTGAATGCTTCGTGAATGGGGGTTTGCAAAATGGAATAACCCTCAACCAAAGTATTAAGGACTGACTGAGAGGCCCAGAAAGTAGTTATAGATTCTAATCAGTCTCTACTGCCTCTCTATTTGGATGGGAGGGGCTTGCAGGGAGGTTGCAAAGAAATTTGAAAGAGGTTGCAAAGAAATTTGAAAATTCCTGTCATTGACTTGAATATTAAGGCCAGTGGACTACGGAGGGCATTAAAGAAGTCCTACATGACTTCTACAAACATCTAGAGATAGAGTGCAGACATGGGTTTGGTGAGTGGAGAGTTTGGTGAAGGGGGGAGGAGGTGCTCCTTTTTTCACCCTCCAGTATTTGGATCGTTCTTCAGTACAGTGGAAAAACAGTTGGTTGGGAAGATCTATAAATAAAAACTAAAACTTTAAAATACCTAAAACACATACCAGTGTAATTAAGAAATGTATAAAAATAAAAAAAACTTAGGAGTAGGTGGTACTAGCATTTAATAAGCAGAGTAAATAGTATAAATAGGAATTATTCTAAGTTAATTAAGAAAATAATTAAGAAAATAACTAACTAAAATAAGTAACAATGGCAGGACAGGCGTTGTGTTGCAGCTGTGGAACGTGGGATCTTCTGGACACCAACGCAATGCAGGACAAACACGTCTGCAGAAAGTGTAAGCAGTAATCAGGATTACTGATCTGGAAGCTGAACTGCAGACACTGTGCAACATCAAGGAGGGGGAGATACCTGGACATTTTGTACCAGAAGATGGTCACACCCTTTAGAATAGGGTCATCTGTTTTAGTCAGCGGTGAGGGACAGGAGGGTGTGATGAGTGAGGCAGGAGAAGGGACCGAGCAGACAGTAGTGGAGGAACCTCAGCCGTTGCAATTGTTAAACAGGTTTGAGATGCTTGTAATCTATGTGGATGTATTAATCCTTGGATTATTACCTGAGCCATGTGCAAATTGGCATAGGGCAAATAAGATTAGAGAAATGAATGCGTGGCTCAAAGACTGGTGTGGGTTCTGGTTTGTGGGGCGCAGGCACCAATACTGGGGAAAGTGGGGGCTGTACCGTTGGGATGTGTTACACTTGAACGGTGCTGGGACCAGTGTTCTAGGGAGCCACATAACTAGGAAAGTAGGGAGGGTTTAAAACTAAATAGTGGGGGCAAGGGATCAAATCTGGGAAGATGTGGTCAAAGAGTAGAGACAAGAGAGAAAGGTATTTATATGGGAAATGATAAACAGACTATGACAGGAAGGGACAGAGTGTACAAATCCAAGTAAAATCAGCAGATAAGGCTAGAGGTTACAAAAATAAAAAAAGGACAAAACTAATAACGTTTCTGAATGCACGTAGCATTCAAAACAAAATAGGTGAACAGATAGCGCAAATAGAAATAAATACAATCTGATGATCATTACAGAGACATGGCTGCAGGATGACATGGATTGGGACCTGAATACTGAAGGGTACATGACATTTAGGAAGAATAGGAAGCTAGGAAAAGGTGGAGGGGTCACTGTGTTAATTCATGTAGAAGCAGTTTGGGTAGAGATGAAAGAGAAAGGCAGTAAGTCACTTGTGGGAGTGCTGTACAGGCCCCTGAACAGTAACCACACAGTAGGATGGGGTATAAAAGGAAGAAATAATGGGAGCTTGTCAGAAAGGTATGGCGATAATCATGGATTTTAATCTACATGTAGACTGGGAAAAACCAATTGGCAAAGGTATCCTAGATGAGGAGTTCATAATGTTTTTGGAATAGTTTCTTAGAACAGCACATTCTGGAGCCAGACAGCAAGCTTTTTAAAAAAAAAAAATATTTGTTCATGGGATGTGGGTATCACAGGCTAGGCCAGCATTTATTGCCCATCCCTAATTGCCCTCAAGAAGGTGGTGGTGAGCTGCCTTCTTGAACCGCTGCCCTGGATGATGTCAAGCTTCTTGAGTGTTGTTGGAGCTGCACCATCCAGGCAAGTGGAAAGTATTCCATCACATTCCTGACTTGTGCCTTGTAGATGCTGGACAGGCTTTGGGGAGTCAGGAAATGAGTTACTTGCTGCTCTTGTAGCCACAATATTTATGTGGCTGGTCAAGTTCAGTTTCTGGTCAATAGTAACCCCCAGGATGTTGAAATTGGGGGATTCAGTGATGGTAATGCCATTGAACATTTAAGGGGAGATTGGAGATGGTCATTGCCTGGCAATTGTGTGGTGTGAATGTTACTTGTCACTTATTAGCCCAAGCCTGAATGTTGTCCAGGTCTTGCTGCATCTGGACACAGGCTGCTTCAGTATCTGAGGAGTCATGAATGGTACTGAACATTGTGCAATCATCAGCAAACATCCCCACTTCTGACCACATCAGCTGAAGATGGTTGGACCTAGGACACTACCCTGAGGAACTCCTGCAGTGATGTCCTGGGACTGAGATGATTGACCCACAACCATCTTACTTTGCGCTAGCTATGACTCATAGCAGCAGAGAGTCTCCCCAACACTGCCCCCCCTCCCCGATTCCCATTTACTCCAGTTTTGCAAGGGCTCCTTGATGCCATACTCGGTCAAATGCTGCCTTGATGTCAAGGGCAGTCACTCTCACCTCACCTCACCTCTTGAGTTCAGCTCTTCTTTCCATGTTTGGACCAAGGCTGTAATGAGGTCAGGAGCTGAGTGGCCCTGGCAAAACCCGAACTGAGCATTAGCGAGCAGGTTATTGCTGAGCAAGTGCCGCTTGATGAGCACTTTCGTCACTCCTTCCGTTACTTGGATTTGTCTTGCTTCTTGTGCACAGGACATACCTGGGCAATTTTCCATGTTGCCGGGTAGATACTAGTGTTGTAGCTGTACTGGAACAGCTTGGATAGGGGTGTGGCTAGTTCTGGAGCACAATTCTTCAGTACAATTGATTGGCAAATTTGCTGAGACACAAAAATTGGTGGTGTCATTGATACTGAAGAGGATAGCTGTAGACTCCAGAATGATATCAATGGTTTGGTTGAGTGGGTGGAGAAGTGGTGGAATTCAATCCAGAGAAGTGTGAGATAATGTACTTCAAGAGGGCAAATAAAGCGAGGGAATACACAATAAACAGGAGGATATTGAGAGGGGTAGAAGAAGTGAGAGACCTTGGACTGCATGTTCACAGGTCCCTAAAGGAGGCAGGACAGGTAAAGCGGTGAAGAAGGCATATGGAATGCTTTACTTTATTGGCCAAGGTTTGGAATACAAAAGCAGGGATGTCTCGCTGGAACTATATGAAACGCTGGTCTGGCCATAGTTGGGAGTATTGTGTACAGTTCTGGTCGCCACATTACAGGAAGGACATAGTTGCTCTGGAGAGAGTGCAGAGGAGATTTACAAGAATGTTGCTCGGGCTCAAAAGTTGCAGCTAAGTGGAAAGATTGGATAGGCTAGGGTTGTTTTCCTTAGAACAGAGGACGCTGAGAGGTGACTTAATTGAAGTGTACTGATTATGATGGGCCTAGATAGCGCAGACGGGAAGGACAAGTTTCCCCTAGCGGAGAGGTAAGTTACCAGGGGGCAAAGATTTAAGGTGATTGGTAGAAGGATTAGAGGGGATACGAGGAAAAAAAACTTTTTCACCCAGAGGGTGGTGGGTGTCTGAAATTCACTGCTAGGAAAGGTGGTGGAGGCAGAAACCCTCAATTCTTTTAAAACGTACCTGGACATGCACCTGAAGTGCTGTAACCAGCAAGGCTATGGACCAGGTGCTGGAAGGTGGAATTAGATTGGGTGGCTAGTTTTCGGCTGGAACAGACACGACAGGCTGAATGGCCTCCTCCTGTGCTGTAAATCTTTCTATGGTTCTATTGCTGGAATGTTGTCAGGGCTCATAGCCTTTGCAGTATCCAGTGCCTTCAGCCGTTTCTTTATCACGTGGAGTGAATCGGATTGGCGGAAGACTGGCATCTGTGATGCTGGGAACCTCAGGATGAGGCTGAGATGGATCAACTACTTGACACTTCTGGCTGAAGACAGATGCAAATGCTTCAGCCTTGTCTTTTGCACTGACATGCTGAGCTCCACCATTGTTGAGGATGGGGGATGTTTGTCAAGCCGCCTCCTCCTCTCAGTTGTTTAATTGTCCACCACCATTCATAACTGGATGTGGCAGGACTGCTGAGCTCTGATCTGATCCTTTGGTTGTGGGATTGCTTAGCCCAGTCTATTGCATGCTGCTTCCACTGTCTGGCATGCAAGTAGTCCTGTGTTGTAGCTTAAGCAGGCTGACCCCTCATTTTTAGGTAGGCCTAGTGCTGTTCCTGGTATGCCAACCTACATTGCAGTCTTCATTGAACCAGGGTTGGTGCTCTAGCTTGATGGTAATGGTAGAGTGGGGGGATATGCCGGGCCATGAAATTATAGATTGTGGTTGAATACAATTCTGCAGCTGCTGATGGCCCACAGCGCCTCATGGATGCCCAGTTTTGACTTGCTAGATCTTCTTGAAATCTATCCAATTTAGTATGATGGTAGTGCCATACCAACACGATGATGGATACCGTCTGCACAAGGTCTGAGCGGTGGTCACTCCTACCAATACCGTCATGGACAGATACATCTGCGACAGGTAGATTGGTGATGACGAGGTCAAGTAGGTTTTTCCCTCACCACCTGCCGCTCACCTAGTCTAGCCACTACATCCTTAAGAAATTGGCCAGCTCAGTCAGTAGTGGTGCTACCAAGCCACTCCTGGTGATGGACGTTGAAGTCAGCCACCCAGAGTACATTTTGTGCCCTTGCTACCCTCAGTGCTTTTTCCAATTGGTATTCAACATGGAGAAGCACTGATTCATCAGCCAAGGGGTGGGGGCAATAGGTAGTGATCAGCAGGAGGTTTCCTTGCCCATGTTTGATCTGATGCCATGAGACTTCATGGGGTCCGGAGTCAATGTTGAGGACTCACATGGCAACTCCCGCCCGACTATATACCACTGAGCCACCACCTCTGGTGGGTCATGACATACCCAGGGACGGTGATGTCTGGGACATTATCTGTAAATATAAAATGACGGTGGAGGGACCGAAGGTATGGTAGCTAAATTTGCTAATGACACAAAGACAGGTAGGAAAGTAACTTGTGAAGAGGACATAAGGAGGGTACAAAGGGATATAGATAAGTTATGTGAGTGGGCAAAGACCTGGCAAATGGCATATAATGTGGGAAAATGTGTAATTGTCCATTTTGGCAGGAATAAAAAAAAAAGTTATCTAAATGGTGAGAGATTGCAGAGCTCCGAGATGCAGAGGGATCTGGGTGTCCTAGTGCATGAATTGCAAAAGGTTAGTATGCAGGTATGGCAAGTAATTAATTAGGAAAGCTAATAGAATGTTATCATTTATTGCGAGGGGAATTGAATACAAAAGTAGGGAGGTTATGCTTCAGCTATACAGGGGATTGGTGAGACTACATCTGGAGTACTGTGTACAGTACTGGTCCCCTTATTTAAGGAAGGATGTAATTGCGTTGGAAGCAATTCAGAGAAGGTTTACTAGACTAATACCTGGAACGGGCAGGCTGTCTATGAGGAAAGGTTGGACAGGCTAGGCTTGTATCTGCTGGTGTTTAGAAGAGTAAGAGGCAACTTGATTGAAACAAAAGATCCCGAGGGGTCTTGACAGGGTGGATGTGGACAGGATGTTTCCTCTTGTTAGAGAATTTAGAACTAGGGGTCACTGAGTAAAAAAAATAAGGGGTCACCCATTTAAGACAGAGGATAAGGAGAAATTTATTTTCTCTGAGGGTCGTCAGTGTTTGGAACTCTCTTCCTCAAAAAGGTGGTGGAAGCAGTCTTTGAATATTTTTAAGGCAGAGATAGATAGATTCTTGACAAGCAAAGCGGGTGAAAGGATATTTGGGGGGGGGGGGGGGGTGTAATCGGGAATGTGGAGTTGAGGTTACAATCAGATCAGCAATGATCTTGTTGAATGGCAGAGCAGGCTCAAGGGCCTGAGTGGCATACTCCTGCTCCTAATTCGTATGCATGTATATTTCAAGCACAGGTTCACTAGACAGTGATTAGAAGCAGTAAGCCTCATGTATTGCCAGCCAGATACAGAAACACTGCCCCCAGCTGAGATTAGCAGAGAGTGGGTTTGAATCCATAACATACCTTGTCTGCATAGCTCAGCTGCTTGCTTCCTTAACCAACTTAGGCAGAGAACACAATAAATAACTAATCCTCATCACATCAATACATTAATGTCCTTTTGAGAGTACAGCAACCAAAATTGTATACAGTATTCAAAATCTGACCACAAAGAGTTGTAAAAGGTCTAGATAATTTAAAATTGATATATCCTTAGTCTCAGAGGTCCTGCCCAAACAAATACCTTTTTCTTCCCTTCTTGTCCCTTTTTACCATTTTGTTTACATTTGCAGGATTAAATGCACATTACTTTGGCTAATTTATTGCAAGTGGCAATAGATTTTATAATAGCGGAGTTTTTTTTGGGAGGGGGGGGTGCAGGAAATCTACACAGAACACACTGGTCATTATCTCCACCTTAAAAAAAAGGTGGATCACCAAATTCATTTATCTTTGGGCATATGGTGATGTTAGTGAGTGACATGTACATCATGTTGCTGCCAGTGTTTTTATTAGTTAGTACCTATTACAGGGTATAAGGTCTTCCTAGCTGCCCATCTAAAATTTCCATCACTGTTAACATCACCTGGCTGAGGCTATGTGAACATGCAGCCCAAGACCAAAAGTGGTTTAAACCCAACTGTTCACTTCAAACTGGTTTTCAATAGCAGCTGCTAGCATCAATGTTGCAAAGTGTTATATCATCATGTGTCATGGCTCAGTTGGTAGCGCTCTTGCCCGAGTCAGAAGGCTTTGGGTTCAAATCCCGCTCCAGAACTTCAGTACAAAAAAAAAGGCTGACACTCCAGCAAGGGAGTGCTGCACTGTTGGAGGTATCTTTTGGATGAGACGTCAAACCAAGGCCCTGTCTTTCCCCTCAGGTGGATGCAAAAGAACCAATGGCACTATTTTGAAGAGAAGCAGGGGAGTTATCCCCAGTGTGCTGACCAATATGTATTCCTCAATCAACATCACAAGCACAGATAATCTGACCATTCTCATTATTGCTGTTGGTGAAAACTTGCTGTGTGCAAATGGGCTGCTGCATTTCCACATTACAACAGTGACTACACTTCAAAAAAAAAAGTGCTTTGGGAAAGGTACTATATAAATGCAGGTCTTTCTATGCCATTGAATGTACCAATGATTGATATCAGATTCAATTCTACTTTAATTCCAGGTACATTACTGTAGAATATTGCAGGTAATATTAACTTAATTTTTTTTAAACAATAAAATGAAATTCACACTCCAAACTTATTTCTCCAGAGTCTAAATAACTGCGTTCAATTTTGCAGCCAGCTCTCTATCACAGTCAAATAAAATTTCTCCTTTTTATAGAAACAGTTCTACAATTTATATTTATAAATGATGTCATTACCTGTTGGCAAGCAAACAATACTGGGCCTGTTGCCAATCCAAGCTTCAGGTCAGTAGCTGCAGGTTTTCCTAATTGATTAGTGCAGGAGGTGAAGTCCAACACATCATCTACCAACTGAAACAAGTACAGGTTTTAAAAAATGGACTTTGCAACAGGTTATCTTGTGCAAGGAGTCACAATAAACGGCACATTATCTGTACATTACCTGAAAAGCTATCCCGATATTTCTCCCATATTGATATGCAATTTCCTGGACATCTGGATCACAGTTACCAAGTATAGAGACCTTTTTAAATATAAAAAAAGGTCAAATAAGAACACATACAATTATTTTCAATAAAGTCTTTGATTTTTAAATCCTGGATTAGTTTTTACTGATTTGATTTGAGCAACAAACTTGACAACTCTCAATTTCACAAACTTGATCTGGTTTGTGTACCTATTTTAGATGCATATTGTCTCCAGTGTGGTCTGCAGCCTGGAACATTTTATCTGTCTAGTATACCATAAAAAACTTCGTAAAATTATAATAGTATTTATTAAAACAATATCTTGCACATGCCATCTGCAGAGCTACTAAATCATACAGACCAGTTTGGCTCCTCATCAGTGTTGAGTTAATTATGCAAGTCATGGCTGTAGTTGGGCTGGTACAATTAGTCCAGCACCTCAGAGCTAGGAAGCAGCAAGGAAGGAAATTATCTTGACCCCTACTGGTAAGTACATCTGAGGTTCAAGCTCAACAATGAATAACCAGTCACTCTCCAGACCTTCACATAAAGAATGGCCACTTCAGTAGGTTACAAAGAGCTACTGCTACCTGCGGAGCTGCAACCCACCATTAAGGCAGTACCCTCAAATGGAGAGACAAAGGGAGAAAATTGGAAAAAAAGTGATATAAAATCATTAAAAGGTCTAAATAAATAAATTTTTTCAAAATTCAATCCCCATTCCAATCCTTGAATAAAAAAATATTTTTAAAAAATCAAGTCTTCACGTCAAGTAAAGCAACAGTGTAGTTATAAAATCTATAAATCCATTTAAGACGACGTTTGAGTTCCTGACCACTTCCATTAAGTTTTTTTTTAAAAAAGGCACTTCTGGACTGATTAATAGCAGCTATTTGGCTAAAAAAAAAATCTCAATCCTTGTACAGAATCAAGCCATGCATGTGAAACGGAGAAATGAGGTGCACTTCATTACCATCACAATGTGTCAACACACCATAATTCCAGCTGCTTTATTTAAGAACGTACATACTGCTTTACAACTGTTTGCTATGAGACTTGCAGTCTTCTTGAATGTTTTCTCAAGGTAATGCACAAATCTTTCATTCTCATTTTCTTTGGAGCCCAGCTGCATAAATTCACCTACACAGGAAGATAAAGGTACTAATTCACAAGCCATTAACTGTCAAGACTGTTTTATGCCTTCAAATCAATTTTAAACTAACCTCGTACCAAGTCTTCAATTGCTTGAGTAAAAATGGATACTACAGTGTTGTTACCAAGACGGGCAAGGGCCACGGAGGCTGCAGAGAGAACAAAGTCTCCAGCCAAAATAGCCTGCAATGAAAATTAATTGTATGATGCACTATAGTAGCAGGGGGGGGTGGAAAAACAAACACATTTGACACAGTATCAATAAGCCAGGTTATTGCATATTTCTTGAACTGACTCAGGGCTGGACATATTGTTTATTTATTTATTTATTTATTTATTTATTTAGAGATACAGCACTGAAACAGGCCCTTCGGCCCACCGAGTCTGTGCCGACCAACAACCACCCATTTATACTAATCCTACATTAATCCCATATTCCCTACCACATCCCCACCATTCTCCTACCACCTACCTACACTAGGGGCAATTTACAACAGCCAATTTACCCATCAACCTGCAAGTCTTTGGCTGTGGGAGGAAACCGGAGCACCCGGCGGAAACCCACGTGGTCACAGGGAGAACTTGCAAACTCCGCACAGGCAGTACCCAGAACTGAACCCGGGTCGCTGGAGCTGTGAGGCTGCAGTGCCAACCACTGCGCCACATTGTTCTGAAAACATTATCAGACAAGGAGAGCCCGTTGTTTCTCAGCCCTATCAGCAAGGTGTTGAGCACATACCATAACAACTGTTATGTTTTCCTATATTAAGTACAAAGAAAAATTACTTTACAGCTTTATACTTTTTTGTCCTCTTTCCCTCTTTCTTTTAGTACAATAGAGAGTGATGACCTTAGTTCTAAAGATCAAAATGTAGAATCAGTTTGGGCAGAGATAAGAAATAGCAAAGGAAAGAAGTCACATGTGCGAGTAGTTTATAGGTCCCCTAACAGTCACTACACTGTAGTACACAGTATACAGAAATAAATAATGGAGGCTTGTTAAGAAAGGTACAGCAATAATCATGGGTGATTTTAATCTACATATAGATTGGATGAATCAGATTGGCAAAGGTCGCCTGGACGATGAGTTTGTAGAGTGTATTCGGGGTAATTTCTCAGAGCAGCATGTTCTTGAGCCAAGGAGCAGGCTATTCTATACCTGGTAATGTGCAATGAGACAGGATTAATTAACGACCTCATAGTAAAGCAGCCTCTAAGTAGTAGTGATCATTACATAATTGAATGTCGCATTCAGTTTGAGGGCAAGAAGCGTGGGTCTAAGACTAGTGTTTTAAACTTAAATAAAGGCAATTACAAGTGTACGAAGGCAGAGCTGGCTGAAGTGAACTGGGAAATTAGGTTAAAGGGTAGGACAGTAGAGATGCAGTGGCAGACAGTTAAGGAGATATTTCATAACACTTAGCAAAGATACATTCCAGTGATAAATAAAAAGACTGAGAGATACACCATCCATGGATAATTAAGGAAGTTAAGGATAGTATCAAATTGAAAGAAAAAGTGTACAATTCTGCAAAGATTAGTGGTAGATCAGAAGATTGGACAGAATTTAAACACCAGCAAAGAATGACAAAGGTGGAGAAATTGGAGTATGTAAACAAGCTAGAAATATAAAGTGGATAGTAAGAGTTTCTACAAGTATTTAAAAAGGAAAAAGTAACTAAAGTGAATGTTGGTCCTCTAGAGAGAGTGAGTCTGGGGAATTAACAAAGGGAAAAATCAGGAAATGGCGGATGAGTTGAACAGATATTTTGCATTGGTCTTCATTGGGTAGAAGGCACAATTAACAACCCAGAAATACTTGTAAATCAAGAGTTGAAAGGGAGGGAGGAACTTAAAACAACTACAATCACCAGGGAAATGGTAGAGAAAACTACTAGAACTAAAGGCTGACAAGTCCCCAGGACCTGATGGCCTGAATCCTAGGGTCTTAAAAGAAGTAGCTGCTGAGAAGTAGGTGCACTGGTTGTAATTTTCCAAAATTCCCTAGATTCTGGAAGGGTTCCATCAGATTGGAAAATAGAAAAGGTAACTCCTCTATTCAAGAAAGGAGGAAGACAGAAAGCAGGAAACTACAGGCCATTTAGTCTAACATCTGTCATGGGGAAAATGCTAGAATCTATTATTAAGCAGATTATAAGCAGAGCACTTAGAAACTCTTAATGCAATCAGGCAGAGTCAACATGATTTTGTGAAAAGGAACTAGTGTTTGATTAATTTATTAGAGTTCTTTGAGGAAGTAATAAGCATGGTGGATAAAGGGGAACCTGCAGATGTGGTGTACTTGCTAAAAAGAATTTGATAAAGATTACAACACAACAAAAGAGTTCATGGTGTAGGGGTAACCAATTAGCATGGATAGAGGATTGGTTACCTAACTGGAAGCAGAGAGTAGGGATAAATGGGGCATTTTCAGGTTGGCAGAATTTGACTAGTGGAGTGCCACAGGGATCAGTGCTGGGGCCCCAACTGTTTACACCCTGTCAATGATTTGGATGAAAGGACTGAATGTATGGTTGTTAAATTTTCTGATGACACAAAGATAGCTGGAGAGTGAGCTGTGAAGGGGACATAAAGAGTCTGCAAAGGGATATAGATAGGTTAAGTGAATAGGCAAAGATTTGGCAGATGTATAATGTGGGAAAATGTGAACTTGTCCACTTTGGCAGAAAGAATAGATAAACAGTATATTATTTAAAATGGAGAGATATTGCAGAACTCTGCAGTAGAGGGATCTGGGTGTCCTGGCACACGATTTACAAAAGGTTAGTATGCAGGTAGAGCAAGTGATTCGAAAGGCAAATGGAATGTTGTTGTTTATTGCAAGGAGAATGGAATATAAAAGTAGATAAGCTTTGCTACAGTTGCACAGGGCACTGGTGAGACCACATGTGGAATACTGCCTGCAGTTGTGGTCTCCTTACTTAAGAAATTATGTAATTGCATTAGAAGCAGTTCAGGAAAGGTTCATTCGACTGATTCCTGGGAGGAAGGGGTTATTTTAGGAGGAAAGGTTGGACAGGCTGGGCCTGTATCCGTTGGAGTTTAGAAGAATGTGAGGTGATCTTTTTGAAACATACAAGATCCTGAGGTGACTTAACAGGGTGGATGCTGAGAGGATGGGTTCCCCTTATGGGAGAGACTAGGGGGGGGTCTCCCTTTTAAGATGGAGAATTTTTTTCTCTGAGGGTTGTTAGTCTGTAGAATTCTCTTCCCCAGAGAGCACTGGAGGTAGGCGGAGTTAGATCGATTCTTAATCGACAAGGGAATCGATAGGTAATAGACAGGAAAGTAGAGCTGAGGCCACAATCAGATCGGCCATGATCTTATCAAATGGCAGAGCAGACTTGAAGGGCCAAATGGTCTACTCATGCCCCAATTCATTTGTATGCATGTTTGTACCCGATTTGACATCGAATTCATCCACTCTTAATTCACTCTCCTTTTCAGTCCTTCCTAGTTATTTCTCAATCCTTTAATCTCATTGGTTAAAGAGATACATTGTTTGTCCCATTGGTCACCAAGGTTCCATATGCCCTTGCAACACCAGCTTGCACTCCCAGCAACTTTGTGGGGATAAAATGTTAAAACCTAAATATGTAGAAACAGGGCAAGCCCCAAGATGCTCCAGTAAAATCCACACATTTATAGTAACTTAGCATGCTCCAGAAACATTTAAATTCCTATGTCTAGACAGCATATCGCTAATACTTTTACTGATTACACTTTAGTTTGTACTGTCATTCACATTTTCAGGAAACCAGTCTTCTGGTGCTTGACTTAGTCATCCCAATGGGTGCAATATATTTGGCTGGTGGAGAGCAGGGAAGTTTAAATGGACAAAGCAAGGCAAGTGAATCATGCAGAATGCTCGCCCAAAGAGGCAAAGAACAAAAAATTATATTTAACACAAGCCCCAAGATTGGCAGTTTAAACAAGCAATATTTTACGAACAAATGAGTTAGGAGCAGAAGTGGGCCCTCGACCCCTCGAGCCTGCTCTGCCATTCAACAGGTTCACGGCTGAACTGATTACTCCACATTTCCACCTACCCTCGATAACCTTCCACCCCCTTGCTTATCAAGAATCTATCTCTGCCTTAAAAATATTCAAAGACTCTGCTTCCACTGCCTTTTGAGGAACAGAATTCCAAAGACTCACGACCCTCAGAAAAAAATTTCTCCTCATCTCGGTCTTAAATGGGCAACCCCTTATTTTTAAACAGTGACCCTAGTTCGAGATTCTCCCACAAGGGGTAATATCCTTTCCACATCCACCCTGTCAAGACCCCTCAGGATCATATATGTTTCAATCAATGTGTTTTGCTTTGAAGAATACTCCTATGCAATCTACTGTGTAGTTTTACAAGGTTTACAAAGGTGATGCAAAATCTTTGGATCTCTGCCCTCTGCAATGTAAGTACTGCTGACATTTGCAACATCCAATTATTGGTTGTAGACATTTTGTCCAATTTAGCCATTAAAAAAATGCAACACATAACATGCCCTATATCTTTTTTTAAAAAGTATTTTTTCTGCTTCCTTGCTTCATCCTCCCCCTTAAAGCTTTGATGCCTTGACAGAGTATGTGCCACAAGTGCTGATCCAGAGTGGCCATTTTCATTGATGCTGACAGACTATTGGCATGGGGCATCACAGCTGCACACAATCCTGTTCTCAACAGATGTCCCCTACCCAAAAATACAGAGGTCAAATGGAGCACTCCTACAGCCACTCCAGCAGAGAAAAACTATTTCATCAGACATCAGGAATCAAACTAAAGATCTTCCAGCTCTTATTGTTCAGCCAGTGTATCAAGGAGCTCAGCCATTAGAAAAACTTGGATGACATTTTGTAGTTTTAAATTTAAATCCCTACGGGTAAGAGCTCTACTTGCCAAAATAAGCCATGGACCACAAAAAAGGTAAGGGACAACATGAAACACGAAAAAGCAGTAAAGGCGGCAAAACACAGCACAGATCCAAGCAAGTGAGAGATACACAAAGAACAAAAGATGACAAAACAGATAGTAAGAGCCACAAAATCAGAGTATGAAAAGAAACTTGCAAGGGAACACAGGAAATAGGAGCAGGATTAGGCCATTCGACCTCTCGAGCTTGTTCCGCCATTCAATGAGATCATGGCTGATCTACTTCAACGCCATTTTCCCACACTATCCCCATATCCCTTCATATCTTAATATCTAGAAATCTATCGATCTCTGTCTTGAATATACTCAATTACTGAGTCTCCACAACCCTCTGGGGTAGAGAATTCCAAAGATTCACCATCCTGTGTGTGAAGAAATTCCTTCTCAGCTCAGTCCTAAATGGCCTACCTCTTATTCTGAGACTGTGTCCCCTGGCTCTAGACCCTCAAGCCAGGGGAAACATCCTTTCCGTGTCTACCCCGTTGAGCCCTGTAAGAATTTTGTATGCTTCAATTAGATCACCTCTCATTCTTCTAAACCCCAGAGAACATAGGTCCAGCCTCCTCAAAGGACAATCCCGCCATCCCAGGGATCAGTCTGGTGAACCTTCGTTGCATTCCCTCTACAGCAAGCATATACTTCCTTAGGTAAGGAGACCAAAACTATATACAATACTCCACGTGCAGTCTCATCGAGGCTCTATACAATTGCAGCAAGACTTCTTTGCTCCTGTACTCAAATCCTCTTGCAATAAAGGCCAACTTACCATTTGCCTTCCTATTTGCTTGCTGCACCTGCATGTTAGCTTTCAGTGACTTATGAACAAGGAAAAGAGGGTAATGAGGAGCAATATAGGCACCTTGAAAACTGAACAGTAATATTGTAAATGAAAATTAGGAAATGTTGGATATGTTAAATTATTACTCTGTTAACATTTACAGTAGAGCAAGATGATAGTTTCCTTGGGATGTCTATGATTTAATCAGGGACAGGTACCCACCGAAATTAACGCAAGCTAAGTAACAGTAATGAAGAAAATACTGGCATGAAAGAATGACAAATCCCCAGGATCAGATGGTTTCCACCCCAGGGTTTTAAAAGGAAGTAGGTGAGAACATTGTAGCTGCCCTAACTATAATCTTCCAAAGTTCTCTCTATTCCAGAATCATTCCTTTAGATGGGAATTTTTTTTAAAAAAATTCGTTTGGGAGATGTGGGCATCGCTGGCTAGGCCTGCATTTATTGCCCATCTCTAATTGCCCTTGGGAAGGTGGTGGTGAGCTGCCTTCTTGAACTGCTACATCCCTTGGAGTGTCGGTACATCCACAGTGCTGTTAGGAAGGGAGTTCCAGGACTTTGACCCAGCATCAGTGAAGGAACAGCGATATAGTTCCAAGTTGGGATGGTGTGTGGCTTGGAGGGGAACTTGCAGGTGGTGGTGCTCCTATGCATCTGCTGCCCTTCTATGGTAGAGAAGAAAGGCTGGCTCTGGTCTGACCCGAGCCCGACCTGGCCGGAGTCCTTTCATTTTTTCCCGCGCCCGACCCGACCATCAGTTAACCTAGCTTCCATTTTTCACTTTGTTGCTTATCTGCACAAGCTTACAAAAACTAACAACCTTGCAAGTCCAAAAAGTACATTAGCATTGGAGCCACGTACTGGAGGTGGTGATAGTGTGTCCAACCAGGCCCCGAATACCGGATCGGGAAGAACGACCCAACCCGAACCAGACATGTCGTCGGGTCGGGTAGCTATGCTCTAGTAGGAGGTCACGGTTTTGGGAGATGTCGAAAGAGCCTTGGCGAGTTGCTGCATTGCATCTTGTAGATGATATGCACTGTGTGTCAGTGGTGAAGGGAGTGAATGCTGAAGGCGGTGGATGGGGTACCAAA
Source organism: Heterodontus francisci (assembly GCF_036365525.1). NCBI lineage: Eukaryota > Metazoa > Chordata > Chondrichthyes > Heterodontiformes > Heterodontidae > Heterodontus > Heterodontus francisci. Next base: position 175,427,809 of record NC_090372.1, on the reverse strand, counting down.
TGGGCTGTTTTGTCCTGGATGGTGTCAAGCTTAAGTGTTGTTGGAGTTGCACCCATCCGGACCCCTAAGTGGACAGTATCCCATCATACTCCTGACTTGTGCCTTGTAGATGGATAGGCATTGGGGAGTCAGGAGGTGAGTTTTTTCACCACAGTATTCCCAGTCTCTGACCTGCTCTTGTAGCCACATCATTTATGTGGCTGTTCCAGTTCAGTTTCTCGTCAATGGTAACACCCAGGATGTTGATAGTAGGGGATTCAGCAATGGTAATGCCATTGAACATCACTGAACAAAACTGTGCACATCACTACACTACTTAAGAAGCGCGAGAGGGGGAAACCAAGGAATTATAGACCAGTTAGTCCAATATCTATAGTTGGGAAATTACTAGAGTCTATAAAGGATAAAGCGACTGAACATCTTGAGAATTTTCAGCTAAACAGAGAGAGCCTGCATGGATTTGTAAAGGGTAGGTCATGTCTGCAAAAACCTGACTGAATTCTTTGAGAGGTGGCTGAAGTAGTGGACAGGGGAATGTTTTTTTATATGGGCTTCCAGAAGGCATTTGATAAAGAGACTGTTAGCTAAAGTTGAAGCTCATAGAATTGATGGTAAATTATTGACCTGGTTAGGAAATTGGATGAGGGACAGGAGACAGAGTAAGGATAATGGGCAGGTACTTTATTTGGCAGGATGCGACTAATGGTACCCCGCAAGGGTCTGTGTTGGTGCTTCAAATAATCACTATTTATTACTTAGGTGACGGGATAGAAAGTCACATAATCAAGTTTGCCAATGCCACAAAGATAGATGGCATTGTAATAGATCAAGTGAAATGGACAAAACTATGACAAACAGATTTCAATGTAGACAAATGTGAGGTTATTCACTTTGAACCTAAAAAGGATAGAACAGGATACTTTCCAAATGGTGAAAAGCTAGAAACTGTGGAAGTCCAAAGAGTCTTGGGAGTCCACATACATAGATTATTAAAATGCACAGGTACAGAAAATAAAAGGTTAATGGAATGTTAGCCTTTATACCTAGAGGACTAGAATACAAAAGGGGGTAGAGGTTACGCCACAACTAAACAAAGCCCTGATCAGACCATACCTTCACCACTGCTGGGCATCATGTTTTAGGAAGGATATATTAGCCTCTGAGGGACAGCAGCATAGATTTACCAAAATGATACCTGGACTTCAAGGCTTAAATTACAGGATGAGATTAAACAAACTAGGGTTACATTCCCTGGAATTTAGGAAGTTAAGGAGTGATTTGATCCAAGTTTAGGATATTAAGGGGAACACAGATAGAGTAGATGGAAACTATTTCCATTGGTTGGGGAGTCTAGGAGTGGGGGCATGGTCTAAAAGTTAGAGACTGACCATTCAGGAGTGAAGTTAGGAAACACTACTACATGCAAAAGGCAGGAGAAGAGCAGAACTCTTCTGCAAATGGCAACTGATCCTAGGTCAGTTGTTAAATCTATCAATCTCAGATATAAAATTATGTATTTCTGAAAACGGAGACATATTGTCGAAGCTTTTCATCTTGCACTCATCAGGACAAATCAAAAGAATACCAATGTAAGGGAAGCAACACATTTATACTATATAAAAGAGAGTGCTGATTGGTTGGCAAGTGGAGTCTGACTGGTTGAGGTGTTGCCATGGAGAATGCACCAGCTTATGGTGCCCGACAGTTAACTGCCAAGCTTTCTTCGAAATTTAAACAAGGCAACTTGACTCTGGTCAAGGAATTTCCCTAAGGAATGAATCAGCAAATGGCTGTCACTCATTTTGTTTAGCTGTAACAGACGCAATGTGTGTACATGTTCTGTCTGCAAAGAACAGGGTTCTGTGTATTAATATATGTAGCTTCCAGTATGTGCAAATGCGCCACACTGAGCCCGACTGACAATCTTAAATTGGTTGTCAGCGTAATTCTTAGTACACCGAGGATTATTTATCAACTGTTGTTCAAGTGCGGAATCACATCTAGTGTTGGACACAGTGTTTAAAGTTCTGCAAGCATGGGCTGGTTGGGTACAGTCTGTACCTTGCCCGCTGCAAACAGCAGAAAGGACATGTTGCTTGATACAATCCGCCAGTCTTTGGGATGTATGGACTATATACCTAGCATCACACTGGCACTGAAATTCATACATCACATTACTCATTTGTGCGATGGGCAGAACGTTTTTTTGGCTTGCCGGCAGCATCCTATTAATGGCGAACACCACATGTATTGCTCCTGCATAGTAGCAGCGCGAAACAGCTAGCTTCACCTGTTGCTCATATTTCTGGGATACATTACCCTTCCAGGGTAATCTGAGCACACTGAGGAAAAGTGCCCAGTCTATCTAAGAATTATGCTGACAACCAATTTAAGCTTGTTAGTCGGGCTCGCAGTGTGACTCATTTGCACATACTGGAAGCTACATATATTAATACACAAGATCCTGCTCTTTGCAGACAGAAAGAACATGTAAACACATTGCACCTGTTTCAGCTAAACAAAATAAGTGACAGCCATTTGCTGATTCGTTCCTCAGAGCAATGCCTTGACTAGAGTCAAGCTGCCTAGTTTAAACTTCAAACAAAGCTTGGCAGTTAACTGTCAGTCACCATAAACTGATGCATTCTCCATGGCAATGCCGCTACCAGAGTCCACTTGCCAGCCAATCAGCACTCTCTTCTCATATAGTATAGTATTTGTTGCTTCCTTTACATTATGAATTGTCCTGATGAGTGCAAGATGAAAGCTTCGACCAAATGTGTCTGTTTTCAGCAATACTCAAAGTTCTGTATTACCAAATGACAATTTTAAAATTATGTTAACCAATGGTATTAAGGGATACAGTATAAAGGCAGATATATGGTGTTTGGTCACAGATCTTAACATGCTCTTGGAGAACAGGTTCGAAGGGCTAAATGGCCAACGCCTGTTCTTTTATAATTTATAGCATATAGTCTATAAAAATGACTCAGCTCTTCATTTCTTGATTGGGCATAAAGAATTAGTTCTCAAAGTAGTCACACTCACCTTTCTCTCTCCCCAGATTTTATTTACTGTAATTTTAGCCCGTCGAGTATCTGACCCATCAATTACATCATCATGTACAAGGCTAGCAGTGTGGATCATCTCTACGATCATGCCTATTGAATGTTGGCTTTTCAACAGTTCCCTAGATAGCATGAATGGAAAGAAAATTTTAAAAATGTTAGTACTGTGATTTTGCCCTTGGACGAAAATGAAACAGGATTCAGTTCATCAAAACTGCTACTTCAGGTAGTTTGGGAAGGTGACACTGTATATAAAAAAAAACTCTGCACTATCCACTCCATCAGTATGATTGCAGAAAAACTAACTGCACAAAGTTCTGTTGGGACTTGAGCTATTCTGCCACTGAATATTCAAAAAGTCAAATATTTTAATAAATATAGGTGTGCAAAATATTACATCTAAACTACTCCCTCCTTCCTCATAGCACTCGCCAACAGACCAGCCATGCAGATTTACATTCTGGGCTATTTTGATGAAAGTATTTAATTGTAGCACTGCTTTTTTCAGTAGTCAGAAAACAAGAAAAGTCTTGTCGCATTCCTGGTTTTTAAACTTGTGGATCAATGTATGTCAAGAATTTAATTAGTACTAGTTGGACCAGCAACAATGGAGTTACTCAGCAACACGACGATATACCCAGACAAAAAAAAAAGAGGCCGAGATAAGCAATTATACAGTGCTATAAAAAGCATCATTTCACCATTTTTATTTTAAAGATGATCTTCCTGTGTGAGTGCCATTTGGCTTTTTTTAAAAATGTAGAACTAGTAAGGAACGACATTCCTATTTATCGTTTAGATCAGTTGGATTGCACTTCAGAATGTTCAGTTGTTTAACTAACACTGCAACAAGCAATTCAAGAAGCAGGACTATGCATTTTATATTGTTTCTGCTTTGAACAGAAGTCACAGATTAATTAGGGTTATGGTTGTAAGTGGACCATAAGAGATGCGGTGAGGCCTAATAGGGACAAAGTAGAGGTGCAAGGCAAGCCTAGAATACTTAATGAGTACTTTGTGTTTACCAAGGAAGAGGATGCTGATAAAAATGATCAGTAGAAGTGGAGATGGTAGAGGTAACAGGTGGGGTGAAAATTGAGAGGCAGGAGGTACTGGAATGGCTGGCTATGCTGAGAGTGGATAAGTCGCCTGGTCCAGATGGCTTGCATCCCAGGTTGCTAAAGGAAGTGGGGGTGGAGCTAATGAAGGGCTTGTCATAATTTTCCAATCTTCCCTAGATAAAGGGGAGGTGCCAGTGGATTGGAGAGTGGCAAATGTGACACTCTTATTCAAGAAAGGGTGTAAAGATATTCCTAGTAACAACAGGCCAGTCAGTTTAACATCTGTGGTGGGTAGAAACAATAATAAGGGGGAACAAAAACAGCCGCTTGAAGAGATTTGATTTAAGTAAGGAGAGCCAGCACAGATCGTGCTTGTCTAATCTAGTTTAATTTTTTGATGAAGTAGGTTGAATGGAAAGCAATGGATGTTATCATAGAGTCATACAGCATAGAAACAGGCCCTTTTGTCTTTATGGATTTTAAGAACGTGTTTAAAAGGGCTTGTAAACAAAATTGAGGTTCATGAATAGGAGGGTCAATTTTAGCATGGATAAAAAAAAAACTGGCTTAAGGACAGAAAACAGCGAGTGGTGGTAAATGGTTGTTTTTCAGACTGGAGATTGGTAGTCGGTGGTGTTCCCCAAGGGGAAGTGCTAGGACCAACGCTTTTTTGATATAAATGACTTAGATATTGGAATACAGAGTAAAATTTGAAAATTTACCGATGATACCAAACTTGGAGGTGTGCTAAACAGTGAGCATGATACAAAAGGATTGCAACAGGACATAGATAGGCTAGCAGAATGGGCAGACAAGTGGCAGATGGAATTTAATACAAAAGAAGTGTGAGGTGTTGCATTTTGGCAGAAGGAATAGTGAAGGGATAAATGGACTTACTGGCACGGATCTAAAGCATGTGAAGAGACCTGGCAGTCCATGTGCACAGAAGGTGGCAGGACATATTGCAAGAGTAATTAGCAAGGCATATGGGATCTTGGGCTTCATAAATCGAGGTATTGAGTACAAAAAACAGGGAAGTTATACTGAACCTTTATAAATATCTGGTTAGGCCACAGGTAAAGTATTGCATCCAGTTTCTAACATCCTTCCTAAAGTGTGGGTGAAAGAATCCTTGAGAGGGTGCAGAGGAAATTTAGCAAGATGGTCCCAGGGATGATGGATTTTAGCTACAAGGTTAGGTTGGAGAAACTGGGGCTGTTCTCCTTCGAGCTAAGAAGATAGACGTGTACAAGATTCTGACAGGTTTAGATACAGTAGACAAAGAAAAGCTGTTCCCATTAGCTGATGGCACAAGGACTAGAGGACAGATTCAAGGTTTTGGGCAAAAGATGCAGGGGGAATGTAAGGAAGAACTTTCTAAATGCAGCAAGTCGTAATGACCTGGAACTCACTGACTAAGAGGGTGTTGGAAGCGGAAATTGGATGGGCACTTAAGAGTTAAAACTTGAGTGTAAAAACTTAAAAAGTCACTTAGAACTTGCAGGGCTATGGGGATAGAGGAGGGGAATGGGCCTGCCTGTATTGTTCTGCAGAGAGCTGGCATGGACTTGATGGGTCAAATGTCCTCCTTCTGTATGGTAATGACTCTCTGACTCTATTTCATTAGTGTGGCTATGAAATGTAATTTGTATTTGTGTGCCAGTACAAGTACACAAATGATCTTCGTAAGTAAACAGAGGTATGCATTAGTAACATCCTGTATATTTCCAGTTTACTCAAAGCTTTCTATTTCAGCTAAGTTTACAAAATTTAGCTCACTCACCTGTTCTTGTTATGGTGGAGATTACATGCTTTTGCCATTAATATCACAATCATGGGCCGAAAAGCCTTCCCTTTTCCATCAAAATAGTAATCACAAATTTCTTTAAGGTCTGCTGAAGAAACTGCTAATAGCTGAAAAGCCATTTAAAGAGTTAAATCTCAAAATATGTATCACAAATAAGTTAATGAGTAGCAGCAAAAAAAAAACACATATTATAAGTGTTTGAATCTTTTCTAACCATCAACAACAGTTACCCAAATACAGATGTCAAGCAAACGGGCCAATAACTTGCAGATCATGAACCAAATCCTTGTTATACTCCTCCTCCCCCCTCATCTTCTTTTGAAGGTAGTAACTCATTTTAGGGAACAGTTCTACATTCAGCAGAAATCTTAATCAAGTGGCCTTTTGTTCAGTATAAAAGGATATTTAGTCATTTCACAGGCCAGCCCAGCCTTACCCTTGCCCTTACCCTCTGCACACAAACACACTTTCAACAGGCCATAATGGATTGTAGCTAGATTGAGGAAATCTTGCTAATTTTTACCATTCCTAACCGGAGGAAACTCTGTACTATGCCTCTATCTGTCTGTCTCTCCCCCTCCCCAAGTTTGCACAGCTGCTACCAGAGATTAAATGAGAAATTTTAATGGCCTGTATAGCAGGGTCAGTAAAACGCACATGACATCACATTGTGTCATTTAGGGCTTTCTGTATATATTCTAATCTACTGCAGCCTTAGGAAAAGAAAATAGGATTTTTTTTTATTAAGAAGTGTTTCTATGGTACTAAAACCAACATGTAAAGGAGGTTAAAAAAACCCAAATAAATCTACTTTAAATTAAAAGAAAAAGTATACTTGTCCAAGCAAACAAATAAAAGAAAATGGACTATTAAGAGTAGCTGAATAGTCTCTTTCCTCCATTATCTCAATAATTGCAGTTTTAATGTTGACTGCTCATACGCATCTAAAAATGTAATGGGGTAAAGTATAAGCCTTTGACTTATGGTAGTCATTGTAAGGTGTATTGTGTATTTTTATAAATTTAATGAAAAAAGTGAGAAAACCAGCATCATTTTGATGATTGTTTTAGATGGTGTGGATCCTTTCCTCAAGTTGAATTGGAGTATGTGTGCTGAAATTCCTGTCTAACCTGATTTTAGCAAAAGGTAGAAGCAGGCAAAAAATGTTTAGTTTAGAGATACAGCACTGAAACAGGCCCTTCGGCCCACCGAGTCTGTGTCGACCATCAACCACCCATTTATACTAATCCTACACTAATTCCATATTCCTACCACATCCCCACCTGTCCCTATACTCCCCTACCACCTACCAATACTAGGGGCAATTTATAATGGCCAATTAACCTATCAACCTGCAAGTCTTTGGCATGTGGGAGGAAACCGGAGCACCCGGAGGAAACCCACGCAGACACAGGGAGAACTTGCAAACTCCACACAGGCAGTACCCAGAATTGAACCCGGGTCGCTGGAGCTGTGAGGCTGCGGTGCTAACCACTGCGCCACTTTTTAAACTCATTCATTTAAAAGAGAATTTTGGTCCATAAGCCAATGAAATTTTAATATTCTTATAATTATGGTTTTTGACTAAAATTTAAATTATTTTTATGTTGGTTGCAACCCACCATCCTTCTCTCATCAAGCAGGCCAAATCCCATTTGTGAGGATAGGCACGTACTAGATACCTTGGCCTCAGCTCAAGTCATTTAACTAGGATGTGTATTAGTTGGATCACCCAGAGATTCTCACCACCATTTCCCACAGACTGCCACAAACTTGGCAATCTTGGAAAATCATTTGACAATTGGGCAATTGAGGGTATGAACTGGTATTCTGCTGTCTTAATGTCTGCTATGCTTTACAGGATCTCAATTTCAATTTTTAAAATAAAAATTAGACATTTTGTATCAAAAGCACTGTAGTTTATGTTGTAACCACACCATCATTAATGGAAATTACTGTTTCCACTCCAACCATTAGTTCAACCTTGAATAGATAAAACAATGCTTGTGAGGAAAACGTTTACAATTCTGTCATGACCTAGTTCTAAAAACCTTCAGTATTAATGAAAATTCTGGTCAGCAGAAATCAAAATGCGAGAGAGACTTACCCCTTTGATTTCATCATATAGATTCTTCAGGTCTTTCTGAGCTAACGTGTAGGGGTTCTTATACTCTTTGTCACTATGCACCTGGTTACAGCAGCATTTAGTCCTAGTAGTGTACATAAGTCTGGATGGAGTTCTAAAACAAGAGAGTCACCCCCGGTGTTAGCAGCATCTATTCATATCAAAATTAATTTAAACTAATTTCAAAAATGTCAAATGATCTGAATAGTTTGATGTGGAAAACCTACTGATCTCCCCATGTTTTTCTTCAATCTGCCTTTTTTGTTGAAAAAAAAGAGGCATTATCCTGCATCATTAGAACACTACAATTACCATAATATAACCAAATACCTGTTCAAAGAATCCTGAAATGATACAGCACAGGAGAAAGCTATTTGGCCCATCATACTGGCTCGGAAAGAGCTATTTAATTTGTCCCACTCCCCTCCCCATTTTCCATAGCCCTTCAATTTTTCCCCTTCAAGTATTCATTCAGTTCCCTTTTTAAAGTTATTACTCACTCTGCTTTCACCACACTTTCAGGGTAATAATAGCTCATAACTCACTGCTTTAAAAAGTCTTCTCATCTCGCCTTAGCATTTTTTGCCAATTATGTTAAATCTGTATCTTTCGGTTAGACCCTTCTGCCACTGAAAACAGTTTTTCCTTTTTTACTAAGCTCTTCATGATTTTGAACACCCCTATTAAATCTGTTCATAACCTCCTCTGCTCAAGAAATAACCCCATCTTCTCTAGTCTCTCCATGTAACTGAAGTCCCACATCCCTACAGCAATTCTAATAAATTGTCTCTGCACTCTCTCAAAGGCCCTGGCACCCTTCCTAAAGGGTGGTGTGCAAAACTGGACCCAGTACTCCAGCTGGAGCCTAACCTGTGACTTATAAAGGTTTATCATAACTTCCTTGCTTTTATACTCTATGCCTCTGCAGCCAAGGATCCTCTGATTTTTAACAGCCTTCTCAACTTGTCACTGTTGACACTTCAAATACTAATATCAAGTTAGATTTACTATGAACAAAACACAAAGGCATTGTAACAAAAATCATATATACACACAAGACTAAATTTATTTTGTGACTAAACTTAAAAAGCAACTAGCACGGCAACTAAATTAATCTGGTGTATGTTTTATTTAAAAAACCCACCTTCCCATTGATTGAGAAAAGTTGGTTTGTGCCAGCTCATCTCTTTTCCCCTCCCCCACACCCCTTTAAGTTTCATCATATATGCCAAGGAATTTTTAAAGTCACAGCCATGTACATAGCATTGAATTCTAATGGAACAGAAATATAAAAAGAGAAAAGTAACAGCTTTAGTTTTCCAATCAGAACAAAAGGATTGCTGGACTACTAAAACCTCCAACTTCAGAGTACCTACCGAAATCAAATATCGCTAGCCATACAGGCATGGCTAGAGTTTGTGCTTAAACAAATGTAAGCAAAAAAAAGGTGACTTTTTGACATATCTAGTTTTGATCAACAGAAAGACATCTTTAGGTATTAAATTTGTCTAATATTCTAAAGTGTCAACAAACACAACACTTAAAAAAAGGAAGAAATTGTGGGTTTTCCCAATGGCTCAGCGAGTTAATTCTGATTGGAATGGTTCTATAAAGAGAAATGGAAGCACAGGGGTTGTTGCTAAAATGAAGATTTAAGTTTTTTTTTAAATTCATGGGAAATTGCTCTTGATAAGGTGGTGGTCAGCTGCCTTCTTGAACCGCTGCAGTCCATGTGGCGCAAGTACACCCACAATGTTGTTCGGGAGGGAGTTCTAGGATTTTGACCGAAGGACATTGAAGGAACGGCAATATATTTCCAAGTCAGGATGGTATGTGACTTGGAGGGGAACTTACAGGTGGTGGTGTTCCAATGTGTCTGCTACCCTTGTCCTTTTAGGTGGTAAAGGTGGCAGGTTTAGAAGAATCACTATTGTTCTTCAGGGAAGAAAATCTGCCATCCTTAGATGGTCTGGCCACTATGCGATTCCAGAGCCGTAGCAAGGTGGTTGACTCTTGATTGCCCTCTGAAATGGCTTAGCATGCCACTCAGTTGTATCAGACCGCTGCAGAAAAGCTCAGTTGTATCAAACCGCTGCAAACAAGTCAAGGTACTTACTCCCTTTTCTACAAAGGGATGTGTAAATTGTTAGTACACACAATGTGACTGTACAAGGCATTTCTCAAAGGGTTCTTACCTCCACAAAGGATTTGGCTTCTTGTTAGCTGTAGTGTTTAAATAGATGCTTCTAGGTAAATGCAACTCCTGTACAGGAAAATAAAAATAACCATATTGAAATAATTGTAAAGATATAAGAACAAACATCTTCTCTACAGACTTCTGTCTGCTATCAACAAGAATCTGCTCCAGTCTTCACAATATCTATTTCAAAACAATTAAATATGAAACATTGAAGGAGTATGACCGACAAATTTCAGGTTCAATCACAATGGGGAGTGGGATGGCAGTGGTGCAGCAAAGGGAATTTTAAAATCTATGAATATCTGAAGCAAATAATGGATGGCGAGCAGAGCTTGCCAGAAATATTCTGAAGAACCCTCTTCTCAGTCTGTAGTATTGTCACTGGACTAGTAACCCAGAGACCCAGGGTATTGCTTTGGGGACATGGGTTCAACTCCCACCATGGCAGAAGGTGGAATTTGAATTCAATTAATAAACATCTGGAATTAAAAAGCTAGTGAAACCATTGTCGATTGTTGTAAAACCCCATCTGGTTCACTAATTTCCTTTCGGGAAGGAAATCTGCTGTCCTTACCCAGTCTGGCCTACATGTGACTCCAGACCTACAGCAATGTGGTTAACTCTTACATGCCCTCTCAGCACGCAGTTGTATCTAACCGCTACGAAGTCAATAAGGAATGAAACCAGAAGGACCACCTGGCAGTGACCTCGGCAGTGGAAATGACAACGACAAACCCAGCCCTGTCGACCCTGCAAAGTCCTTCTTACTAACATCTGGGGGCTTGTGCCAAAGTTGGGAGAGCTGTCCCACAGACTAGTCAAGCAACAGCCTGACAGTCATACTCACAGAATCATAACTTACAGACAACGTCCCAGACACCGCCTTCACCATCCCTGGTTATGTTCTACCCCACCGGCAGGACGGACCCCAAGTGGCAGCACAGTAGTATACCATCAGGAGGGAACTGCCCTGGGAGTCCTCAACATCGACTTCAGACCCCATGAAATCTCATGGCATTAGGTCAAACAAATCTCCTGCTGATTACCATCTACCGCCACCCCTCAGCTTATGAATCAGTACTCCTCCATGTTGAACACCACTTGGAGACAAGGGTGCAGAATGTACTCTGGATAGGGGACTTCAATGTCCATCACCAAGAGTGGCTTGGTAGCACCACTACTGACCAGGCTTGTTGCGTCCTAAAAGACTAAGCTGCTAGACTGTTTCTGCAGCAGGTGATGAGGGAAAAATATACGTGACCTCGTCCTCACCAAACTGCCTGCTGCAGACGGCATCTGTCCATGACAGTATTGGTAGGAGTGACCACTGCACAGTCCTTATGGAGACAAAGTCCTGTCTTCACACTGAGGATACCCTCCATCGTGTTGTGTGGCACTACCATTTAGCACGATGGGATAGATTTCGAACAGATCTAGCAATGCAAAACTGGGCATCCATGAGGTGCTGTGGGCCATCAGCAGCAGAATTGTATTCAACCATAATCTGTAACCTCAAGCCCGGCATATCCCTCACTCTACCATTGAACCATCCCAACTTGATGGTAATGAAGAGCGCAGGAGGGCATGCCAGGAGCCATGAGATGTCAAGCTGGCGAAACTACAACCCAGGACTACTTGAGTGCTAAACAGCGTAAGCAGCATGCAACAGACAGAGCTAAGCGATCCCATAATCAACGGATCAGATCTAAGCTCTGCAGTCTTGCCACATCCAGTTGTGAATGGTGGTGAACAATAAAACTAACTGGAGAAGGTGGCTCCACATAAATCCCCTTACTCAATGATGGGGGAGACCAGCACATCAGTGCAAAAAAGATAAGACTGAAGCATTTGCAACAATCTTCAGCCAGAAGTGCCGAGTTGATGATCCATCTTGGCCTCTTCCTGATGCCCCCAGCATCACAGATGCCAGTCTTCAGCCTATTCAATTCACTCCACGAGATATCAAGAAACGAAGAAAGATTAGATTAGAGATACAGCACTGAAAGGCATCAGAAACTGCAAAGGCTATGGGCCTTGACAACATTCTGGCAATAGTACTGAAGACCTATGCTCCAGAACTTGCTGCGCCCCTAGCCAAGCTGCTCCAGTACAGGTACAATACTGGCAATGTGGAAAATTGCCCAGGTAGGTCCTGTACACAAAATGCAGGACATGTCCAACCCAGACAATTACCGCCCCATCAGTCTACTCTCAAATCATCAGTAAATTGATGAAAGGTGTCGTCGACAGTGCTATCAAGCGGCACTTGCTCAGCAATAACCTGCTCAGTGATGCTCAGTTTGGGTTCCGCCAGGGCCACTCAGCTCCAGACCTCATTACAGCCTTGGCTCAAACACGGACAAAAGAGCTGAACTCAAGAGGTGAAGTGAGAGTGACTGCCCTTGACATTAAGGCAGCATTTGACAGAGTATGGCATCAAGGAATCCTAGCAAAACTGGCGTCAATGGGAATCAGGGGAAAACGCTCCGCTGGTTGGAGTCATACTAGCGCAAAGGCAGATAATTGTAGTTGTTGGTCAATGATCTCAGCTCCAGGACATCACTGCAGGAGATCCTCAGGTGTGTATCCTAGGCCCAACCATCTTGAGCTGCTTCATCAATGACCTTCCTTCAATCATAAGGTCAGAAATGGGGATGTTCGCTGATGATTGCACAAGGTTCAGCACCATTTGCGACTACTCCAATACGGAAGCAGTCCGTGTAGAAATGCAGCAAGACCTGGACAATATCCAGGCTTGGGCTGATAAGTGGCTTCAACAGCACTCAGGACGTTTGACACCATCTAGGACAAAGCAGCCCGCTTGACTGTCTGTGATTGGGGTGCCATTCACTCCATCCACCACCAACGCACGGTGGCAGCAGTGTGTACCATCTACAAGTTGCACTGCAGCAATGCACCAAGGCTCCTTTGACAGCACCTTCCAAACCCAAGACCTTTACCACCTAGAAGGACAAGGGCAGCAGATGCATGGGAACACCACCATCTGCAAGTTCCCCTCCAAGCCACACACTATCCTGACTTGGAACTATATCACTGTCGCTGGGTCAAAATCCTGGAACTCCCTTCCTAACAGCACTGTGGGAGTACCTACCTCAAATGGACTGCAGCAGTTCAAGAAGGCAGCTCACCACCACCACCTTCTCAAGGGCAATTAGGGATGGGCAATAAATGCTGGCCTAGCCAGCGACGCCCACATCCCAGGAATGAAGAAAAAAAAAAGTTGAGAATGAAAAAATACTAGAAATGCAGAGGACAGTCAGTAACTCAAAAAAGGCCATCTTTTCAGGTTCATCAAAACAGTGCTAGGTTAAGTCTAAAGAACAGTGCAGGTAGTCTTTGGATGAAAACTGGCCAGGAGGATAAAATGCTGAACTTGTGCTTAATGCACCATAAAGAATGCAGCAAAGTACAGGATCAGAAAAGACTGCAGTTCATATGGCTAGTTCCAAAAATTGAGTTCTCAATTGTCTTCTCCCTCAAATATTTATTTATTTTATTTATTTATTTAGAGATATAGCAATGAAACAGGCCCTTCGGCCCACCGAGTCTGTGCCGACCATCAACCACCCATTTATACTAATCCTATATTCCTACCACATCCCCACCTTCCCTATATTCCCCTACCACCTACCTATACTAGGGGCAATTTAGAATGGCCAATTTACCCATCAACCTGCAAGTCTTTGGCTGTGGAGGAAACTGGAGCACCCGGCAAAAACCCACGCGGTCACAGGGAGAACTTGCAAACTCCGCACAGGCAGTACCCAGAATTGAACCCGGGTCGCTGGAGCTGTGAGGCTGCGGTGCTAACCACTGCACCACTGTATCTATCTGATTCTCTCATCAATTTTAAATTAATATCTTATACTGCAAAATAAGGTTAAAAAACCGGATGTACTTTTTTTTGCAAAATAAGTGACCTCAAGAAGAGTGTTATTTTGAAATTATAATTCCAAAGATATGTGGCTGTCAAGAGACATCTTGACAAATACATGAATAGGAAGGGAATAGAGGGATATGGGCCCCTGAAGTGCAGAAGGTGTTAGTTTAGGCAGGCAAGAAGATCGGCGCAGGATTGGAGGGCCGAATAGCCTGTTCCTGTGCTGTACTGTTCTTTGTTCATATAAATTTGCTTCTGCAACATTTTTGACTGAAAAGGGGTCAAAAGAGGTGATAGAGACAGCTGAGAATAAGGGGAACAAAGCAGCATGAGTTTTAAAATATGAGCTCAGTGTTCAGGAAACTATGTTACCTGCTGGGGAAGCAGTAATTCCCCCAGATTTTTCATCCCTTTTAAAAGGGACTTAATTGGCATTCTCGACAACAGAATCACTAATACAATTATGCAGTTGAGTGATGCAGCTTAGCTTCTCCACTGTATCTGACTGAACATGAAAGTAGTATCACCAATCCAGTTTGGGGGTGGGGCGGATGCAATTCCATGATACGTTAAAAATAAACAGAACTAGGCAAACTGCATTAAAACTATAGTTTTAGTTGGCCATGTGAGCCACGTGGAAGATGGCAGGATCCCCAAGGACACATTGTACAGCGAGCTCGTCACTGGTATCAGACCCACCGGCCGTCCATGTCTCCGCTTTAAAGACGTCTGCAAACGTGACATGAAGTCCTGTGACATTGATCACAAGTCGTGGGAGTCAGTTGCCTGTGCTTTGTCTGATTAAACAAAAATACAGCATTTGAGAAAGCCATCAGAGTATGATCAGCACAGGAGGAGGACATTCACCCCGTTGTGGCCTGTGCCAGCTCTTTGGCAGAGCTATCCTATTAATCCCACTCCCCTGCTCTTTTCCCATAGCCCTGCAAAATTTTTACCTTCAAGTATTTATCCAATTTCCTTTTGAAAGTTACTATTGAATCTGCTTCCATCACCCTTTCAGGCAGATCACAACACCTCATTGTTTAATAAAAAAACCTGGAATTTGAAGTTATATTGACAATGAAACTGTCAGCATTCGCCGTCATTAAAACTGTGAAATTGACAGCAACTTTTGCTGACCGCCTGTGTGCAACCAAATGTGGATATCCACAGGGATGCGCCATTGAAGTCTCAGCAGACGGAAATCTTTAGAAATCACTTAAACTTCTACTTCATGCTATTAGTCTTGCTTTAAAAGCACTCGCAAAAGTTACAGCTTGTTGAATGGGGTGTAACTGGGTTTTTAAAGGGCATACTAAATTCATAATTACTGAACAACCTTTCTGGCTCTGAAAACTAATTTAATATAGTGTCATGATCCTGTCTTTTTTTTTCTGTCTGGAAAATATGTAGTGTCTTTAAGACAGCAAAGGATCAGTTCTGCTTTAAGAACAAGCAGGCCTCAGGATTTACCGAGAAAGTGCATTCTCATTGCCTTGGATACAGCCATTCGGAGACTGCGATTCAAAGGATGCATTCCCATTGCCTTGAATACAGCCTCTCGAACTGAGCATCGAGAGATACATTTGTTACAATTGAATTTTGAACTGGCTTATAGTGCAAACAGACCGTTCTAACAGGTGACACAGACAGATAGCTGTGTGTTAGCACCTGAAAGAAGAGCTCTCAGCTAATTTAAACTGAAGGAAGGGATATTAGACTGTGATAAACTTTTATCCCTCAAAAATTCTAAAGCTAGACTGATTCTATTGAAAGTGGTTGAGAGTTGTTGAGTTTTTTTTTTACAGGGAAAGGGCTGGGGTGTGTGACTAGATGAGCTACTCTTACTGAGACCTGACACAGACAAGAAAGGAAGAATAGCCTCCTTCTGTGTTGTAACCATTCTATGATTCTACACAACATTCAAGAAGCTCGACACCATCCAGGACAAAGCAGCCCGCTTGATTGGTACCCCATTCACAAACTCCCTCCACCACCAACACAGAGTGGCAGCAATGTGTACCATCTACAAGATGTACTGTAGCAACTCACCAAGGTTCCTTCAACAGCACCTTTCAAACCTGTGACCTCTACCACCTAGAAGGACAAGGGCAGCAGACGCGTGGGAACACCCCCACCTGCAAGTTCCCCTCCAAGTCACACACCATCCTGACTTGGAACTATATCGCCATTCCTTCACTGTCACTGGGTCAAAATCCTGCAATGTCCCTAACAGCACTGCTAGTGTAACTACCTCACATGGACTGCAGCGATTCAGAAGGCAGCTCACCACCACTTTCTTAAAGGCAATTAGGGATGGGCAATAAATGCTGGCATAGCCAGCGACGCCCAGGACCCATGAATAAAAAAAACAAACACATCCAAATTCTGAGAACCATGCTAATGTGACAAAGATTGCAACCAGACTAAGGGGGTGATAGTTCCCTAGCCTCGGTAGTGCTGGGTAGGGTGACCTTCTTCTCACCCGGTCGCCTTGCTCCTTTCACTTTAGTTTCTTACCCTCACAAGAGCATGGCGGTGCCAGACGTGATCTCGAGCCAACAGAAGGCCATCCGAAAGAGTCCCGCAATCCCGGCGGCCGTTGAAAATGCCGCACGCGCTCAACGCGCCGCTCACGAGAGTGCTTCTCCCGTTCCGCGCACAGCAACGGCTCAAAAGCAGCGCCATTTTTACCGGCCTCTCCCGTCCCCGAGTCTGCCCAGGGAGCTTGGGAGCGCCAGCCTGAGCAAATTATATATTTTTTTTTACAAAAAACGCATATTAGGCATAGAACAGCCCGGAGGAAAACTTATCAATAAAATAATAATCGGGATCAGGACAAATGGGTTTATTTTCGTCTTACAGTTCAAGGTTGATGCAGTTTGACCCGGAAATTATTCTCGTTAAACTCTGGAGCGGACAGCTTATTGTGGAGTTTTGGAAATCGAGTGTTTTATATCTATATATCTTTTTGCTGATGCTTCTGGAGTAATTCGTGCTTTAATCAATACTTTTTCTTTAAAACATTTGTAGAGCGCTTGGGAGAAGCAACAACTGGCACCGAGTACTGGCTTTCTAGCGAATCAAAATACCAATTCCATGGTGCCAATCCACAAATATTAGTCAGTGTTTTATACGTTTCTTCACTTTCCTTCCAAAAGAAAATAACTCCCCCAACCCCCAGAATGAAATTATGTTACGCATTTTGTGTATATAAACAGTGGAAGGATTGACACGCGTTGGATTCTTGCTAAGATGAAACGGATGAAAGTACAGAAAACTATAATTGTAAAAATGCTCAAACGTAATATGATGAAGATGATGATTGTGGGGTTGATTTGGGAGTCAACCGTTCGGATTTTATCTCGAGGAGAAAGAACAGAATTTGAAGCTGCTTCTGATCCTGAATGTAGTTCTGTTTATTCTAGCCATTATTTTGTTAATCGTGAAGATAACTTAGGTTATAGCAAGATTAACCGTAAAAGGGTTTCAATGGATTTGTGGAATTTAACATCTGAAGAGTTAATAGGTAAAGTCATTTTCTACATAATACAAGTACTGAAGGGCCCAGTAGCTGAGAATACCACGAAGATGGATGGTGTGTTCATAGTTTTTGTAAGATTTTGCGGTTCTGATAGGCTACTGTCACTGATGATTCATTTCTCAGGCTCGTGCACAGAAGCCGACAGCTGCACCTTCCTTTCTGATCCTATTGCAGTACCGTGAACTTTAGATTACAAGCTAAGATGAAATGCATAAAGTAGCATGGATTTGATTTCTGAAATTATGAAAGCTGTTATCAGAGCTATTTTTAGCCTATTTTTCTTACAGTTTGGCAGATGGAGAAGCATGTGGGAAATGTGAGATTATCCACTTTGGTAGGAAGAATAGAAAATCAAAATATTTAAATAGAGACTGCAGAATGCTGTGATACAGAGGGATCTGGGTGTCCTTGTACATGAAACACAAAATATTAGTATGCAGGTACAGCAAGTAATTAGGAAGGCAAATGGAATGTTGGCCTTTATTGCATAGGGTGGAGTATACAAGTAGGGAAGTCATTGCTACAGCCAGACAGGGCATTGGTGAGATCGCACCTAGAGTATTGCATACAGTTTTGTCTCCTTACTAAAGGAGGGATATACTTGTATTGGAAGCAGTTCAGGGAAGGTTCTCTCGGTTGATTCCTGGGATGATGGGGCTGATTTATGAGGAAAGGTTGGGCCTATACCCATTGGAGTTTACAAGAATGAGAGGTGATCTTATTGAAACATGTAAGATTCTGCGGGGGCTTGACGGCAGACGCTGAAAGGAAATTTCCTCTCATAGAGGAATCTGGAATTAGGGGGCACAGTTTCAAAATAAGGGATCTCCCTTTTAGATGGAGATGAGAAATTTCTTCTTTTATGGGGTTGTTAATCTTTGGAATTCTCTTCCCCAGAGAGCAGTGGAGGCTGGGTCATTGAATATATTCAAGGCTGAGTTTGACAGATTTTTGATCTACAAGGGAGTTGAGGGTTATGGGGGCCAGGAAGGAAAGTGCAGTTAAGGCCACAATTAGAAGCAACCATGATCTTATTAAATGGCAAAGCAGGCCCAAGGGGCCAAATGTCCTACTTCTACTCCTATTTCTTATGGTGGACTTTGTTCCAGAAAGCAGTCACACCGCTTCTGATTTGGTCAGTGGTCAGGGACAGAGGATGTAACTGCGAGTGAGGCAGGTAAAGGGATCAAAAAGGCAGAAGTGGGGGAGCCTCAGCCCTTGCAACAGGTTTGAGATTCTTTCAGCTTGTATGGATGAGGGCGAGGACTGCAATTTGGTTGAGCAAACTGACCATGGCTCCGTGGTACAGGAAGCCATTCAAGCAAGGGGAGTAAATAGGAATGTAGTGGTAGTAAGAGATAGTATAGTTAGGGGATGGCCACAGTTCTCTGTAGCCAAGCGTGGGAGTCCAGAAGGCTGTGTTGCCTGCTAAGGTTCGCAGCATCTGCTCACGGCTGGAGAGGAACTTGCGGGGGTTGGGGTGGGGGGAGGATCCAGTTGTCGTGGTCCATTTGGGTACCAACGCCATAGAGAGGACTAGGAAAGAGGTTCAGCATAGGGAGTATGAGCAGCTAGGGACTAAATTTAAAAAGCAGAACATCAAAGACAACAACCTCTGGATTTCTGGAGGTCTTCTCTGCAATGGGGAGACCAAACGCAGACTGGGTAACTGCTTTGCGGAACACCTCCGCTCTGTCTGAAAGCATGATGCCGAGCTTGCGGTTGCTGGCCATTTCAACACACACCCCTGCTCTCATGCTCACGCCTCTGTCCTGGGATTGCTGCAGTGTTCCAGTGAACATCAATGCAGGCTC